>NC_090746.1:89838559-89863559 GCF_036898095.1 Palaemon carinicauda
CCATCCTCTCAACATGGCCAAACCACCTCGACACATTCATATCCACTCTAGCCGCTAACTCATTTCTTATACTCGTTCTCTCCCTCACCACTTCGTTCTTAACCCTATCTACTCCAGATACCCCAGCTATACTCCTTAGACACTTCATCTCAAACATATTCAATTTCTGTCTCTCCATCACTTTCATTCCCCACAACTGCGATCCATACATGACAGTTGGTACAATCACTTTCTCATATAGAACTCTCTTCACATTCATGCCCAACCCTCTATTTTTCACTACTCCCTTAACTGCCCCCAACACTTTGCAACCTTCATTCACTCTCTGACGTACATCTGCTTCCACTCCACCATTTGCTGCAACAACAGACCCCAAGTACTTAAACTGATCCACCTCCTCAAGTAACTCTCCATTCAACATGACATTCAACCTTGCACCACCTTCCCTTCTCGTACATCTCATAACCTTACTCTTACCCACATTAACTCTCAACTTCCTTCTCTCACACACCCTTCCAAATTCTGTCACTAGTCGGTCAAGCTTCTCTTCTGTGTCTGCTACCAGTACAGTATCATCCGCAAACAACAACTGATTTACCTCCCATTCATGGTTATTCTCGTCTACTAGTTTTAATCCTCGTCCAAGCACTCAAGCATTCACCTCTCTCACCACTCCATCAACATACAAGTTAAACAACCACGGCGACATCACACATCCCTGTCTCAGCCCCACTCTCACCGGAAACCAATCACTCACTTCATTCCCTATTCTAACACATGCTTTACTACCTTTGTAGAAACTTTTCAATGCTTGCAACAACCTTCCACCAACTCCATATAACCTCATCACATTCCACATTGCTTCCCTCCAGAAACGCAACATACACCTCCTTACCTTTTGCTAGATATTTCTCGCATATCTGCCTAACTGTGAAAATCTGATTCATACAATCCCTACCTCTTCTAAAACCACCCTGTACTTCCAAGATTGCATTCTCTGTTTTATCCTTAATCCTATTAATCAATACTCTACTATACACTTTTCCAACTACACTCAACAAACTAATACCTCTTGAATTACAACACTCATGCACATCTCCCTTACCCTTATATAGTGGTACAATATATGCACAAACCCAATCTACTGGTACCATTGACAACAGAAAACACATATCAAACAATCTCACCAACCATTCAAGTACAGTCAAACCCCCTTCCTTCAACATCTAAGCTTGCACACCATCCATACCAGATGCTTTTCCTACTCTCGTTTCATCTAGTGGTCTCCTCACTTCATTTATTGTAATCTCTCTCTCATTCTCATCTCCCATCACTGGCACCTCAACACCTGGAACAGCAATTATATCTGCCTCCCTATTATCCTCAACATTCAGCATATATATATATATATATATATATATATATATATATATATATATATATATATATATATATATATATATATATGTATGTATATATATACATACATATATATATATATATATATATATATATATATATATATATATATATATATATATATATATATATATATATATATATGTATATATGTTGTATATATATATATATATATATATATATATATATATATATATATATATATATATATATATAAATATATATATATATATATATATATATATATAATATATATATATATATATATATATATACATATATATATATATATATATATATATATATATATATATATATATATATATATATATAATATATATATATATATATATATATATATATATATATATATATATATATATATATATATATATATATATATATATATATATATATATATATATATATATATATATATATATATATATATATATATATATATATATATATATATATATGTATATATATGTATATATATGCATATATATATGCATATATATACATATATATATATATATATATATATATATATATATATATATATATATATATATATATATATATATATATATATATATGTAGTAATATATATATATATATATATATATATATATATATATATATATATATATATATATATATATATATATATATATATATATATATTTTATATATATGTATATATATAATATATATATATATATATATATATATATATATATATATATATATATATATATATATATATATATTTATATATATATATATATATATATATATATATATATATATATATATATATATATATATATATATATATATATATATATATATATATATATACATATATATATATATATATATATATATATATATATATATATATATATATATATATATATATATATATATATATATATCTTCATCTCCTCCTACGCCTATTTACACAATGGGCCTCGATTATATTTACCCAGTCATATGTTTTTTGAGCTTTTAATTCAATAATCTTTCATTCGTCATCTCATACTTGGTGCTTCCTAGTCCTCAGCCATGTAGGCCTGGGATTTCTTAATTACTGTCTTGTGGAGCCCAGCTGAATGTTTTTTGAAATAATCTCTCTTGGGGGGTGCGAAGAGCATGCCCAACATTTCCATCTTGCCCTTATCATGATCTCATCCAGATATGGCACTAGAGATTTCTTTCTTATAGTTTCATTTTTAATCGTGTCCTGTCATTTAACTTTATTATCAAATCCACTAAATCTATGGAAGATTGTTTAATTGTCATAGCATGACTCATGTCCATACAGTAATACCAATCTCACGAAACTATATATATATATATATATATATATATATATATATATATATATATATATATATATATATATATATATATATATATATATATATATATATTTACATATATATACACCATTTTTTTTATTTTGTGATATGTTGTAAATCAATGCATAGAATATAGAAATCCATTTTTAATGGCATTTTTGGACTATGAAAAAGCTTTTAATAGTGCGCACCAACCAATTATTATGGAATTCCTCGTAAGTATGTAAATTTGATTTAGTCTGTTCATGGATATAGAAAGTGCAAAGTTAATGTCAGTGGAGTCTTATCAAATGAATTTCTAGTAAACAGCGGAGTACTCCAAGGGAATGTATTATCAACTGTGTTGGTTATTTTCTTCATGGATTTTTTAATGTGTAGAACAGTCAGAGATGGTGGGGAAGGATTGGACTCGATTAGTGATAGGAATTATCAGACCTACAATATGCTGATGATGCTGTCCTTGTTAGCAGAAAACCACAAGAGGTATAACACTTGCTTACCAGAATGCCTGAAATATCACACGAGGTTGGACTGAAGATACATAGAAGAAAGACAGAGATGACGAGAACCAAGTATGTAATGGAAGATGAAGTATCATTGGAAGGAGAAAGGATTAATGTGTTAGAATCATTTAAGTATATAGGAACTATGATCTCCAATACACGGTCTTTAGAATTAGAGTTTAGTGAAAGATTGAAAAAGGCAAGTCAGGCAAAAGCTACGTTAAGTAAAACTTTGAAATCAAATTGCCTGAAATTACATATAAAAATCAGCCGAGAGAAGGTTGTGACTCAAAGGCAGAATAAAAGCAACTAAGTAACTTTATTACAGATCATTTGTTTATATATACATAAACTCCAGGCAAAAAGGGCATAAAAAAACATAAGAAGCAATTTCATGTTCAACCGACAACTGCACCGGTTAACAGTTAATGCTGAGAAGAACAGACATGTTATTTCAGGTCCCTATCAATGTGAGTGGGAGAGCGAAGATACAAGCATAATATATACAAAAAATGAAATATCGTTACTATGTACGATCATGTGAAACATGGTTGGTACATAGCTCCCCCCCCCCCTAAAAATTATATAATGTACATGTTAAATGGGGCACCATGATCCAGAGAGGCAAACTGTAAATGGGTCATCTGGCAGGGAATAAGTAGGTTTTAGATGATCAATGGAGACCCAGTATTCTTTGCCACGAATGTTTAGTAATAATGCTTTCGGACTGCGTCGGATCACAAAGAAAGGTCCCGTGTAAGGGGGCGTTAGCGGTGGCTTGCTAATGTCGTTGCGTAGGAAGACGTCCGTTGCAGAGTCTTTCGGTATGTGAAGCTTCGCTGGGGTCTTGTAAGTCTGACGGCATGGAGTAAATTTTCCCACAACGTCACGTTGTTGGAAAATTTACTCCATGCTGCTGAAGTTCGTCGAAGGAGGTTACAGAAGGAAAAAATTCGGCAGGGACGACCAACGGGTCACCAAACACCCTTTGAGCTGCTGACACGTCGAGGGCCTCTTTAGAAGTGGTTCTTAGTCCTAGGAGGACCATGGGAAGCTGAGTAAACCAGTTGGAATCCTTGCAGCAGGACATCAAAGCTGCTTTGAGGGTGCGATGAAAACGTTCAACTATTCCATTGGCAGTGGGGTTGTAGGCAGTTGTCTGATGTAGGGTGATGCCCAGGAGGTTCGCTAATGATCTCCACAATTGAGAGGTGAAAGTGGTACCCGTGTCAGAAGTAATATGCTCAGGGATACCAAATCTTGCAATCCATCCTGAGAGTAAGGCAGAAGCACATGAGGCGGACATTGTAGTTTCCATGGGAATGGCTTCAGGTCAACGAGTGGAGCGGTCAATGACGGTAAACAGGTAACGATGTCCTTATGATGTGGGTAGGGGTCATACAATGTCGACATGAATGTGGGGGCTAGCGTTCGATCCCAAGTATGAGGTAAAAATTTATTTCTATTTGAACACGATGTTGTGTTGATATTTATCCATATTGACTCATTAGGGGTAATTTGAATGAATTACTACCAATTGTGTCACGTGGTGGGCCGGGAAATTGGGTAAAACTCGCTGGTAAGAGACTGATGTCTCGCCAGGTAAATCCTCGGACAGCTAGGTAGCGTCAGGTTCCGATTTCTTTTAATGGCCTCTCGTAGCATGGTTGGTTTCGACCTGGCCTTTCATTAGAAGGGGCTAGCGTTCGATACCAAGTATGAGGTAAAAATTTATTTCTATTTGAACACTATGTTGTGTTGATATTTATCCATATTGACTCATTAGGGGTAATTTGAATGAATTACTACCAATTGTGTCACGTGGTGGGCCGGGAAATCGGGTAAAACTTGCTGGTAAGAGACTGATGTCTCGCCAGGTAAATCCTCGGACAGCTAGGTAGCGTCAGGTTCCGATTTCTTTTAATGGCCTCTCGTGGCATGGTTGGTTTCGACCTGGCCTTTCATTAGAAGGGGCTAGCTTTCGATCCCAAGTATGAGGTAGAAATTTATTTCTATTTGAACACGATGTTGTGTTGATATTTATCCTATATATATATATATATATATATATATATATATATATATATATATATATATATATATATATATATATTAAGGAACCACCTTGAGAGTTAAGTTAACATCTATTTTTGTACTTCAATACCGTTTTCAGTATCTTTATAAAATTAGACAGAGCCTACGCTGGTATATTGGGTTGAATATTAAATGTTCAGCTAAATAATTTAACGATTCTTAAGATTTGAAAAAAAAATAAAATAAAAATTTAACGATTCTCTTTTAAAAATGTATAGTAAGAAAAAAAGAAATAAAATTAATGCATTATATTTGATCTATGTCCTTTTTAAACACTAAAATAATCCATTAAATGTTCAAGAGAAAAAAATTAAGTTTAGTGAGATTATTACCCCCAAAAAAGAGGTTTGATGGACTTCAGTTGGCGTCCTTGTCACCACATGGATTACAATGAGCATAAATATCAAGTATGCTTCTATTCCCATGATGTATAGCGTTCAGCATGAACATTAAACCGATTTTTTTTTCTTTTAGGAAAATATGATACTATGGACAGTTGTAGGTGGGCAGGTGGTACAAAGTGGCTACGTTTTTCATTGTAACGAATATAAACAAATCAGTGCTGATAAATATCTTTTATAAACTCATAACTTCGAATATGTTTTGTCCTTTATAATTTCTCAAGATCGTCTTAGGAATTTTTTGGACAGGCCAGGCAAAAGTTAAGTTGGCAATTTTACGTTGATGTGAAGGAGGTCCTGGTTGCTGGTATAATTCAGCGTTTTCGCCATTTGGTCAAGCTTTAAGAAAAGATAGCATCTATTCGGATCCCAGTAACTCCGGTGCTCCAGTTGTGAAGATGAGCTGTAGGAAGAGGATATTGACCTTTTTTGAAATTTCATGAATGTACAACACTGAAAAATACATATATGTCTCAGATTCATTGAAACAAAAAAATGTTGCTATAACTGGTTACGTTGTTCATAATTAGCAGGGTGTAACAGATACAAATGAAAATAACATTTTTACAGGAACTGAACCATTGTTGCCTTTGCGTTCCTCCACTTAATATAGTGATCTTTGTTCAAAGTGCATTATATTTGTTTAAGATAACAAGTGATCCGAGAAAATATTGTGGAGATCACGTGACGAGATTATAGAAATGGTTGATTCTTCTTTAACAAAAAAACAAGAGCGCTAGTCAATCTCTCCAAATATTTCATTTAATGATAATGTTTGCTACCATTCCCATTGGGAGAATGAACTAGGTTTCTTGAGATTGCGAGAAAATGTAGCAAACTAAGATTCATGGGCAACTAGAAATAGGAATTTAGATGTTTTCTTTATTTCTTAACGCAGTTATGCAATAAATTATCTGTCCTTATAAATTGGAAAAGAAATAATACATAAATTTTACAATCCATGCTCTATCAACGATTATATGCTTTTCTTTTCTTATAATTGATATTTTTTTCCTATAAAGATATCATGTTTTTATCCAATTTATATAAAAAATACTGGATATTCAATTTTATTAATTGTACTGACTTCCTGTATTAAGATGGGAGTATAAGAGTGAACAAAAAATAACCAAAAGATTTGAATGAAAAACAATACTTAAATGAGGTGTATTAGAAATTAAAAAGCAGTGATAAAAGACTTTAATTTTTAAAGATTCAAATACCATATAGAAAAATAAAATTACTAAAAAAAAAGAAATAGGTAGTCCTAACTAAATGAGGAAATGAAAGCTAGTGAAGAAGAAAGGAGCAGTAACTCAACAAAATTTGTAACTGAATCAGCACAAGACATAGGTAGAAAAGTTACAAGATCTATGAAAAGATATAAAATGAGGGTGTAATCGAGAAGAGATTGAATAGAATTAACAAAGCTATCCAAAACAGAAAGCAAACTAGAAATACAACAGACCAAAATTGAGGAAATACTAAAGAAAGAAAGAAGAATTAAAATAATAAAAAAAGAATACTTGGAACTGGGTGCCAATAGATGATTGCTTTAAATTATGAAATTGTAAATAATATCAATAAAAGTGCTGCTGTGATAAAAACAACGTAAGAAATTCTATACATTGCAATATAACTTGCTAATAGAAATAATGAATCACATGAACCAGTACCAAAAGTAACAATAGAAGTAAAAAAAAAAGAAATTTAAACGTATGCAATGAGGCAAAGCAGTGGGAGAAGAGAGTCAAAAAAAAATAATTTATTAATAGATGGAGGAAATTTCATAGAAGCAAAACTCACTTAACTTTACTAAAATGTCTTAAAAACTTGACAAAACTTTATCATTATACTAGTAAAAAAAGGGAGACACAAAATAACTGAAAAATTACAACTGAAAAAGTTTACACACTGTAATACATATATATATATATATATATATATATATATATATATATATATATATATATATATATATATATATATATATATATATATATATATATATATATATATATATATATATATATATATATATATATATATATATATATATATATATATATATATATATATATATACATATATATATATACTACTTACAAAGGTCGCATTAGGCAGAACAGAAACACAGCTATACGTTAATCAATCAAGAAAGCAGGTGGGCTTTAGAAGTCACGATACAACAACTGACCATATCCATATAATTAACCAGTTAATGGAACAGTTAACTTAACATACTATGACAAACTACTAGATGTGGTATTTAATGACAATAGGAAAGCTTATGATTTTGTCGAAACATCTGCAGCACTGAATGCCCTTCAAGATTTCATGATGCAGAGTTGTGTCTAGTGAATAATTGGAGGAATTGCAGAAAAAAAAATAGAAAAATAAATGATAGAAGATATGATAAGAGAAAACAGAAGTGTACCAATTACAATGAATAGAAGTAAGACTAAGATAATGTTTAATGAAAATGCAAAGAGATAACCAATACGGGTTTTGGTTGACCTCTAGATATTTTTAAAGAATAAACATACTTTCGACAGACAGTGTAAGTGTTTCCCCAAGACAAGAGATCATAATTAAAAGAAGGATAGGCAGGGGATTGGGAGCTTATTGTAAATAAAAGGAGATTACGAAAACAAAATTTTATGTTTTCCCAAAAGAGAAGTGTTGAATCAGATGGTCCTACCTGAATTAACATGTAGCATACGATAGTTAAAACTCAAAGAACTTTGTCCGTAATAATGATTGGATTAATACCAAGAGATTAAAAAAAAAAAAAAAAAAAAAAAAAACATAGAATGGAGAGCAAACCAAAGTAAGAAAGAAAATGAACAAGGGCAGGACATGTAATGAGTATGGCTAATAATATACATTAAGAAGCCTGAGAAGGAAGAGAAGACGATGGATTGACGAACTAAGAAAAATAGCAGGCGTTGACGGGCATAGAAAGACCATACACAGACGCAATTGGAAGGACCTGTCTGAGGCCTTTGCAGTGGACTATTAACGGCTGAAGGCGATTCTGATTATACATAATAGTGTGTATGGGTGCAATCCGACATTATGGATCTACTGGAAGGTACACACCAAACGCTTATATGACTGTATATCTGTATGATCTGCATTGAAGAACTTCTTATAACAACTTTCTCTCTCTCTCTCTCTCTCTCTCTCTCTCTCTCTCTCTCTCTCTCTCTCTCTCTCTCTCTCTCTCTCTCTCTCTCTCTCTCTCTGTAAATTAGGGTTTTTAGTTCGTTAAATCTATGAATATTATATCATTATTAATCTCATATTTTATGAATTTTATGCTAGAAAGATCTACTTTTAAGTACAGTTTTTTTTTTTCTTATTTAAAGTATATTATGTGGGCATTACATTTTACCGTTGATGGGAGGATTAGCATTGAATTTATTTCATACTCTTCCTCCCCTAGTATTTTGTATAGTTTATATTCGCAAGCACTTTTTCCAGAGGTACACTATTTTATTTGATCAATTGAAATAAATGGTTGAGTTTGTACGAATTCTTATGACTTTATAATCTCTTATATTCATTTTTTATTTAGCCTACTTAAAAAAGTCAGCTTCTATCGAAAGCGAAACATGGGAATGGAAGGTTACTACACGATGTAAAGAATATTTATTGAAACACATATATCATTACAATAGTTACATACAGAATTCTCAAACAACAACGAAAGATCAAAATATTTCATTATGGTAAGATATGTTTTTCATATAATATTGTTTTAATTCAGTGATGACAATAAGTGGTGAAGAGAGAGAGAGAGAGAGAGAGAGAGAGAGAGAGAGAGAGAGAGAGAGAGAGAGAGAGAGAGAGAGAGAGAGAGACGTATCGTGAAGAATAGACTCTTACATTTGGACTTGCAATTTTAGTAATTTCAAGAGGAAAACCTCTTTTTATTATTCGTCTCTCGTAATGTTACTCTATTTATCATTTGCTGTATTCTTGGATATACTTTTCTGTCTTTGGGTCACATTAAAAAGTATTATTTATTTTTTGTAGCGCCTCAAGGTACTTTAGGGCGCATTGTTATGCCACATAAATACATATACTTAAATTTTGTGTTTAATAATCTTATTTAAGATTTTCCAATTGCTTTCAATTTTTAGCTTCATCTCATTACAGGTCATAAACGTAGCATTTTATTCCATTCAGGTCAATAGTATTATTTTTTTTCTGACGCAGTATCACATTGTCTCTTACGGAGATATGACACTTACCAGTTTCTTCATAATCTTAACCATGACAAGTGGATCCTCCTGGCCGGATGAGTGTCCCTTCCATGAAAATTAAATGTGTCCTCAGTATTAATCCCTTAATATTCATGGCAACTAGAACTTGTTTCTCTTTTTTTTTTTATTCTTTTATCGAGAAGACTCCCTTGCCTCAGGATCCGATACCAGTCCGAAATTATTTTATCTATTATCCTTCTGCACCAATGACATATTATAATATGTCTAGGAATTACCAAGATTTATAATTATTGTTCATGTTATGCTGTGTAGAAACACAAACCTCATATTGCATCGGAATCAGATGTATTTTTTTTTTTTTTCAGTTAATAGACAAAGCTAAGATTTAATTGACAGAAAGTGTGATATTTGTATCCTTAGGAATCAAAGTTACAGAATAATGTTTTCCTTGTGCCTAGACGTATATCATATTTGTGTAAATGTGACTAGATATTAAGTTCCCTTAAAGCCACACATTACGGGTCATGAGAAACTGGCTACATTAGAAAATGTTTCACTAGTAAAAATTAACTTCAGTTCTTGATATTTAAGACACTTTTCACTTAACATTGTTTGCATATCGCTACAAATTACCATTCAGTAGACCACTATATTTTCCTTATATATACATTAGGTCAATATGTGGCCTCTTTGAGTAACTTAATATTTAACCGAATCAACTTGAACCCTTCTGCTAGAGTAAACATGCACAACTCGGTGTGTAAACGAAGGATACTGGAGGCTGCAGAGAAGCGTCTAGCACTAAATTGTTGACCCCTTAGAATTGTAAATACTCCTTAATGATATGCATACTTAGGAGGAACTCTGCTCTGTTATGCTTTGGTTAAAGCGTTTATTTTTTCACTAGAGTACAAAAAAAACAAAAAACAAAAAGAATGAAAAAGGACGTCCCTCTTTCCACGCTTAGAAATCACCAGTTAAGAATCTCTTCATTAAGCCCTTCATCAACGGTATAATGCAGATTTCTTAGTTCTGTAAAATCTCTTAAACCAGAAATAAAAACCCATTCATAATTTGTTTCCACATTTGGATAAAAAGCATTCTAATTGAGCCAAATCATAAAGCTGTACAAATGATCGTAACAATAAAAAGCGAAGAAAATTCTTTGCATAATTTTAATTAGGGGTTTAGTATTGTTTTTCAATGTACATTTTAGGCTACTCATCATCATCATCATCATCATCATCATCTCCTATGCTATTGATGCAATGGGCCTCAGTTAGATTTCCTAAGTCATCTCTATCATGAGCTTTTAAATCAATACTTCTCAAAGCATCATCTCCTACTTCACGCTTCATAGTTCTCAGCCATGTACTGACTACACTTCTAGTTGAGCGCAGATGAAAGTTCGGTAAAACAATATCTCTTTTTACGAGTAGTACCAATTATAATTTTCATAACAGTTATCGTTTTTTTTCTTTTTTTTTTTTTATAAAAACAGTATGATTTAGAAGTTGAATATAATATAACTGGTTAGGGCTCGGCTACACCAAGCATAATTTTATCGAGTACTAGGTTTTCACCTTATGATCTAGTATATAGCTATCAATTTGAATATTTGAATTAAAAAGTGGTCTCACCTATATTGGGAAAAGTAAATGTTGAAGAGTTAGTTGTAAATAAAAGATTAAATAGTGAAGATGACAGACGTCAAACATATTCTAATGCAGTTGATTCTCAATTACTTAATAAAGCTAAACTTGATACTCGGTCCAAAGCTAGAAAACTTAACATCGGGGATAAAGTTCTCATGAAAAGAGTGCCAAATAAAAAAAAAAAATTACAATGTTGTTGGATGTTCACCTTAAATTAATGGTCAAATCAGGTCATATCACATTAATCTCTTAAAATTGTATAATGGACATTCTCAAAATAATTCCAACTCTAATGACAATTTTGTTGCTCAATCTGATTTGAATAATGTACCAGACGAGGATGCTGATGTTGATAGTTCTGCATCATGTAGTAATATGATCAATAGTATTAGCTATATGCCCATATTTGATTCTGCTAAGAGAATGAATGTGTTGAAGCATAGTGAGAACCCTTCTGTACAAACAGAGGTGGATAGCTTGATAATGGAGTATTCGGATATATTTGCTACCTCCCCCACTACGACTGATATTTTGACCCACTCTATTCAATTAAATGATCCCACACCAGTCGAAAAGAATGCTTACTGTGTACCACTAGCATATAAAGGTGAATTCAAAGCTGAGCTCGACGAAATGATTGAAAATAATCTCATTGAACCCAGTAATTCTGATTATGCCAGTCCATGCAGTATTGTTCCTAAAAGGATAAGGATGAGATAAGAATAGTCATTGACTATAGATCTTTAAACAGTAAGTTAGTTAAAGTTAGAGAACCTATCAGTAACAGCCGGTCAATTTTGGCGCGCATCTCTAAATGTAAGTTTTATTCTGTAATTGATTTGTAAAATGGTTTTTGTCAGATTAACCTGTCAAAAGAGAGAGTGGCAAATACACTGTATTTATAACTAAATTTTAATTATTCCAGTTTAAAGTTTTACCATTCGGAATATCAAATGAGCCAGCTGAATTTTCTAGACTTATGAGAGTTCTCTTCCCTGATCACCCTAATATTTTCACATTTTTAGATGACATTCTCATTGCTTCAGAAATCCTTTCGGAGCACCTCAAGTGTGTGTTTCAAACGTTGAGGTTTGTTAATCTTAAAGTATATCTAAAGAAGTCTTATTTTTGTACTGAAGAAATTGACGTTTTGTGTCCTACCCTCACTGAAAACTACATTTCTCCCCCGTCTGATAAAATTCAAGCCGTACTAGATTCTCCTTTACCCAAGTCAAAGGAGAGACTCCAATCTTTCCTTGGTTTATGTATTATTATAGAAACTATTTGTGCAATTTTGCTGATTTAACCTGTCAGTTGTATGGTATGGTCAAGATGGCGTCTCCAAATAAATTAATTTGGAATGAGCATTTAAGGAAATGCTTCGATGGCCCGAACTTAGCCTTAAGTAGTGATATAAAATCGTATCACGTCAACCCATCGTTGCCAGACATTGTTCAAACTGATGCCTCTTTGTATGCGATAGGAGCCATGTTACGTCAAAGACTAGAGCCTGGTGGCCCTGTTCTACCTATTCAGTGTATTTCAAAGAAATTAAATGATACTCAGATGAGATATAGCACCCTGGAAAAAGAAGCATTTTGTATCATTTGGGCAATTGAAAAATTTAGTTTTCATTTGCTAGGTCAAAATTCTGTATTAAAAACTGATCTCTTAAATCAATACATTCTAAGTCAAAAAATAAGTTGAGAAGGTGGGAGCTCAGATTGAGTAATTATGATTAGGAAATAAATTACATATCAGGAAAGAAAAACATAATGTCTGATTGTTTATCGAGATTGAATTGATGCTGATTTTTTGTATACATTAAATATTACCATTTATTTACTGTTACCTCCCTAAATGATTTATTGATATTTATATAATGCTCAATATTTATGCTTACATTGAATGTTACCAGCTATTTACTGTCAGCTTTTCTAAATATTACTGTATATTTTTTAAATGCTTGGTGGTGGCATGTAGAGAATTCATAGTTTCAACTAAAATTATAAGTAACATTATGAGAATGGTAAAGATGATTTTATTTTTATATTATTTGAAATTGTTTATTTTTTTACAATTTAATTTCATGGAAGCGATTCTGAATGTATGATTTTTCTGATTAAACACTTGTAAATTTAAACAAATATACTCCAGAAGTTCGAGCCGCAAGTTAGGAAGTCAGTTGGAGTCACGAGCTCACGGATGCCACCCTCAAGAGTGTCACTCTTGAAATTGTTCAACCTTAATTACAGTCGTCGACTATTTTAACTAATTAGATTGTATTTGCAACATGCTACTGCCCCCATCAGTATTTGTAAGTGCGCTGTACTTGTCAAAATTAAGTCGTCTTAAGTTCAGCCTTTTGTGTCTTCACTAGAAACCCAAATGGACTAGCTTGGGTAAGTGCTCGAACGCCATAACCGTTTTACAGTGCAATATCTGGATAAGTGTTAGTCTACCTAATAACTCGGAACCTGAAACTGTACAGTGATTCTGCCATAAAAATGAATAATATTTACTCGTGATCTACAAGAATTCACTACATTTATCTAACGCAATGGAAAACAAAAGATGAACAATTTCTAAGATATTATACCTTCTTCTATGTCTTAATTTTATTTAGGTTTTTATCAATTGCTATAAGAAACTTACTATCAATCGTTTAGTCCTTTGTATAAATTGTACTATTTTTGCGACTGGAAGAGATATCTTCCGTATGATTAACATATTCACGAATCCTTTCCATTTGAATTGCATAATAGCTCTCTCTCTCTCTCTCTCTCTCTCTCTCTCTCTCTCTCTCTCTCTCTCTCTCTCTCTCTCTCTCTCTCTGCGATATTTAAAAGTTTTTGTATCATTTGGTCCATTAGCATACATATGGATGATGGCCAGGATATAATAGAAATAATAGCATATATAGTTTTGATAGTGTTCAAGTATCTCCCTCCCTTGAATTCATTGACACCACAAGAAGAATAGGTATAAATACTGCAGCCATCCACATCTATGAAGTATTCGCAATAAACATTCATAAGTAGACCGTAATTTATGTTATACACAACCATAATATATTGAAGAACAGAGGAAGTTAACCGGGGTCCATAGAACAATAATGTTGAAAACTAAAATCTAGCATCAATGTTCGGTCATAACTAAAATAAGCCTATCCTCCTAGTTGTACTAAATTACTTAAAAGATTGTAGTACGACCATTGACATCAGGTGACGAAAATGTCTTCTGAGTATTCTTCAGAGTTTGAAATTAAAAGCGAACTAGTATTACTGTTTACCTGTTATTTGTAACATTATTTAGACAGTCCATTTGCTATGTGACTAGATATATCTTAGTTCAAGAAATTCGTTGTATTTTCTGTTATTGTAGGTTAAATAGTTGAAAATTCCGATTATTACTTTATTTCATCTAATAATGCTATATGTTTTCTTACCTAAAGAAATATGCTTTAAAATCCACATGTAACTCATGCTGATACCTAATATATATAAAAGTCCTTAGTTTTTGCATACAAGTAAATGTTGCAGCAATATAGTGCCCAATTTCTTTGATAATTTCTGTTACGGCAAATTGTTCAATGATGGGCTAACTTTTTAAGAAAATTCACCAAACACTTCCGGTACCTGGACCTTGCATTATCATAAAAGGTGTTTAGGTTTCATTCAGCTCCAATTAAAGTTATTAGCTTTTTTTAACAAAAAGAAATAGGTTTTAGAAACCACATATTATTCATTCAGTTACTTTATATATTTAGCAATCATGCTGTATTCAAGTTAGAAATGCTAATGTATCTGATAGCATAAATGTTTCTAAATCTTCTCCTCATATTACATATAATCATGCATTTGAATTTTATTGATAGGAATAGAGTATTTTATAAATTCAAACGAATGATTTGAAAATTAGGTTACGCTATCCCTTCTCATGGTTAGATCTTCTATGTACAGGAAAAGATCGCAAAAAGCGTCCTTACAATATTACTTATATCTTGCGGTATTATTAAGATGTCAGTAAATATTAAACCAAAAAATACTATTAGTTCCTACAAGAAAAATAATTCACCAGTAAGGAAATTCCTTATAATTTTCATATATATATATATATATATATATATATATATATATATATATATATATATATATATATATATATATATATATATATATATATATATATATGTATGTATGTATATTTATAAACCTTTAAATATCCAGATCAATTGAATACAGCATCTTTTGGGTCGGATCACCACAATTAATTTCAGCATTTTACTCAGCCAGTCCTCTACTACCTCCACTGCATTGCTCAAAATGTATAAATCTGCTATAAGTTGCTATAAATTTCATCATTGCTACATCCTCAGTAATTATGGAAAATTTCTGAAACCTTCATAACGAAGAGTTATATAATTGTGGTTTATGATGAAAGGAATTAAATTCGTGTGCATTTAGGGTTTTCTCCCAATTTACTGGAATCATGATATAACCATCTGGACTTTATTGCACGTTTAGTGACTTTAAAATGGAATTCCACCCCACCCCATCCACTAATGATAATTTTGAACACATAAATGATCTTTATGAATGTGAGTCTATGATGCCGTGGAAGATAAAATTCGATACTAAGAAGTATATATATATATATATATATATATATATATATATATATATATATATATATATATATATATATATATATATATATATATATATATATATATATATATATATATATATATATATATATATATATATATATATATATATATATATAGATAGATAGATAGATAGATAGATAGTAGATATAGATATAAATATATATATTATATATATATATATATATATATATATATATATATATATATATATATATATATATATATATATATATATATATATATATATATATATATATATATATATATATATATATATATATATATATATATATATATATATATATTTCAAATAAGTCATATATATTGACACAATAGAGTCTGGATTCTCTTAACAACCTCGGGATATGAGCCCTAGGCGAAATCACTCAAAGACTATATTATCTGTCCGAACGGACTTCGAACCCTGCTCCATGATACTTGTGTTACATTGACCATACCACTCAAGAACGAAGAAAGATTAAAGTCAATGAGGATTCTTCTGTACATATACCTGTCGAATTTAGGTTTTTTGTACTTAGAATTGAAATCAACCAATCTTCACCATCATAGTTAATTGGTATGTTTGAGACTTGGCATTCGATTAAAAATATATTTTGCATATTTAAACGTGTTTTTCATATTTCAAATAGCCATATATATCAACACATTAACATCTGGACACTCTTAACAACCTCGGGATCAGAGCCCCGGGCGAAATCACTCAAAGACTATAGTATCTGTCCGGCCGGGCTTCAAACCCTGGTCCAGGATACTTTTGTGACATTAACCATACCACTCAGCCACGAAGAAAGATAAAGTCCATGGCAATTCTTCTTTACATATACCTGTCGAATTCAGGTTTTTGGTACTTAGAATTGAAATCAACCCATCTTCACCATCGTAGCTAATTGGTAGGTTTGTGACTTGGCATTCGATTAATGATAAATTTTGCGCATTAAAAGGTTTTCTTTATATTGCAAATACGCCATATATATTAACACATTAAATTCTAGATTCTCCTAACAACCTCGGGATCAAAACCCCAGGCGAAATCACTCAGAGACCATAGTATCTGTCCGGCCGGGCTTTAAACCCTGGTCCAGGATCCTTGTGTGATATTGACCATACCACTCAGCCACGAAGAAAGATAAAATCAATGATAATTGTTTTGTACATATACCTATCGAATTTCAGGTTTTTTGTACTTAGAATTGAAATCAACCCATCTTCACCATCGAAGCTAATTGGTAGGTTTATTTCGCGGCATCCGATTAATGATGAATTTTGCACATTAATCGTGTATTTCATATTTCAAATAAGCCATATATATTAACACATTGAAGTTTGGATTCTCTTAACAACCTACATATCAGACCCCAGGCGAAATCACTCAAAGACTATAGTATCGGTCCGGCCGGGCTTCGAACCCTGGTCCAAGATACTTGTGTGACTGTGACATTGACCATACCATTCAGCCACGAAGAAAGATAAAAGTCAATGACAATTCTTCTGGACATATACCTGTCGAATTCAGGTTTTTTATACTTAGAATTGAAATCAACCCATCTTCACCATCGTAGCAAATTGGTAGGTTTGTGACTTAGCATTCGATTAGTGATAAATTTTGCACATTTAAAGGTTTTTTCATGTTTTAAATAAGTCATATATATTAACACATTAAAGTCTAGATATTCTTAAAAACCTCGGGATCAGAGCTCCAGGCGAAATCACTCAAAGACTATAGTATCTGTCCGGCCAGGCTGCGAACCCTGGTCTAGGATCCTTGTGTGACATTGACCATACCACTCAGCCATGAAAAAAGATAAAAGTCAATGACAATTTATCTGTACATATACCAGTCGAATACAGGTTTTTTGTACTTAGAATTGATATCAACCCATCTTCAACTTAGTAGCTAATTGGTAGGTTTGTGCCTTGGCATTCAATGAATGATAAATTTTGCATATTTAAACATGTTTTTCATATTTCAAATAAGCCATATATATTAACACATTGAAGTTTTGATTCTCTTAACAACTTCAAGATCAGAGCCCTAGGGGAAATCACTCAAAGACTTTAGTATCAGTTTGGCCGGGCTTCGAACACTGGTCCAGGATACTTGTGTGACATTGACCATACCACTCAGCCACTAAGAAAGATAAAAGTCAATGACAATTCTTTTGTACATATACCTGTCGAATTCAGGTTTATTGTACTTAGTTAATGAAATCAACCCATCTTCACCATCGTAGCTAATTGATAGGTTTGGGACTTGGCATTCGATTAATGATAAATTTCGCATATTTAAATGTTTTCCATATTTCAAATAAGCCATAAATATTAACATATTAAAATTTGGATTCTCTTAACAACTTCAAGATTAGAGCCTCAAGCGAAATCACTCAAAGACTTTAGTATCTTTCTGGCCGGGCTTCGAACCCTGGTCCAGGATACTTCTGTGACATTGACCATACCACTCAGCCACGAAGAAAGATGAAAGTCAATGACAATTCTTCTGTACATATACCTGTCGAATTCAGGTTTATTGTACTTAGAATTGAAATCAACCCATTTTTATCTTTGTAGCTAATTGGAAGGTTTGTGACTTGGCATTCGATTAATGATAAATTATGCACATTTAAAGATATTTTTCAATTTTCATATAAGCCATATATATTAACACATTAAAGTCTGGATTCTCTTAACAACCTCGAGATCAGATCCCTAGGTGAAATCACTCAAAGACTATAGTATCTCTCCAGCCAGCCTTTGAATCTTGGTCCAGGATACGTACATGAACAAAGTCCAAATGCACACAAGTGAAAGCACATATGCACAGCTGAATGAAGATAACCAAAACGTAGTTCGATAATCCCCAGAACTTCATGCAAGTGTTAGGCCTTTTGATGCTCATTAGCTAAATGAAGGGTTTCAATCGATCGAAGAGTTTTTGAGAGATTTTGAAGTAGCCACATATGTGTGGTCTGAAAGAGAAAAAGCAATTCAAATAATTAGGTTGCTGAAGGATGCTCCAGCAATGGAGGTAAAATGTTGGCCACAAGAGAGTTTAAGATGTTACACTGAAACAAAACAACGTTTAATTGAGAAATATGTCTTACCTGATGTGAGAAAAGGGACATAGAAGAAAATAACAAACCCAAAATTCGGGAAGTTGTATTAGTTTTTAGTTTTGCAACTCACCTTTTTTAGGATTGCGATTTATTTGCTATCTGGAGGGCCAGTCTCCCAGAAGATTATATAAAACTAATTTCCCGTAAACATATTCGTAGATTAGTAAACCTGTATTTATGGGGATATTTTTTCAATGACAATCGCTCGTTAGCAGACTTAGTGAGGGAGATACAAAACATTCTAGACAGTTTCCCAGAAGAAAAAATGACTGAGGATAACTGCCCCAATTCCGAGAAGGTAGCAGCCTTGAGAGGCACTCACCAGGCCCCAATGCGGGAGAGCGGAGAATGCAGTTAACAGGTGAGAAGAGTCTATAGATGTTGGCATTGTGAGGTAGAGGGACATTGGCGAGTGGAGTGCCCCACCCAAGGATCCCCCCGCTGTTAAACTTGTCAGGCCTACAGGTATCTATCTCGAGAGTGCCCAGCAAAAAACGGCGAGGGCGGGCAGGCTGTGGCACACGCAAACCTAAACAGAGGAAGGGGTAGACGAGAGACATTGATGCCCCCCCCCCCCTGCATGGCATCAGAAGCAGCAGCCGAGGAAGCAGTGAGAGTGACTACGACGGATTTGGTAAAGCAGGCAACGGGACCTCCCTATGTACCCCTGACCTCACCCCCACAGCACTAGGGACACGAGCAGGGGGTAGCGGCATTGCAAGTGAGGTCATTGGCATGTGCCCCATATGTGCCCCATATGTGCCCCATATGTGCCCCATATAGGATTGACCTACCAAATAAATCCATTCAAGCGCTGATCGACACAGGAGCCAGTGTTTGGCTGATTGAGAAAAGATTCTTCTCAAACCCACTACAGTCAATGGCATCTATCATCCTTGACATGCCAGGAGGAAATAAACTACATGCATACCATACAACGATCATCAATTTTAATGTGGGATCAGTGAATTTTACACATGATTATTTTGTCTTTTCCACCTTGGGAATTTCAGGATTCGAGGCTATATATGGTTAGATTTTATCAGTAGTTATCAAATATGCATTTTGGGGGAAAAAGATACAATAACAGTAAAAGCAAGAGGGTGCATTTTGCCAATAGAAAGTTACAACAGAGTAATTGCATGTGTGGCACGGAGAGACGATTAAGTAAGGTAACATCTGTCTCCCCAGACACTTACGAACATATCAGTGATGCCGTGTCAGCCTCTTCTGGAAGGCACCAAGGTCATTGTTAAACCCCATGATAATTGGGCACATGTAGTCTTAGAGGGCTTGTCAAAAAATAACAAGAGAACAGAGCTAATATTACAATAGTTAATTTGTCAAATAAAAGAGTTGTGTTAGGAAGTGATTTTGTGTGTGAAATAGTGTTATGTGAAATTTTTAATAATGGGATCTTTGGAGCCACAACTCCACCCACAGAGACGAACGCACTCAGAACTCGATTATGCAAGCTTGAAAACTATGTCTGCCAGAATATCAGCCTGTAGTTAGTAACCTTGTTTACAATTATTCATATGTGATTGCAATTGGAGATGAGTGACCCGGTAGGATTGATCGTTTTCCCTTTAGCATTGAAACTGGGCAGGCTGAGCCAATCAGGTCAAGGCTTTATAAGGCACCCATTTGATTCCAGGGGGAGATAGAAGGGGAAAATATTTAATTATGGGAACAAAGGATAATCGAGGAGAGCGAGTCTCCATGGGCATCTCTAATTGTAGCTGTTAGGAAAGAGAATGAAGAAGTAAGATTGTGTGTTGATTATAGGAAGTCGAATGCAGTCACTAAGCATTATACATTTCCACTGACCTCGATCAAAAAATTACTTCTGAAGGTACGGGATAGTAAAAATTCACAACTATTGATTTAAAGTTTGGATACTATCAAATACCTATTCAGGAAGACAGTAAATGTAAAACAGCCTTTATAGCTAACAGTCATCTATTTCAGCTCAATTTTCTTCCTTTCGGTGTTAAAAATTCTCTTAGTCATTTCTTTAGAGTAATAATGGTGGTTTCCCTTAATTGGCCATAGGGTTATTGTTTATTTAGACGATATCATAATTACAGGGAAAATGAGCGAAGAAAATGATGATAATATTCATAAAGTTTCAGCAGCATTGTAACGTAATGGTATGAAAATATATTTGTCAAAGTGCAAATTTTTCTGTAAACAGGTCGAATTCTTAGGTCATATAATAACCGCAGAAGTTATCCAACCGCTCCTCAGTAAAGAAAAGCTATTAGAGATTTCCCTAGGCCATGTACCCCTTCGGAAGTAGCTGGGTTCCTTAAGCTCTCTGGGTATTACTGTAAATTCATAAGAGGTTTTGAAGAGATAGCGAGACCTTTAGATGCTTTAAAGAAACAAAAAGTAATAAATTGGGGAGTGGAAGAGGAAAGGATCTTTAACTATTTGAAAACTGCCTCAACAAGCAATTACTCACTCGCATATCCTAAATTTGATCGCCCGTTTTTAGTGACATCAGATGCAAGTAGCGTAGCTGTTGGTGGCGTAATTTCTCAACGAGATGCTAAAGGTAAAGAGCAACCCATTTATTTTGCTTCCAGGGCATTAAAAGGGGCAGAAAAGAATTATAGTATATTTGATCAAGAAGCTTTGGCTATACTTTGGGTTCTAGAGAGGCATCGGTTCTTTCTATTAGATTGGTTGATTGAGTTGCAAAGTGATCATCGCCCATTACGTGATTTATTTTACAAAGGTGACCTGATATCTAGACAAACGAGATGGATTGAAAGATTGTTAGAGTTTAATATAAAGGGTTTTCACCACATAAAAGGTAAAGCTAACAAGGTACCTAATGCCCTCTCTAGAGGTGCAGTAATAGGAGTAACAACTAGGGCACAAAAGAGGAACGAAGAACGAAACAAATATTGAAGACTCCCCTCAAAATAGAGAACGGGGTGTAAATTCTCACGAGGAGCAATCAGAAAAGGAGATCCATGAGAGAGAGAGAGAGAGAGAGAGAGAGAGAGAGAGAGAGAGAGAGAGAGAGAGAGAGAGATGGGAACTGTGAAGCTGAATGTATGTGGGTGGCCGAGGACATGACAAAGGGTGTTCAGAATGAGTGCCCTGATGATTCTATAATATGCTTACGAGAAGAGGGGAGGGGGGGGGGGATTTTGTGCATCGGTAGATCTTCCACCCTCTTTAATTAATCGAGCTATCCACATTGTACATGGATGTCCGTATGCAGGGGATTTAGGGATGTATGGAACATTAAGGAGAGCACGAGAATTCTTCTCTTGGTTAGGAATGAAAAAGTCTATAGAAAATTATATAAAATTTTGTCATGCTCGTAACTGTTTTAAAGAATAGAAAAAACCCTGTACCGGAAGCCAAAAAGTGACCTGTGACTCCTATCAAATTTTATTGGGTGCATATGGATGTGGTAGGGCCATTTCCTACTTTTTTAACACAACATAAGGAGATATGTGTATTTGTGGAGCCATTTACTCGTTACACTCATACTTACGCAATGTTGGATAGATCAGAAAATTCATTAGCACAGGTGCTGTGCTCTTTCATTACTAGGTTTGAATGCCAGAACATTTTGATAGGTGATATTGCCCTCGAGTTTATAAAAAAACATGGTGAAATCGGTCACGGACTTGATGTAAATTTAACACTTTTCGGTGACTGCATATTGGCCTTCAGCTAATGGCTTAGTGGAATCGCATAATAGGGAAGTAGTGTGAATTTTATCATAGGCTCCACTTTGTAGAGCTGATTTTGCCAAAATTTTTTCTTTTTTTTTCTTTGCTAAAAGTTTTCATTTGGCCTAGCAGAATGCCGTGATACGTGTAGAATTCATCTCCAGCCTCTATAACGCCCCCCCCCCCCCCCCCCATGGTCGTCAACGCCCCCCTACCTGTATAACATATATCATTGCATGTTGGGCGAAGTGCCATATTTTCATAGTAAAAATAAGAAATATCTTTAGTAATTGCGTAATTTTTATAGTATACTTCTCAAAAATGAGTCGAAGTCGTTTTCTAATATTAGTTTCATCAAAGAAAACCACTTTAGGGCTTACTATGAGATTATTTCCCATTTTCCTATGTCCTCAGAAAAAAAATTGCTTTTTCTGTTTTTTTTTTTTTTTTTTTTTTTTTTCGGGGGAGGGGTGTATTTCTTTGCTTGTCCTGCTTTTATGCCTTAAATAATATATTTTTTAGATGCTTTAGGCTATTAAGTGACATGATTATTTATTTCTAATTATCGCTCCATCATCGGCGGGGCTTTCACTAAAGTTATTGCTCGTTTTTTTCTTGCTATGTGCTTATTTACTGTTTGATTTTGATAAAACTTTGTGTGTATGTTCCAGATGGATATACCAACATGCCTACAGACCGAATTTCTATTCAAGACAGTATTTTCTCACCGATCACCAAATAACCTTTAGTACAATGGGCACTGAATTTCACATTTTTTTTCATAAAATCATTTATTTTCCCTGTAGGCTGATAAAACTCACAGAGGAAATGCGTTATTATAGTGCTAATAATGCCTGAAAATTTCATTAGCGTGTCTTGATTAGTGTATTTTTGGCAAATATTTTTACGATCGGCACCCCTACAAAGTGGAGCCTACCCTAATGGCTAATGACCCTCTTCATTGGCACACCATGCTTCCTACAGCTGAGTTAGTTTTAAATACTGCATACAATATTTCGCTCAGGGACATGCCTTTCTTTTTAGTGTATATACAGGATCCTGTGTTACCATACACAATCCTGATTAATTCGCAATAGTTGCCAAATTATTCAACTGAGCAATGAACACCACTGAAAGGTTTGTGAAAAGAGCTAATGAAAACTAAGCTCAAAGTATGATGGTCGGTTCAAAACCGCACTGGTAAAGTATTTGTGGCTGAATGTGTGTATTTTAATCGATTGCAACCTAGGAAACACAAACTAGAGCCAGCGTATTTGGGTCTGTACCGAGTAAAGATGGTTAAATCTAACACAGTTGTGATACAAAGCATTATTAACAGCGCAGTGTCTGAACATCATCAGGAACACATACATGTGGTGCCGGAAGAGATAATTTTCAAAAGGGTTAATCAACGTGTACCTCTTTACGTGATATTCCTTGGGTTGATGAGTAGAATATTTTTTTCTTTGCTGTTGTTGTTGTTTGAACAGACCTTATTTCTTCTTTCAACGTGTTTTAAATAAACTAGATGATAACAATGTGTTCTTATGTTAGTGCTTGATTTATACGTAAATTGTTGTGGTAATTTTGCTGAGTGTAGCAATACGTATGGCATACTGGTGAGTGAGCCTAAAAACAAACAGAGAGAGATTAGGTGAGATCCATCAGGCGGATGCTGTATTGTTCATGTATTTATATGATTCCTGGTTGCTGGGGTCGGAGTGATTCCCAAATGAAAAGTGGCTGCGTGATTAAAGTTCAGCCTTGAGGATGGGCAGTGTTAGAGAATGTGTGGATGTGAGTTAGTTATACTTAATGTTATAAGAGA
>NC_090746.1:89881059-89886059 GCF_036898095.1 Palaemon carinicauda
AAGGCTGCAACAATGGGTTGTGAGGGAAACATAAGTGTGTGTCTTTCCTTTATGAATTGTTATGCTATACTATGCATATCCAGTGATACATAGTTCACTTGATACTCATGGAAATTTTTTCTCTTTACAGGAGGACCCTCCGAAGTGCGGAAATGTTTTCTGCAATGTCCGCAGCAAGAACCTCTGCGGACATGAGTGTTGTAGGAGACACGCAGCATGCGCTGTCTCCAAGGATGATCTCCAGTATTGGGACCCTCAGGTATGTACTGTATGCACTAACCTGATTACTGAGGCTTTTGATTCCCCTAGAACGGCGGAATCAAGGGATATAGCTAGGGAAAAGCTTCGTACTTGGGTAAGGGGCTTCAAGAAGTACACCTCTGGCCCTTATCTTCCAAGTGAGAAGATGAGGGCGTATCTTTTTCCCCAGGCATCAGCTGAGGCAGTGATTCCCCAGCCTCAAGAGGAGATCCCTCAAGATCAAGTCCAGGTGGACGAGGAAGTCGCAGATGCGATGCAAGACATCCAGTTGTGTGACAGGATGTCTGACCTGGACGAAGGTTTGGAAGAAGACCTCCTGGCAGAAGGTCAGGATCAAGTTCAAACCCCGGATGTCGTAGAGGATGGGGTCGACGAGGTGTCGGCTACTCCGGTTCAGATGCCGGAGCCCATCCCCTCAACATCGGCTGGTCTCCCAGTAGAACTGGGACAGGCCCTCTCTTCGATTGTTGGAATGATCCAACAAATGCAGAAGGAGAATCAGGAGAAGGCGGCTGCAATGGAACTGCGTATGCAGTCCCTAGCAGAATCACATGGGCCCCAGAAAAGGCTCAATGTGAAAGACCTTCCCATATGCTCAGATGCTAACCCATGGAGGTATGCTGAGCACATGCCAATGACGACTGGTAAGATCGTCATTTCGGGTAAGCTGGGTTCAGTTCCCCTAGAGGAGGTAGAATTCTGGCCCAGCAAGGCATCATATCCGGACTGCTATGTCCGGCTGAGAAAAGAACCAGCTTCAAGGGAGGAGACAGAGCCGAAGGAGGTCATTATTATGGACCACGCTAAGGCTCAAGCCCTACTTTCATCCTCGATGAAAGAGAGGGGCTTCTCGAATTCGAAGGTAGCTGCATTGAGCAAGAAGCTCCCTTCTTTTGTGTCCTCTCCTGATAGAGCCTTCCCCTTTTTACAAAAAGGGTTTGCGGCTGTCCTAAAGGCAGTCGAGGCCGGCAAGCCTTGCCCCTCCCTGGAGGAGTGTAAACCCTTTTCGCTGGCTCTGCCTATGGACCACAAAGACTGGAAGGATGTCCATCTGACATTCTCAGTGGGAAAGTTGGACGCTGATATTGCCGGACGGCAATTCGGCGAGGACCTCCCCAAGCTGCCCGAATCTCTTTTACGAAGAGAGTTCGAGACCAAAGAAAGACTGGCTGCCTCAATGTCTCATCAGACCACTCTTGAGACAATGGCAAGTGACCCTAAGGTCCATGAAATGTTCATGGTAGTGGCTAAGTCTCACCTAGCCACAGTGACGAAGGACCTTTATGGCTTCATCAAGGCAAGGAGAGCTTGCAGGGAGATCGTGTTCGCCGGGGCTTCGGTGAGACACGAACCAAGGAAATTAATCTCCTCCAACATTTGGGGAAAAGACCTTTTCCCTACCGATGTGGTCAAAGAGGTTGTTGATAAGGCCGCCGTGGAGAATAGAAACCTTCTCCAGAAGTGGGGCCTGGCTATCAAAAGAAAATCTTCCCCGGATGAGGGTCCTCAACCAAAGAGGAAGAATATGAAGACTAGGCTACCATTTCGGCCAGCCAAGCCTTATAGACAGCAACAGCAACTGCAATTGCCTTTGCCTCCAGTGCCCCAGATGGTGGCACAAACCCCGACTGCCTTTCAGTGGGTACCCCAGGCTGTGCCAGGTCAGTCAACCACATTCGCCCCAACGTTCGAAGGACAGTCTTCTTCCTTTCGTGCAAAACATAGAGGAGCAGCCAGAGGCTCGTCTAGGCGCCCCTCAAGGGGAAGGGGATTCAGAGGTGGTCGTGGTCAGGGAGGCAAGACCTCAGGACGGCAGTCCAAGTGAAATGATACCGGTAGGAGGGAGACTGATGGAATTTTGGGATCGCTGGACCTTCGATCCCTGGGCCCAAAACCTACTCAAGAATGGACTGGGTTGGAGCTGGTACAGCACTCCACCCCCATGCCTTCGGTTTTTCCAACACCCCACCCCCATTTTGGAGGAGTACGTTCAAGAACTGTTGGAGAAAAATGTGATCCGAAAGGTGAAGTCCATCAAATTCCAAGGGAGGCTGTTTTGTGTTCCCAAGAAAGACTCGGAAAAGCTCAGAGTCATTCTGGACTTGTCACCACTCAACAAGTTCATAGTGAATTGCAAATTCAAGATGCTAACACTGCAACATATAAGGACCTTACTGCCCAAGAGGGCATACTCAGTCTCTATAGACTTGTCAGACGCCTATTGGCACATTCCAATCAGCCGTCGACTCTCCCCCTACCTAGGGTTCAGGCTACAACGGAAACTGTACGCCTTCAGAGCCATGCCATTCGGGCTAAACATAGCCCCAAGGATTTTCACGAAGCTTGCGAGCGCAGCTCTCAAACAATTACGCCTAAAGGGAATTCAGGTAGTAGCCTACCTGGACGACTGGCTGGTGTGGGCAGCATCCGAGACCGAATGCTTGCAAGCTTCCAGTCAGGTGATCCAGTTCCTAGAGTACCTAGGCTTCAAGATCAACAAGAAAAAGTCTCGACTTTCTCCATCCCAAAAGTTCCAGTGGCTGGGAATCCACTGGGACCTTTTGTCACACAGTTTCTCCATCCCAATGAAGAAAAGGAAGGAGATAGCGGGCTCTGTCAAGAGACTTCTAGATTCCGAAAGGATATCAAGACGCGAACAGGAGAGGGTACTAGGCTCTCTCCAGTTTGCTTCAGTGACAGACCCAGTGCTAAGAGCACAGCTAAAGGATGCAACCGGAGTTTGGAGAAGGTATGCATCAAACGCGCGAAGAGACCTGAGAAGACCAGTGCCCGCCTCGGCTACGTACTCTTCTCAGACCTTGGTCCCAAGCCAGACATCTAAAGAAGTCGGTTCTTCTTCAGCCACCTCCCCCGTCGATGACGATTCACTCAGACGCCTCAAAGGAGGGATGGGGAGGTCACTCTCATCGGAAAAAAGTCCAGGGGACTTGGTCCAAGCTATTCAGGACCTTTCATATAAACTTTCTAGAAGCTATGGCAGTGCTCCTTACCTTAAAGAAAGTCTCCCCGCGTCACTCGATCCACATAAGATTGGTGACAGACAGCGAGGTGGTTGTGAGATGCTTGAATCGACGAGGGTCGAGGTCACCACCTCTCAACCAAGTGATGTTAGCCATTTTCCGATTGGCGGAAAAGAAGAAGTGGTACCTGTCGGCAGTTCACCTTCAAGGAGTCCGCAATGTGACAGCGGACGCTCTATCCAGGTTCACACCGATAGAGTCGGAATGGTCCTTAGACGCAAGATCATTTTCCTTCATTCTGAATCAAGTCCCAGAACTGCAAATAGACCTCTTTGCGACGAAAGACAACAAAAAGTTGCCCCTGTACGTGTCCCCGTACGAGGACCCCTTAGCGGAAGCAGTGGACGCAATGTCCCTCGACTGGAACAGATGGTCCAGGATTTATCTGTTCCCTCCTCACAACCTTCTGTTGAGGGTCCTCAACAAACTGAGATCCTTCAAGGGGGTAGCGGCAATAGTGGCCCACAAGTGGGCGAACAGTATGTGGTTCCCCTTGGCGTTGGAACTACAGATGAAGTTCGTGCCGCTACCACATCCAGTTCTGACCCAGCGAGTCCAGAAGTCGACTGTCTGCGCTTCATTACAGAAAACCCAGACCCTGCAGCTCATGATTTTCTCGCCCTAGCGGTAAGAAAGCGTTTCGGGATTTCGAAAGCCAGCATAGACTTCCTAGAGGAATACAAGTGCAAATCGACTAGAAGGCAATATGAGTCATCTTGGAGAAAATGGGTGGCCTTTGTAAAGGCAAGGAATCCGCAGGAGATCTCAACCGACTTCTGCTTATCTTTCTTCATCCACCTCCATGGCCAAGGATTGGCAGCTAACACGATTTCAGTGTGTAAATCGGCTTTGATGAGACCCATTTTATTTGCCTTCCAGATCGACCTAGGTAACGAGATCTTTAATAAAGTTCCGAAAGCCTGCGC
This sequence comes from Palaemon carinicauda, assembly GCF_036898095.1. NCBI lineage: Eukaryota > Metazoa > Arthropoda > Malacostraca > Decapoda > Palaemonidae > Palaemon > Palaemon carinicauda. Next base: position 89,885,288 of record NC_090746.1, read on the forward strand.
TAGGCTCAGACCTTCAGCACCTCCAAAGCCCATCTCATGGTCTTTAGACAAAGTTCTTCATTTCGCCTCCCTGTTGAGCAATGAAGAATGTGCGTTAAAGGATTTAACGCAAAAAGTTATTTTCCTATTTGCACTCGCGTCCGGGGCCAGGGTTAGTGAGATCGTAGCCCTCTCGAGAGAGGCAGGTCGTGTTCAGTTCCTGGATGGGGGGGAGCTGAACCTGTTTCCGGATCCTACGTTTCTCGCCAAGAATGAGTTACCCACCAACAGGTGGGGTCCCTGGAGAATCTGCCCTCTGAAAGAAGATGCATCTCTATGTCCAGTAGAATGCCTAAAGGTCTATCTTCGTAGAACTTCAGACTTCAAGGGTAGTCAACTATTCAGGGGAGAAACATCAGGCTCAAATTTATCTCTGAATCAACTCAGAGCGAAAATGACATATTTTATTCGCAGAGCGGATCCTGACAGTACACCCGCAGGTCACGATCCGAGGAAAGTTGCCTCATCCCTAAATTTCTTTAATTGTATGGATTTTGAACATCTCCGTTCATACACGGGCTGGAAGTCTTCCAGGGTGTTCTTTCGCCACTATGCGAAGCAAGTAGAGGAACTTAAGAGATCTGTGGTAGCAGTGGGTCGTGTAGTTAACCCTACTGTTTAACTCTGCGAGGAACAGTGGTCTTAATTGGGACGATTAAGTCCAGGTGAGTGTGTAGGTACATACTGTACTACAAACTAAATGAGGGCACCAAGTGCCCATATAGACTGTTCC
>NC_090746.1:89894394-89899394 GCF_036898095.1 Palaemon carinicauda
CTTTGTGAATACACTAGCTATAAGCACAACACTGAAGGAGAATTTTTTTATAAAATCAATCAAAATTCCTTTCCTTCTTTAAATGCTACTCAGCAGATGACTTTGTGAATACAATAGACATTTTGGTAACTAGCTTAAAGCACAACACTGAAGTCGAGTTTGTCATTTGAATCTCCCATTTAATCTTTATAACATTAATCAAAATTCCTTTCCTTCTTTAAATGCTACCCATCAGATGACTTTGTGAATACAATAGACATTTTGGTAACTAGCTTAAAGCACAACACTGAAGTAGAATTTGTAATTTGAATCTCCCATAAAAACCTTTATAAAATCAATCACAAATTCTATCCATCCTTAAATGCTTTTTTATACCTGAAGAATCTCTTGATTTAAACGAATGAAATCTTGTTACATTTAACATAAGAAAATTATTATTCATCTTTTGTTTCCTGTGTTTCATATTCCCTTCCTATCCTCGTCAACTATTCTGGATACATCTGAATGTATTAGTGTCAACACTATGTTAGCTATTTGGTTTAAATATTGTCATATAACATTTTGTTAACCAGTTAGGAATTTCAAGTTAGCATTATAAGGTAACTTGTACAGTACAGTATTAATATATACTTGTATGGGAATATATATATATATATATATATATATATATATATATATATATATATATATATAAATATATATATATATATATATATATATATATATATATATATATATATATATATATATATATATATGTATATATATACATTATATAAATATTAATATCTGTATATATACATATACATATACATACACACACATATGTATATATATATATATATATATATATATATATATATATATATATATATATATATATATATATATACTGTATATATACTGTGTATATATATATATATATATATATATATATATATATATATAATATGATATATATATATATATATAATATGTATCTATGAATATGTAAATATCATGCGTATATAAAACATGTATATATGTATATTTAAAAATATATAATATGTATCTCTCTCTCTCTCTCTCTCTCTCTCTCTCTCTCTCTCTCTCTCTCTCTCTCTCTCTCTCTCTCTCTCTCTCTCTCTCTCTCTATTCCATTAGCCACTTCATTCTACAAAGTGTCTAATAAACTCTTAATTTCGTCATTTGGTTGACAATTATTGCACAGTATGCAATAAACTCAACAACGCCTGGCTCTTTCTCATACAACAATTAGGTTTTTTTCCTTTTTTTTGGGGGGGGAGGGGGGGGCGCTGTCTGAGCCAGGTTAATCCGGTAGTCTTGACATGATTCTGTTACGTTTAAAAAAGAAAGCAAGTCTGTCAGGTTAAAATGAATTATGTTGTTATTGAAAAAAAGTATTCTTTTTATTGGTATTTTGTTTGTTAAGGAAGGTCCATTCGAAGCGTTTCAATAGTGAAGATATGAAATATGAATTGCATATTGATCTGCAGGAATAACATACGTAATATTTACCTCCGCCAACGAATTTGGAAGGAGGTTATGTTTTACCCACTGTTTTTGGGTGTGTGTTTGTTTGTGAACAGCTTCCTGACCACATCTTTAATCGTAGAATGATGAAACTTGCAGGGATTGACTGTTTTGTAAAAAGGTGGAAATGAATAGATTTTGGAAGGTCAAGGTCAAAAGCCAAGGTCACGGTCAAGCTAAATGACGAATTCACGTAATTAGCCATAAGTTTGGACATTGTTGTCACAGAGACTTACTTCAAACGTGGTCCATATTTGAATGTATGAAAATCTACGCCAATTAATACATGTTAAGATCAAAGGTCAAAGTCGAGAAACAAGCTGCCGCGGTGGAGGTCTGCGCTCTACCTAGTGTCTCTTTAGATATTAATATAATAATGTTAACAGGAAATATATTAGAGGATTATTGGTTCTGCATAAGTACATGAAGTTGATATTGGTATAAAAAAGTTATCATAAATCAAATAATTCACTCAAGTTAAGTAAGTACGAATTGCCAACTTCCTTCAACGTTGACATATCCGCCGATGAAATCAATATTTACTTTCTCTGTGACCCGATTTAAGTCATCCGCTGAATTATGAATATGTCGGAGAAATAAGCATAAGAGGAATGGTGTATTGACTGAGCCTTGCACGTATGTTCTTGAGAGGGGACATATTAAATGGGATGTTGAGACCAACTTTAAAATCTATTTGGGGAAAATTAAGATGAAGTAAAAATGGGAGAGTAGTTTGATATCATTTATGTGGGGAAAATTAAGATAAAGTAAAAATGTGAGAGTAATTTGTTATCATTTATGTGGGGAAAATTAAGAGGAACTAAAAATGAGAAAGTGATTTGTTATCTGTTTACCAAAATAAATTTTCTTTTGCGTGTTCAGTTTGGGGACGTCTTTCATTACCTGAATATTGATTATAATTCAAAACGAAATTTAAGAGTAAAAGGGGGTTTAATATTTGGAGTTAAATGGCAGGACAGGATTAGAAGTGAAACTAAAAGAGAGATTACTAGAGTGCCATATGTAGATGAGATCATGGCCAGGGGTAGATGGAGATGGTTTGGGCATCCTCTTCTCACTCCCCAAGAGAGATTAGTTCACCAAAGTTTCAACTGGGCTCCACAAGGCACTAGAGGAGTTGGAAGACCCACGCCTACATGGCTGAGGGCTATGAAGCGTGAGCACTCCCCAAGAGAGATTAGTTCACCAAAGTTTCAACTGGGCTCCACAAGGCACTAGAGGAGTTGGGAGACCCACGCCTACATGGCTGAGGGCTATGAAGCGTGAGCACTCCCCAAGAGAGATTAGTTCACCAAAGTTTCAACTGGGCTCCACAAGGCACTAGATGAGTTGGAAGACCCACACCTACATGGCTGAGGGCTATGACGCGTGAGCACTCCCCAAGAGAGATTAGTTCACCAAGGTTTCAACTGGGCCCCACAAGGCACTAGATTTGGAAGACCCACGCCTACATGGCTGAGGGCTATGGAGCGTGAGCTCCCCAAGAGAGATAAGTTCACCAAAGTTTCAACTGGGCTCCACAAGGCACTAGATGAGTTGGGAGACCCACGCCTACATGGCTGAGGGCTATGAAGCGTGAAGTGTGAGATGATGAATGGAGAAGTATTGAACTGAAAGCTCAAGATAGAGACGACTGGTGAAATCTAACCGAGGCCCTTTGCGTCAATAGGCGTAGGAGGAGAGGATGATGATGATGATCATTTATATCACTACAGCTGAGGTTTACCACTGCTAAAGGTTAAAGGTTAAAGGTGTCTGGTTTCAGTTCCAGTTCCATCAGAATAGATGCTCACCAGAACGTCAGCCGGGCAAGCCCAACCCCCCGCTGTGGTGCCCTACCACAGCAGTAGCCTCCCCAGTAAACAGCTTAAACTCACGGCCCTGGGCGGGGATCGATCTCTTGCCATGCGAAATGCTAGGCAAACATGTTACCACTCTACTAGCGAGGAGGCTCTCCCAAATTCTTTCATGCTCTCACTTGCTATAAGTGTCCTTATTCCCTCTCTGGAGCTTTCTACAGTATGGATTTTAATATCCCCTTTCTCTCTGCTAGGAAATTATAAAGATGAGATGATAAAGCCTATTTATTTAGTCGTTTGAATTATGTAAATTTTTTTTCGGGGCTTAGCTTCTAGGTAAACATATACACACATTTTACACGTTTTCTTAATTTTGCGTCTGACTGTACATAATTTATAATTTTCTCTTTTGCAAAGTGTAACTAACTAACTAGACTCCCCCTGCTTGTTCCTAAACCATCAATAATTGTTTTAGTTTTATAAAATGTATATTTTATTCTAGATTAATTTCATTAAATTATCTGTTATCAACTATGTATAAAAAAAGGTTTTAATTTTCTCTTCTTTTGACTGGATTAAGGTTACATTGCTTAGTTCTAAGCTATTACCTATTATTTTAGATTTCTAAAATGTATATTTTATTTTAGACTGATTTTATTAGTGTCGAATGTCAATTAAATATAGAATTCATTATTTTTATTTCAATTAAATATAGTATTAATTATTTTTATTTTTATTAAGTATATAATTCATTATTTTAATTTCAATTAAGTATAGAATTCCTTATTTTTATTTCAATTAAGTATAGAATTCCTTATTCTTATTTCGATTAAGTAGAGAATTCATTATTTTTATTTCAATTAAGTATAGAATTCATTATTTTTATTTCAATGTAGTGTAGAATTCATTATTTTTATTTCAATTAAGTAAGGAATATATTAGTTTTATTTCAATTAAGTGTAAAATTCATTATTTTTATTTCGATTAAGTATAGAATTCCTTATTTTTATTTAAATTAAGTATAGAATTCATTATTTTTATTTCAATTAAGTATAGAATTCATCATTTTTATTTTCAACTAAAAAGTTAATTTTTTATTTTTCTCTCCATTGAACAGGATCAAGGTTACATGTCCTACGTTGACTATTCGAGAGATTACTCGCCGGTTCCTGTGTCGGTAGGCGAATCCTACGCCCAATTCCAAGTAGGGGGACCCTTCGCCCGCTCCACCCCAGCCAGCGACCCCCCCTCCTCCCTCCCTTCGTCCGTAGCACCCCCGCCTTATACGCCAACTTCGCACCCCGGCAGCGGTGACCTGAACGGGGGCATCAACGGAAGAGTCCACTCCTCGGCCAATGGGAAAGTCGTTGTGAATGGCAATGGAGGAGGAGGTGGTGGAGGGAGTGGAGGAGGCGTCGTAGGAAGTGTGAGTGTGAACGGCACGCTAAAGCACGCCCTTCTACAAGACCTGAAGCAGGAGCTGAAGAGGGACGGGCCACATGATCTCGACTCGGGGGCGCTCCATAGCAAGTACATTATTCCCCCGCAGACGAAGATTAAACCCGGGACGCTAGTGTAAAAAAAAAAAAGTGTAAAAAGAAATATATAAGGCTTAGTTTTTTTTACAGTTACTAGATATAGGGAAGA
>NC_090746.1:89909394-89914394 GCF_036898095.1 Palaemon carinicauda
AACTGACATTCGTAATAAACAAGCCGACATTCTTAATTAACAACCCTTCATTTGTAATTAACAAACCGACATTCGTAATTAACAAACCGACATTCGTAACTAACAAGTCGACAATTGTAATTAAGAAGCCGATATTCTTAATTAACAAGCCTACATTCGTAATTAACAAACTGATATTCGTAAGAAACAAACCGACATTCGTAATTAACAAACCGACATTCGTAATCAACAAGCCGACATTCGTAATCAACAAGCCGACATTCGTAATTAACAAGCCCCCAATTCTTAATTAGCAAGCCGACTTACGTTATACGTATTTAAGAAGCCGACATTCGTAACACAGATATTTCTACTTATCAATACGATTATACTTAAGCCTCTAAAGAAATTTACCAAGGAAATATTATTATAAGAAAATTCTTTAAGGTATTCTAGATAACATGAGAAATATTCTGAAAGAAATTCTAGATCATATCAGAAATATTCTAAAAAAAATTCTAGATCATATGAGAAATTCTTAAAGGTATTCTAGATAATATGAGAACTCTTCTAAAAGAAATTCTACATAATTGCTACGTGAAGAACGTCCGCGCAGCTCACGAGAACAACATTCATCACAAGGTCACCATCAGATCAACTCTTCACCGTAAATGTCAAGGTTAATGTAGGTGAGCTATCCGATAGCAGCCGACATGGCTATGACAAGTTCACATATATGTCAAGAGTAATGAGGAAAACATAAATAAAAACTGATGTTTTCATAAGGTCAAAGAGCAAACGGATGGAAATTATTTTATAGTAGTGAGTCGAGACGATTTTCCGGTAACTAGGTCAGACTGGGAAATGCTGGGGGCAAATTCATTGTGGGTCGAGGTCAAAACTGGGGTTACTGGTGGCATATCAGTTGTGGATCGAGGTCAAACTGGGGTTACTGGTGGCATATCAGTTGTGGATCGAGGTCAAACTGGGGTTACTGGTGGCATATTAGTTGCTGGATCGAGGTCACACTGGGGTTACTGGTGGCATATTAGTTGTGGATCGAGGTAGGTAAAGGTCAAACTGGGAAATATTGGGGGTAAATTCCTTGTGGGTAAAGGTCAAACTGAGAAATATTGGGGGTAAATTCCTTGTGGATAAAGGTCAAACGGGAAATCTTGGGGGTAAATTCCTTATGGATAAAGGTCAAACTGGGAAATATTGAGGGTAAATTCCTTGTGGGTAAAGGTCAACCTGGGGAATATTGGGGGTAAATTCCTTGTGGGTAAAGGTCAACCTGGGGAATATTGGGGGTAAATTCCTTGTGGGTAGAGGTTAAACTGGGAAATATTGGGGGTAATTCCTAGTGGGTAAAGGTCAACCTGGGGAATATTGGGGGTAAATTCCTTGTGGGTAGAGGTTAAAACTGGGAAATATTGGGGGTAATTCCTAGTGGGTAAAGGTCAACCTGGGGAATATTGAGGGTTAATCCCTTATGGATAAAGGTCAAACTGGAAATATTGGGGTAAATTCCTTGTGGGTAAAGGTTAAACTGGGAAATATTGGGGTTAATTCCTTGTGGGTAAAGGTCAACCTGGGGAATATTGGGGGTAAATTCCTTGTGGGTAAAGGTCAACCTGGGGAATATTGGGGGTAAATTCCTTGTGGGTAGAGGTTAAACTGGGAAATATTGGGGGTAAAATCCTTGTGGGTAAAGGTCAACCTGGGGAATATAGGGGGTAAATTCATTGTAGTTAAAGATCAAACTGGGAAATAGTGGGGGTAAATTCATGAGTAAAGGTCAAACTGAGAAATATTTGGGGTAAATTCCTTATGTGTAAAGGTCAAATAGAACTATTGGGGTAAATTCCTTGTGGGTAAAGGTCAAACTGGGAAATATTGCGGGTAAATTCTCTGTGGGTATTGGTCAAACTGGGAAATATTGGGGGTAAATTCCTTGTGGGTTAAAGTCAACCTGGGAATATTGGAGGTAAATTCCTTGTGGGTAAAGGTCAACCTGGGGAATATTGGGGTAAATTCCTTGTAGTTAAAGGTCAAACTGGGAAATATTGGGGTAAATTCCTTGTGGGTAAAGTTCAAACTGGGAAATTCCTTGCGGATTGCACCTAGATTAATCAGTTACTCAAAGGTCAAAATAAGTAAATGTTGACAAATGAACATGTTAGTTAAAGCGGTAATTAGAAAATGTTTGCTGATGAGTATATCAGCAAATTTTCTTTTTCTCAGTCTTCAAAATGAGAAATTGATAATAAGAGACTATAGTATCGACTGAAGACATTAATATGATAATATAAATTTAATCAGATACTCTTTAAAATTTAGATAAAAATGTGAAGTGCTAATCAGGGCTCCAACAGGGAAAAAAATAGCCCAGTGAGAGAAGGAAACAAAGAAATAAATAAACTACAAGAGAAGAATAAACAACCAAAATAAAATATTTCAAGAATAGTAACAACATTAAATTAGATTTTTCATATATAAACTATGAAAGCTTAGAAATACAAGAGAAAGAGAAATAAGATAGAACAGCATACCCGAGTGTACCCCAAGTAGGAGAACTCTCATCCAAGACAGTGGAAGGCCATGGTACAGAGGCTATGGCACTACCCAAGACAAAAGAACAATAATTTGATTTTGGAGTGTCATTTTCATAGAAGAGCTGTTTCCATAGCATAGAGTCTCTTCTACCCTTACCAAGAGGAAAGTAGCCACTTAACAATTATATTACAGTAGTTAACCCCTCAAGCGAAGGAGAATTGTTTGGTAATTTCAGTGTTGTCAGGTGTATGAGGACAGAGGAGAATATGGTAAGAATAGGCCAGACTATTCGGTGCATGTGTAGGTAAAGACAAAATGAATCGTAACCGGACAGAGGGCTCCAATGTAGTACTATCTGACACAGTCAAAGGACACAATAATTACTCTCTAGCGGTAGTATTTCAATGGTTGGCTGGTGCCCTGGCCAACCTGCTACCTATAAAATACAATTCCCTTTTCCTGTCTTGTGTTATTCTCTTGCTTTATAGCTCACACAAACATTTTTTTGTTCTCAACTTGCTCTTTTTCTTTTTCTTGTCTTGGCTTATTTTTCTTTCGGTTTATGCTCACACAGAATTTCACTTTATTAACTTGCAACTTGCTTTTTCTCTTGTTTTGTTTAATTAAAAGTTGAGCTGGACAGGCTTAAATGAACCAAAAAAAAAAAATACTCCATGTTCATCCTTGACCGACATTTGCAAAGCCACGGATGCTGTCTTTCTCTCACTGGATACATTCGCTTCATATAAGCATCTACAATCATTTCATCATTTCTCATGTCTAGTTTATTCTTTAATTCTCTGTTTCTTTATCTGTTGACTCCGGAAGCTTAGAGCAATCTGGTTTTCCTCTCACTGATTGCAGTCTAGGATATCATAACGATAAAGGTTAACTCTAGCGAGAAGCGTTTAAGAAAAATATAGCGCGTGACCTGCTTTCATAAATGTCAAGGGAACTATCTGCGGAAATAGGTCATGTCTATGACAAGTGTGAATTATGAATGGCAGGAATCAAGGAGGTTAATACACACTACGTGGAGATGTATGGAAGATATTATCTACTTTCAAATGTAGATTTACGATTATTCTAAGCTGGATAAGATGTATATAATAGTTTGAAGCAGTGTTTATTTGTAGTAGCCTTTTCACTCTATAAAAAGTAAGAAAACCCGCGTTTTGAAGGTACAACAACAACAATAACAAATGCAGCTGTTTCTAGTCCACTGCAGGACAAACGCCTCAGGCATGTCCTTATTCATGTCTGTGGTTTGGCCTGTTTTCATCACAACGCTTGCTAGTGCGGATTGGGGATGGTGGGAGAATTTTGTCTGATCGCTCACAGCAAATCAACCTAGTATGAGTCATAGTCTATATATGTCTCTATAGACCTTGGTATGAGTGACCCCGACCTGTACAGCTTTGCTGATCATGACGATGCACAAACCTTTTCACCACGTTCAGGTATCCCTACACAGAAAGGATTGAAGATACTACCTCTCAATATTTACACTCTAAATAGAGCATATGAATCAACATCCCCCCCCCCCCGATAAAAGTGAAATGAGAAATTTTATTAATATATTTGAAAGCTGAAATTAAAGATATATATACTTGAAACTATCACTATCTGAAATGTGATAACAAGAACGATATATTAGCTCGGAAAAGTTTCCTTATAGCTGATTGATTGGACAAGATCATTCTAACTAGTCAGCTTGTAGGAAACTTTTCCGTGCTAAAAGGCACCCCTGCGAGTCATGGCAAATGCGCCTCATTAAAGAAAAATGAGTATAGTCATGGGTCCAAATAATAATATTTTCAAGAGAACACATCAGAACTAAAAAGCGTAAAGTAGTCTAGGAAGTAATAGTAATAATGATAATAATAATAATAATAATAATAATAATAATAATAATAATAATAATAATAAAATTTATGATGTATGTTCGATATATGACAAAGAAGTTTCGGGAAAACTTTTTATCATTGATTCAAGAGTTGGAAATATGATTATTCATGGGACAAATATAACTCCTGTCTCATATCAAATCACAACAGTTGTAACACAACACGAAATTATTTCTATATCATTCCCTGACAAATAAAAAAAAAAATAAAAAAATAAAATTATTATATGTTTGTTCTCGTGTCATTAAAAATGTCAAGAATATTGAATTGATGTTAATGTAAGATATATAAATGTATAATTTATTCGTAATTTATTCAACATAAAGTGGCTCGCCCTTCCGGAAGGAAATTAATATTATTGAATTCCAAAGTACGTGTCTTGTGATACACAATGTATGAAGAGTAATAACGCCTAATAATACATTACAAATATCATACATAACACAATTACGAAAGAAACGGGCCTTCTGGTAGTCTAATTAAGAGGGATAAATGATAAGGTGGAAACATTCTATTTTTGCAATTACAAAACCGGGAGGAATTTACGCTGCTGGTTAT
>NC_090746.1:89919394-89926894 GCF_036898095.1 Palaemon carinicauda
AAAACATGAGGAAGAGAAATTAGATAGAATAGTGTGCCCATGTTATCAATGAAGGATTTGTAAGTTTATCTTTAAAGTTGACTAAGATTTGGATTTAAGAGTCCACCGATCTATAACTCTAAGCTGTTATAAAGTCATGTTAAGAAACAATGAATTTTACATTTTATTTTTTCACTCTTGTTTGAAGGTACACTCAGGCACATTATTCTAACTTATTTCTCTTGCCCTTTTATTTTTTAAGGGTTTATAATTTACATATGAAAGATTTAATTTAATGTTGTTACTGTTCTTAAAATATTTTAATTTAATTGCTCATTATTCTTCTTATTTATTTATTTCCTTATTCCCCTTCCTTACTTGGCTATTTTCCCTGTTGGAGCTCTTGGGGTTATAGCATCCTGCTTTTCCAAGTAGGGTTGTAACATAGCAATTAATAATAATAATAATAATAATAATAATAATAATATAATAATAATAATAATAATAATGATAATAATTATAATAATAATGTTATTATTATTATTATCATTATTATTATTAATAATAATAATAATAATAATAATAATTAATATATAATAATAATAATAATAATAATAATATAAACATACTTATTGGCTACCGAATGGATAACACATAACTAACACTGGCTATTTATCAGGCATGTTTATCCTAAATACCTCCACCATTAAAAAAAAAAAAAAAAAAAAAAAAAAAAAAAAAATGAGTAAGAGAAAAGCATGCTGTTGTACATGTAAACATCCATTACGTATTAATGGCGAACATTCATTAAGAATTAATTGCGATGAATTATCGATGCGAAGTTACAATTACGAACTCGCTGTTTACATATATTGCTAAACATCTGATGTCAATTTGATGCCTCATTGATTTATATGAGGTGCTTATTCGCGTTTAATTTATGAGTGAATATTTCCCACTTTGATTGTCCGTTTACTTGTTGGCTTCGGTGATGTTGTTGGTGACAAGTGAATAACGTTATTGATTACAGGATTATATTCCTGTCCTTGTTATTTGTCAGCTCTTCTAGAAGGACTCTCCAATATCAAACCATTGTTGTCTAGTCTTGGGTATTGCCATAGCCTCTGTACCATGGTCTTCCGCTTGGTAATGGTAGAAGAGACTCTTCAGCTATGGTAAACAGCTCTTCTAGGAAAAGGACACTCCAATATCAATCCATTGTTCTCTAGTCTTGGGTAGGGCCATAGCCTCTGTACCTTGGTCTCCCACTTGGTAATGGGAGAAGACACTCTTTAGCAATGGTAAGCAGCTCTTCTAGAAGGACACTCTAAAATCAAACCATTGTTCTCTAGTCTTGGGTAGTGCCATAGCCTCTGTACCATGGTCTTCCACTAGGTAAAGGGAGAAGAGACTCTTTAGCTATGGTAAGCAGCTCTTTTAGGAGAAGGACACTCCAAACTCAATCCATTGTTCTCTAGTCTTGGGTAGTGCCATAGCCTCTGTACCATGGCCTTCCGCTTGGTAATGGCAGAAGAGACTCTTTAGTTATGGTAGGCAGCTCTTTTAGGAAAAGGACACTCCAAAATCAATCCATTGTTTTCTAGTCTTGGGTAGTGCCATAGCCTCTGTACCATGGTCTTCCACTTGATAATGATAGAAAAGACTCTTTAGCTGTGGTAAACAGCTCTTCTAGGAGAAGGACACTCCAAAATCAATCCATTGTTCTCTAGTCTTGGGTAGTGCCATAGCATCTGTTCCATGGTCTTCCACTATCTTGTGGTAGAGTTCTCTTGCTTGAGGGTACACTCGGGCACGCTGTTCTATCTTATTTCTCTTCCTCTTGTTTCGTTAAAGTATTTATAGTTTATATTGGAAATCTTCATTTTAATGTTGTTACTGTTCTTAAAATATTTTATTTTTCCTTGTTTCCTTTCCTCACTGGGCTATTTTCTATGTTGGAGCCCTTGGGCTTATAGTATCCTGCTTTTCCAACTGGGGTTATAGCTTAGCAAGTAATAATAATGATAATAATAATAATAATAATAATAATAATAATAATAATAATAATAATAACTTTCAGCAAGGAGACAATTATCTTAGTAATATTACTATTAACCAAATATTATTCCAAACGTAATATAAAAATGACCCTTGTTATCAATCTACTGACTTTTTACTGGTTTAATAGTTCGGTAATAAGAGTTATTAGAAGGCAATACTGGCTCAACAATGTGAAATCTAGTAACACCCAGTTAATATTGATTCCAAGCAATCAAATATAGTATTTCATATTAAAATAGGGTTAATACAGCCAAATGATTCAGTAATATGTAATAAAAATTCACTAAACGAAACCAAATTATAATTAGCAATGCATTTTTTTCTTATTAGCGAAACCGATAACTTCTCTGTAAAAACTTGAACCGAAATGTAAAATATTTTAAATATTTTGCTTTCAAATCCCTCAACAGTTCTCAGTCCCAAGGAAGGAGGAACTGTCCGCAGAGTTTAATGATATAACGATACCATTATTTTTTCATAAGAAGGAATTGTTATATCGAATATAAAAGAAAAAGAGAAAAACTTTGCGTTTATCCTTTCAAATCCATCAACAGTTCTCAGTCTCAAGGAAGGAGGAACTGTCCACAGAGTTTAATGAGGTTACCGAATAATGTAACAACACCATTATGATTTCATACGAAGGAATTGTTATATCTAACATAAAAAAAAAAAAAAAATACTTCGCATTTATATTGGAAAGGAATGAAGAATGAGGCAATAACAATCGGAAAAGAACCAATATCAATACTGACAAGAACAGAGTGCCCCTTACCATGTTTTTTTTTTTTTTTTTTTTTTTTTTTTTTTGAGCTGTTTTACGAATAATAAAAGCAAATACAGTTGCTTTCGTAAAAGCTTATTTCTTCATAAACGTTTTTCTCTTTCTCCATGAGCACATTGTGTTGCTCTTTTCCGTATCAATACTGACAAGAACAGAAAGCCCCCTTCCGATAATATTTTTTTTTTAGCTGTTTTACGAATAATAAAAGCAAATACGTTGCTTTCGTAAAAGCTTATTTCTTCACAAACGTTTTTCTTTCTCCACGAGCACATTGTGTTGCTCTTTTCCGTTTTATTTTCTTGGCAATGAACGTTAGACAAATACCGTAAGAAACAAAACCAAATTGTTTACGAAAACTTTTTCTGTAACTGCATATATGCCTGTAAGAACATAAATACATTGCTGTAGTTTTTTCCTCAATTTGGCTTTCCCTTGAAATTAGGTAAAAAGGAAAAAAATGAGAGAGAGAGAGAGAGAGAGAGAGAGAGAGAGAGAGAGAGAGAGAGACGCTTCGGTTAATACAAAAAGGAAATATTTTTTGGTAAAGGATTTCGTAAACTATTGCGTTTATGAGTGGGAAGAGAAAACGGGAATAACTACACTAAACAAAGACACATAAAAAGAATCTCTCTCTCTCTCTCTCTCTCTCTCTCTCTCTCTCTCTCATGTAAAAGAAGATAGAAACATACTAACAATAGTTTAGGTAATTAAAAATACATAATGATTAAAAAAAGCGTACACTTTGCATGGTGTTTATATATATATATATATATATATATATATATTCAGCATATACACAGACACAGACACACACGCACACACACATATGTATATATATATATATATATATATATTGAAGAATAATCTATGATTTGTATCAAAGAAAAATTACCCATTTTCCAAAATAGAAAAATAACCCGATATCCACATAATAAAACTGAAAAATTTTCCTTTGCCTAAAATATCCAAAACAGGAAAATATTTTCCTTGGACCGGAAATTTAAAGAGAGAGAGAGAGAGAGAGAGAGAGAGAGAGAGAGAGAGTTGAAAGCCGTTCTCTTTCATTATCAATTATCTGCCTCTTTGAGTAACGAAGTAGAAATCATTGATTAAACTGACTAAAATTCGTTTACACACACACACACACACATATATATATATATATATAGATATATATATATATATATACATATATATATATACATATTTATATATATATATATATATCTATATATAAAATCAATGGAGATGTATTGATTTAAAAGCTCAAGAAGACGACTGGCGAAATCTAACCGAGGCCCTTAGCGTCAATAGGCGTAGGAGATGATGATGATGATGATGATGATATATATATATATATATATATTTAAAAGCTCTAGAGACGACTGGCGAAATATATCCAAGGACCTTAGCGTCAATTGGGGTAGGAGATGATGATGATGATGATGATGATATATATATGTATACTGTATATATATTTATATATATATATATATATATATATCTTTATATACATATATATATATATATATATCTATCTATATATATACAGTATATATATATATATATACACACACACACATATATATATATATATATATACACACATATATATATATTATGAAAAAAAATATTTCCAAAATCTCGTTAAACAACAACATCATAACGAATGATTTCAGGGAACAAGAATCCACTACATGGACAGCGATCTAGAAAAGCGATTTGTGACGGGGGTAAGAGGCCGAGGTAGGTCCTCGAAACCAATGGAAAGGACCCCAGAGAAGATAAGGATTCTGAAGATGCTGAGGAGAAAGGATGATTCTGTTGAAGGGGCGGGATAATATTCGAGTCGTTTAGAAATCTTTAGGAGAGAAAATTTTGACGAGAGGTTAACTCGCTGTTTGCTATATGTTGGTTTGTTTATACTCTGGAGTAGAGATATATGTAGATATGTTTGTATAAATATGAGTGTGTATATATATATATATATATATATGTATGTATTATAGCCACAAAAGGGAAAATGAAAAGACTTGATTGGAGTTAGTACTTTCGTCCATTAGGGACATCAACAGACTCAACAGTGTATGTATGTACATTATATATAGTATATATATATATATACATATATATATATGTGTGTGTGTGTATGTATGTATGTATATATATATATATTTATATATATATACATATATATATATATATATATATATAATTAGAAGGGCACTCTGAGAGTGCAGACCTCCGCCACGACAACTTATTTCTGGAAACCAGCTTGCCTTTCCTTGAATCAATTTAGAACGTAGGCGTATTTGAAGTCTGCGTGACAACCATGTGCAAATTTGAGGTTAAAGTTAGTGTTTAATTCGGTCCACCTTTTGCTTGATCTTAACCTTGACCTTTGACCTAGGACTTTCAAAATTGAATCACTTCCACGTCTCAACATAAGAATTAATCCCTGAAAGTTTCCCTACTCTATGAGTAAAATTGTGGCCAAAAAGTTATTCAAAAACATACAAACAGACAAATGGACAAACAGGGGCGAAAACATAACATAACCACCTCCCAAAATGATGCTGATACTAATAGAAGATACAAAGACGTCCTTATCTCTACTAAAAAGAAGAATAAGAAAAGCTTCTTAAAAAATATCTTAAGAAATCGTGCAAAAACATTTTTTGGGGGAAAAAAATTCGTAAGCATGATTAGCTCTTATGTTTTCAATAGGAATACAAAGACTATTTTCCCCTGAAGATTCAAGTTTTCTTTTACATGTACCTGTGTATCCTCTTTTTCCGGAAGCAAATAATGAGTAATGCTTTTAATGCTTTTTTCTCGATAATAAGCTTTACCGATAAGAAATAATGGTAAGTAGATAAGGAGCCAGATCGAATAGAGGTAAAGTATACTATTCATTAATTTTTTTTTTTTTTTTGATGATAGAGCGATTTTACATCCGCAAACGAAGTTGGGAGGAGGTTATGTTTTCCCCCTGTTTGTCTGTTAGTTTGTTTGTTTGTGAACAACTTCCTGACCACAGTTTTACTCATAGAGAAGTGAAACTTTCTGGGATTAATTGTTATGGTAAGACGTGGAATTAATTCAATTTTTAAAGTCCTAGGTCAAAGGTCAAGGTCAAAGTCGAGCAAAAGGTCGAACAAATTATCCGTAAGGAAAGCTGGTTACCAGAAATAAGCTGCCGTGGCGGAGGTCGGCACTCTCAGAGTGCTTTTCTAGTTTTTAAATAAAATGATTAACTTACATTCTGGGAAAGAAGAGATATATATAAAATTAGATGTTGGAATGATCAAACTTGGTAGCTACCTTACATATATTGAAAAGTGTATTTCCTGAGAAAAAAAAAAAAACACGCAGTTTAAAGGTCGCTCATGAATGGCAGAGGCAAGGGATAGTAACAATGACCTAGCAGGACATGTCCTACAGTGCCCAAGACCTCTCTCCACCCAAGCTAGGACAAGGGAAAGCCAGGCAATGGCTAATGGTGACTCAGCATGTTGATATATAGGCTTCCCCGAACACCCCATCCTCAGCTCACTAGGATGGTGAGGTTACAAGCACTATAAAAAACTATCGAGCTTGAGCGAGTCTCGATCCCCAGTCCAGCAGACCCCCAGTTAGAGACGTGTCCAATTGGTTATCACATCCCTGATGACATTTTGTTAGAAACAAAAATATGAAGCTTTACTAACCAGTCAAGAAACTTATTTGGAAATATCTTGACCCTTCATTGTGGTGGCCGATGTGGTAACGTCCCTGACTGGTAATCCCCAGACTGGGGTTCGAGTCCAGCTCAAACTCGTTAGTTTCTTTGGTCGCTGCAAACCTCACAATCGTTGTGAGCTAAGGATTGGGGGTTTGGGGGAGCCTAAAGGTCTATCTCCTGAGTCATCAGTAACCATTGCCTGGCACTCTTGGTCCTATCTTGGGTGGAGAGGAGGCTTGGGCGCTGATCGTATGTATGTGTGGTCAGTTTCTAGGACATTGTCCTGCTTGATAGGGTAATGACACTGTCTCTTGCCTCTGCCATTCATAAGCAGCCTTTAAAACCTTTTAAAATCTTTTAACCTCTGATCCTTCAAGTTCCCTTCCTCGTTCGGGCCTGGGCTATATAAGGCCTCTAGAATCACCACCACCCGTCCCGCACCCATTTTTCAAAAAAAGCATTTTTACCGTCGAAATAAATGAACTGATATCGCCCCCACCCCCCACCCCCCCTGAGAAAGTTGGATAATGAAGTGCTCACGTGATTGAAAATGGGTTCCAGCAAATACTGCAACGTCAGCAAAAAAAAAAAAACCAAAAAAAAAAAAAAAAAAAAAAAAAAATTGATTCTCTTAGAATCCTTAGATTATTTTTTGCGGATTCTTTATTTCAAGAAGCTTCATTTTCGTCCGGTATTCTTTTGCACACCACAGCATTTCCTGGCCCACAGTCTTTTCGGCAATGCGTGGCAAAATTACTTACGGAAGCAGATGCTTTCGTCTCATTAAACGGACTCTTCTTATTTTATTCTTGATTTTATTTCTATTTAACTACGCTGGATCTCTTTGAGGCTGTTGTACTTTTTACGTAACTAGTGTACCCGACCCGTCAAAAATTGCGTACACGCAAACACACGCACACCCACAGATTCAACTCTTCCCAACCTCTTTCCCTTC
>NC_090746.1:89936894-89966894 GCF_036898095.1 Palaemon carinicauda
CGGCAGAGCTGCTGGCCGGCAAGGGTCTTATGTTTTCGAGTGCTGCCCGGACCTCTCTTGGTCCCTCATCCATGCCTGCCTGTAGAGCCAGACGGCATTGGTCAGGAAGCCTGAATTAGTTTCTCCCCTTCCTTATATGCACTCTTTCGGTTGCCGGGCTTGGAGGTTGTGTACACTCTTATCCCGGCATCCATTCTATTTTTCTTCTAGTGCTGTACCTAACCCGGCTGCCGGCCTATGAGGCCGGCAGCCGGGCAGGTGTAGTCCTCTGGTTCTTTTGCTGCCGGCTGGCATCGGTCTTGTACCTTTGCCGGCCGGCTTATGTCAGCCCTTGTCTGCCGGTCACCATGAGTGTGGCCGGCAGC
This sequence comes from Palaemon carinicauda, assembly GCF_036898095.1. NCBI lineage: Eukaryota > Metazoa > Arthropoda > Malacostraca > Decapoda > Palaemonidae > Palaemon > Palaemon carinicauda. The sequence continues at coordinate 89,937,260 of NC_090746.1, forward strand.
TGGGTACTACCTTGTGTAGTTGCTGGCCGGCAGCCATTGCTGGCCAACATTGGCTGTTACCGGCCGGCAGTTGCTGCCGACCGGCACATGCATTTGAACCAGAGTGCTGCCGCCTTATAGCTGTTAAGTAGTATACTTTAAAGCTAGTTGTGGTGTGTGCCGGCCGGCAAAGGCAGGCCGGCACACATCCCCCTATACTGTACTAGTATTCTTCAGTATAACATATACAGTAAGAAGAAAACTATGGTAAGGGTTTTGGTACAGCACTGTTTCTTCTAACACTATTGTGTTTTCTTGCACATCCCTTTGCGGTTGCCCTACAGATAGGAAGCTGAGTTCTTTCCTGTCTATTATCCAGGATTTTAAAATCATTGCTTAGGTGTGAGCTCCACCTGTTTCCTCTGGAAACCTTGCATTGGTTACTCTAGAAGAGATAAACCATTTTGATTTTATTATCTGGAAGGCTGCAACAATGGGTTGTGAGGGAAACACAAGTGTGTGTCTTTCCTTTCTGAATTGTTATGCTATACTATGCATATCCAGTGATACATAGTTCACTTGATACTCATGGAAATTTCTTCTCTTTACAGAAGGACACTCCGAAGTGGGGAAGTGCTTTCTACAACGTCAGCAGCAAGAACCTCTGTGGACATGAGTTTTGTAGGAGACACGCAGCATAAGTTGTCTCCAAGGATGATCTCCGGTATTGGGACCCTCAGGTATGTACTGTGCACACTAGCCTGATTACTGAGACCTTTAATTCCCCTAGGACAGAGGAATCAAGGGATATAGCTAGGAAGAAGCTTCGTACCTGGGTAAGGGGCTTCCAAAAGAACACTTCTGGCCCTTATCTTCCAAGTGAGAAGATGAGGGCGTATCTTTTCCCTAAGGCATCAGCTGATGCAGTGATTCCCCAGCCTCAAGAGGATATCCCCTAAGTTCAGATCCAGGTGGATGCTGAAGTCACGGTCACGATGCAAGACATCCAGTTAGATGACAGGATGTCTGATGTGGACGGGTGTCAGGAGCAAGACCTCCTGGCAGAAGCCCAGAATGAAGTTCAAGCCCCAGACGTTGTAGAGGTAGACGTCGTCGAGGTGTCGGCTACTCCGGCTCAGATTCCGGAGCCTATTCCCTCTACATCGGCCGGTCTCCCAGTAGAGCTGGGACAGGCCCTCTCTTCTATTGTTGGAATGATCCAACAAATGCAGAAGGAGAATCAGGAGAAGGCGGCTGCAATGGAACTGCGAATGCAGTGCCTTGCAGAATCACATGGGCCCCAGAAAAAGCTCAATGTGAAAGACCTTCCCTTGTGCTCAGATGCTAACCCATGGAGGTATGCTGAGCACATGCCGATGACGACTGGAAAGATCGTCATCTCGGATAAGCTGGGCTCAGTTCCCCTGGAGGAGGTGGAATTCTGGCCCAGCAAGGCATCATATCCGGACTGTTATGTCCGGCTGAGGAAGGAACCAGCTTCAAAGGAGGAGACAGAGCCGAAGGAGGTCATAGTGATGGACCATGCTAAGGCTCAAGCTCTACTTTCATCCTCGATGAAAGAGAGGGGCTTCTCTAACTCAAAGGTAGCCGCATTGAATAGGAAGCTCCCTTCCTTTGTGTCCTCGCCTACTAGAGCCTTCCCCTTTTTACAGAAAGGGTTTCTGGCTGTACTAAAAGCAGTCGAGGCCGGCAAGTCTTGCCCCTCCCTAGAGGAGTGTAAACCCTTGTCGCTGGCCCTGCCTATGGACCACAAAGACTGGAAGGACGTCCATCTTACGTTCTCAGTTGGAAAGTTGGAGGCTGATATTGCCGGACGTCAGTTCGGCAAGGACCTCCCTAAGCTGTCTGACTTTCTTTTGCGAAGTGAGTTCGATACAAAAGAAAGACTGACTGCTTCAATGTCTCTTCAGACTACTCTCGAGACGATGGCAAGTGACCCCAAGGTCCATGAAATGTTCATGGTAGTGGCCCAGTCTCATCTGGCCACAGTGACGAAGGACCTTTATGGCTTCGTCAAGGCAAGGAGAACTTGTAGGGAGTTCGTGTTTACCTCGGCTACGGTGAGGCACGAGCCAAAGAAACTAATCTCCTCCAACATTTGGGGAAAAGACCTTTTCCCTACCGACTTGGTCAAAGAAGTTGTTGATAAGGCCGCCTTGGAGAATAGAAACCTTCTCCAGAAGTGGGGCCTGGCTATCAAAACAAAAGTCTTCCCCGGATGAGGGTCCTCAACCAAAGAGGAAGACTATGAGGACTAGGCTACCGTCTCGGCCAGCCAAGCCTCTTAGACAGCAACAGCAACTGCAATTGCCATTGCCCCCAGTGCCCCAGATCGTGGCACAAACCCCGACCACTTTTCAGTGGGTACCCCAGGCCGTGTCGACACAGTCCACGGCATTCACCCCAGCGTTCGAAGGGCAGTCTACTTCCTTTCGAGCAAAGCCTAGAGGAGCAGCCAGAGGCTCGTCTAGACGCCCCTCAAGGGTAAGGGGATTCAGGGGTGGTCGTGGTCAGGAAGGCAAGACCTCAGGACGGCAGTCCAAGTGAGGTGATACCGGTAGGAGGGAGACTTCTGAAATTTCGGGATCGGTGGACCTTCGATCCCTGGGCTCACAGCCTACTCAAGAATGGACTGGGCGGGGGCTGGTACAGCACTCCACCCCCGTGCCTTCGGTTTTTCCAACACTCCACCCCCGTTATGGAGGAGTACGTTCAAGAACTGTTAGAAAAAAAAGGTGATCCGAAGGGTGAAGCCCATCAATTTCTAAGGGAGGCTGTTTTGTGTTCCCAAGAAAGACTCGGAAAAGCTCAGAGTCATTCTGGACTTGTCGCCACTCAACAAGTTCATAGTGAATTGCAAATTCAAAATGGTAACACTGCAACACATAAGGACCTTACTGCCCAAGAGGGCATATTCCGTCTCTATAGACTTGTTAAACGCCTATTGGCACATTCCAATTAGCCATCGACTCTCCCCCTACCTAGGGTTCAGGCTACAACGAAGACTATACGCCTTCGGAGCCATGCCATTCGGGCTAAACATAGCCCCAAGGATTTTTACGAAGCTTGCGAGCGTAGCTCTCAAACAATTACGCCTAAAGGGAATTCAGGTAGTAGCCTACCCGGACGACTGGTTGGTGTGGGCAGCATCCGAGACAGAATGCTTGCAAGCTTCCAGTCAAGTGATCCAGTTCCTAGAGTACCTAGGCTTCAAGATCAACAGAAAAAGTCTCGACTTTCTCCATCTCAAAAGTTCCAGTGGCTGGGAATCCACTGGGACCTTTTGTCACACCGTTTCTCCACCCCGGCGAAGAAAAGGAAGGAGATAGCGGGTTCTGTCAAGAGACTTCTAGATTCCGAAAGGATATCAAGACGCAAGCAGGAGAGGGTACTGCGCTCTCTCCAGTTTGCTTCGGTGACAGACCCAGTGCTAAGAGCACAGCTAAAGGATGCAATCAGAGTTTGGAGAAGTTATGCATCAAACGCGCGAAGAGATCTGAGAAGACCAGCCGCTTCGGCTAAGTACTCTTCTTAGGCCTTGGTCCCAAGCCAGACATCTAAAGAAGTCGGTTCTTCTTCAGCCACCTCCCCCGTCGGTGACGATTCACTCAGACGCCTCGAAGGAGGGATGGGGAGGTCACTCTCATCGGAAAAAAGTCCAGGGGACTTGGTCCAAGCTATTCAAGACCTTTCACATAAAACTTTCTAGAAGCTAGGGCAGTGCTCCTTACCTTAAAGAAAGTCTCCCCGCGTCACTCGATCCACATAAGGTTGGTGATAGACAGCGAGGTAGTTGTGAGATACTTGAATCGACAAGGATCGAGGTCACCACCTCTCAACCAGGTGATGTTGGCCATCTTCCGATTGGCGGAAAAGAAGAAGTGGTACCTGTCGGCAGTTCACCTTCAAGGAGTCCGCAATGTGACAGCGGACGCTCTATTTAGGTTCACACCGATAGAGTCGGAATGGTCCTTAGACGCAGGATCATTCTCCTTCATTCTGAATCAGTCCCAGAACTGCAGATAGACCTCTTTGCGACGAAAGACAACAAGAAGTTGCCCCTGTACGTGCCCCGTACGAGGACCCCTTAGCGGAAGCAGTGGACGCGATGTCCCTCGACTGGAACAGATGGTCCAAGATTTATCTGTTCCCTCCTCACAACCTTCTGTTGAGGGTCCTCAACAAACTGAGATCCTTCAAGGGGTAGCGGCAATAGTGGCCCACAAGTAGCCGAACAGCATGTGGTTCCTCCTGGCATTGGAACTGTTGCTGAAGTTTGTACCACTACCAGATCCAGTTCTGACCCAGCGAGTCCAGAAGTCAACTGTCTGCGCTTCATTACAGAAAACCCGGACCCTGCAGCTCATGATTTTCTCTCCCTAGCGGTGAGAAAGCGTTTCGGGATTTCGAAAGCCAGCATAGACTTCCTTGAGGAATATAAGTGCAAATCTACTAGAAGGCAATATGAGTCATCTTGGAGAAAATGGGTGGCCTTTTGTCAAGGCGAAGAATCCGCAGGAGATCTTGACAGACTTCTGCTTATCTTTCTTCTCCACCTCCATGGTCAAGGATTGGCAGCGAACACGATTTCAGCGTGTAAGTCTGCTTTGACAAGACCCATTCTATATGCCTTCCAGGTCGACCTAGGTAACGAGATCTTTAATAAAGTCCCGAAAGCCTGTGCTAGGCTCAGACCTTCAGCACCTCCAAAGCCCATTTCATGGTCTTTAGACAAGTTCTTCATTTCGCTTCTCTGTTGAGCAATGAAGAGTGTGCGTTAAAGGATTTGACACAAAAAGTTATTTTCCTAATTTGCACTCGCGTCCGGGGCCAGGGTTAGTGAGATTGTAGCCTCTCGAGAGAGGCAGGTCGTGTTCAGTTCCTGGATGGGGGAGAACTGAACCTGTTTCCGGATCCTACGTTTCTCGCCAGAATGAGTTACCCACCAACAGGTGGGGTCCCTGGAGAATCTGCCCTCTGAAAGAAGATGCATCTCTATGTCCAGTAGAATGCCTAAAGGTCTATCTTCATAGAACTTCAGACTTCAAGGGTGGTCAACTATTCAGGGGAGAAACATCAGGCTCAAATTTATCTCTGAATCAACTCAGAGCGAAAATCACATATTTTATTCGCAGAGCGGATCCTGACAATACACCCGCAGGTCACGATCCGAGGAAAGTTGCCTCATCCTTAAATTTCTTTAATTGTATGGATTTTGAACATCTCCGTTCATACACTGGCTGGAAGTCTTCCAGAGTGTTCTTTCGCCACTATGCGAAGCAAGTAGAGGAACTAAAAGAGATCTGTGGTAGCAGTGGGTCGCGGTGTTAACCCTACTGTTTAACTCTGCGAGGAACAGTGGTCTTAATTGGGACGATTAATTCCAGGGTGAGTGTGTAGTTACATACTGTACTACAAATTAAGTGAGGGCACTGTGTTGCCCATGCAGACTGTTCCATTTCCGAAGGTGAACCTAGCATAAGTGCAGACATGTGTGCCGAGCGTTTCTAATGCTAATGTCATTGATTTGTAATACAGGCTTTTAAGACTTTGATACCTCGGTATCTTAAAAGTGGCATCTAATGTTTTTTCTTTCAGACAAACAAGCTCTGTTTTCTATCATACTTATTCTTAAAGTTGTGGGTTATCCTCTTCTTATGTATATATATATATATATATATATATATATATATATATATATATATATATATATATATATATATATATATATATATATATATATATATATATATATATATATATATATATATATATATATATATATATATAATTGTGGTTAACCTGTCTATTTATTGCCTGTCAATAATCTGGTTCTTGAGAACCTTGCGTCTCCTTCACCTGTGTCAATTTATTGGTATAATTGAGCATTCATTCTATGTACCTTATCTGGGATAATTCTAATAGAATTGTTCCTTTATGCAAGCAAAGTTGCACTGGTTTTCCTCCTATGCGGATATAAAACCTTTGTCCAATACAAGTATTGTGCGGAGAACTGGTCGATATTTCATATTGACGCAGTGGTTCTTTACAAACTATGCTTTACTTAATATAGGGCGAGACCACTATATTAGCTTGCCTGGTATTCATACATAGGTATATGTACTCTTAGAGACTTTTCCAGAGTCTAGTAAGACTCTTCCCTGTAGGGGGCAGGAAGCTCTAACATAGTTTATAGTTAGTTGAAAAGATGTATAACGGTAACATCTTAGGTCTCTAGGTCTAGTCAACCGGGAAAAAATTACCTCCGGGGAGTACGGCACGTTCTGAGAATCCACATATACAGTAATGCTCTGGTACACTTCCATCAGGACGACATGGCTTGAGCCCAAAAAACAGATTTTGAGCGAAGCGAAAAATCTATTTTTGGGTGAGATGGCCATGTCGTCCTGATGGACCCGCCCTTGCCTTTCTAAGAAAGGGCTGTAGGACCCCTCCCTACATACAGTATCTGTAGCACCTCGTGTACGCTACAAGGAATACAGATGGCGCCAGGATTGGCGCCAGGCACGCATACGAATCGGAGGATAGGGAAGCCTTTGGAGCGGCTCCCCTTTTTCTTTCCCGAATTCGTATCTCGCCAATCACCTCCTACGAGACGAAATCTCTGTCCAGGATGTAGATTGCCATGTGGCGTGTCTAGAATACGTCCTCTGATATGTCGCGATATCCCTTTCACGAGGGATACTCGCTCCAGGAGTTAGAATTCTAGTACCTTAAGGTAAATTCTCTGGGAATATCGCCGTAGTTGTAATATACCCTAGGAAGCTTCCCTAAAGGAAAAAGTTATTCCTTTAAGCCTGAAGGTCAGGGAAAGGCTGAGCGACAGGCTTCATTGCCGAGAGGGGAAAGGAGTTTCCTCCCGCCGAAAGGCAATAAGACCGTTATTGCTGGAGAAGAGGCCTCAAGGGAAGAGGTATATATATATATATACATATATATATATATATATATATATATATATATATATATATATATATATATATATATATATATATATATATGTATATATAAATAGATATATATATATATATATATATATATATATATATATATATATATATATATATATATATATATATATATATATATATATAAATATATATATATATATATATATATATACATATATATATATATATATATATATATATATATATATATATATATATATATATATATATATATATATATATATATATATATATATATATATATAAACACACACACACACACATATATATATATATATATATATATATATATATATATATATATATATATATATATATATATATATATATACACATACATTCTGTAGGGTGCTTGTTTATGTAATTACCATTGTAGAAAATAGTGGCCATGGCAGTTAAACATAACGCAAGTGTTGTTTTCTACGTTGTGGATAAAATATGTCAGACTACGTGCCCATTGCATGTTTCCGTTTGTATTTCAACACCATATACTTCATTCTTGTCCTATCATTCGGAACATAAAGGCTATTCGATATGAATAACCTCCTTCTAGCTAATAGTCTTGGAAATCTGAATTGAATGCAGTTTTGATGAAGGTACTCTGCGTTCATATCAGCTTAAAATCATCTGATACAAACAAATAAGTTTGCTGATTATCATACTCATCGACCATTAGAATTATCTACTAATATTATCTACCAATAATCTTTCGTTACATTTCATTTCTTATGCTATATCGAAATGTTTTTCTAAATAATCCAGTTTTTTTCTGAATAAATCTGCCTTTTGGGTGTAAGAGTCGGTCCTAAATTGAACAAATTGTCTTTTGATAAGTCATTGTTTAAAATTAAGGGGAATATAATTTTGGGATACTCTAATTCATAAGATTAATTTATTGCGGTAAAACTGGGTTTTTTTTTTTTTATGAAAATTATAGCAAGAAACTATGTAGACTTATTGGAAATTCAGATTATCGTTACTGCCTGTAATATTTTCCCTTGTTCAATAAACTGAAGCAATCACTGGATTGCATACAAAGATTCCTAATATTTCCGATATTTAGTACCATTCTACGAAGGAATAGAACACTAAACGCCCCATTGTTGTCATATTTTGAATTGATTGTCGTCGTCCCGGGATATTACGCTGAAGCCAATGGAATTCCAATGTTTATAGCTATTGGTTCAACTACTGCACGACCAAATAACCAGAGAAATATTGGACATTTATTCCACTATTTTAAGCTCAGATTTTTCGTTTAGAGCCCAATTTATGCCAGGCTTTTTTTAGTTTATTGTAGGTTTATTAAATAATACGGAAATAGGAGCCTACTGTGAAACCAGTGTTTACAAAGTTCTCAAAAGGCTATACAGTATATTTGTGCCGTTTGTACTTTTCAGATCTGTTTGGTTCTATATTTTCTCTACCCTTTCAAAAAACATATCAACATTAATTGCGTTAATTGAAATTCAAGATTGTACGAAGATATCATTGAGTCATATATTTGAATTAGAAGTTCAGAATACGATGCTTCAAGATGAATTCCTAAGCATTAAACAATTATTAGTTTCATTGTTGTCCTATGTGGAAACTTAAAGACTCAGTCGTTCTAATTTTAAAAACTATTTATAGTAACGGAATACACTCATCAATATTTTTGAAAAAAAAGTAAATTGAAAAAATACCAGTGAACTAAAATATTGCCTTTTTAAGGTCATTAAAAAACAATATCAGCTCTCTTGTTGCTTCGATAAACAAAAATCACTGCTGAGTGACACAAGCTCTGCTGGGTTTTTCAACCAATTGTTATCCTACGTTAGTGGTTATTCTATTATTACGAGAATGCCAAATAACATGCCAACATCGTGTTTTTTTATGAAGATTACCTCTAGTAATATTTTCTTGTAATAGGATAGTGTACAGTTATATAAACCAAAGTGAATAGTGCAAAAACATAATGATTGAACATTAAATATTCAACGTTATTTCTTTTCCATTCCAATTTCTTCAATAGTAACTAGTAAAAAAATGATATTTGATAACGGTCTCAGAAGTTACTAGTTGAATAAATTATTCTTCCATTAAATTCAGTGTAGTGGTTAATTATAAGAATTATTTACAAACACAATTTTGTTAGCAATGAACTGTTTGAAATACATTCTTAATATCTTAAAAATGACAAATTTGAAGATAATTTGTATTTTTCCTAACCATACAAACCTTAGCTATTTATAAAGGGTTACCTTTTAGCGTAGCTGAAATGGCGAGCCATTAGAATTTAATGAGGGTGTATTACCCCCGCGCTAGTTAGCGGGGGGGGGGGGAGGTAGGGGAGTGGTAGCTAGCTACCCCTCCTCCCCCTCACACAAAGGTGAATACTCACTTTCACTTAGAGGTAGGACTTGTCTTGGGGGACATGGGTGGCGGGCAAATATGTGTAAATAGCTAAGGTTTGTATGGTTAGGAAAAATACAAATTATCTTCGAATTTGTCATTTGTTCCGTAACCGAAATACAAACCACGCTATTTACAAAGGGTGACTTACCCCTTAGGAAGGGTGGAAAGTCCCCAGCCATACTGGCTTTGGCTTTACCCGGGGACTCAGAATCCGAGTGAGTCGCACTCGAGAAAAGGAGTCCCTGCACCTCACAAGTTCCTTGCTCCGCAAGGAACCATGTGGCCTACGTAAGCTTGTGTGTGAAGGAAGAAGTGTGACCCGTCCTAGGCAGTTGACCCGGAGTTCCAGAAGGAACTCTGGGTTAGGATGTTCCCAATACCACCTCGTCAGGGTATGGGGGACACGACAGTATTGACTCAATACTCGGAACACAAGGAAGCATGGTTTACCTGCAGAGGTTCGAGGTCAGCTATGCAGAGACCAGGATGCCTGTTCCCTGTAGAGGGAATGATGAAGAAAGAAGTAAGGGCCAGACATACTTCTTTCGTTCATGCAGACTAAAACCTGATAACAATGCCCTCAACCTTCTGCTACCTGTCCAAAAAGGAGCCTGAGGTTAGACCAGCTGTTGAGTAGCCACCACAGAGCGATAGAAAACGTATCGAGACTCCTGTGGGTCACGCCCTGCAGGAAGCGGGCTGCGAAGGTCATTAGACGCTTCCAGACTCCAGCTTGTAGCACCTGCGTCACAGAGTAGTATTACTCGAAGGCGAGGGACGTTGCGATGTATCCAACATCGTGCTGTAGGGCGACGTGACGGGGGAGGGTCTGGAGACAGGTCGAGATGAATGTCCTTGAGTCCGGGCTGAAGAGGTATACTGGTGACTCTCCCCCCATGTCCTCCTTGTGCTCCCAAATCGGCTGCAACTGAGGACAAACTGCAGCTGTTCCCAGCGCTAACCTCTCGATTCCTTTACTGGCAAGAAAGAGAAGGTCTTGGGACATTAGATACAGAATGGAGACTCAAAATCTTGAATGAATCGGACCGAAGGGCCGGGACCCTCAGATTCTGAGTCTAGCCAACAACTCAGGAGCGAGCCTGAATGTTGCCTTCCCCTCTTCCTTAGAAAGGGGGGAGTAGTAAGAGACCAAGAAGATTGCTTACACACTGGCCGTGGCCAGAGTGAGCAGAAGACCCAAGGCGGAATACAATCCGAGGCCTGTCGTAAAGGGTCTTGAGAAGATCTCTTAAAGGACTAAAAGTCCGAGCATGCTCCAAGTTGGAGGTCTTCCTCCGACTAGGGCAGGGACGATCGTAGCTTCGCATGAGCGAAGATAGATCCAGCGGGCAGGAAAAAGTTATTCCTTTAAGCCTGAAGGTCAGGGAAAGGCTGAGCGACAGGCTTCATTGCCGAGAGGGGAAAGGAGTTTCCTCCCGCCGAAAGGCAATAAGACCGTTATTGCTGGAGAAGAGGCCTCAAGGGAAGAGGTATATCTCCCACGGCACCAACCACCTTAGACTCTTCACTTTGCCTGGGAGACTCCTGTGGATGACTATCACAGATGACGCGACCTCCGTACCGCGACTGTAGCGGGTTGTCTCTTCTTGAGGAGGAAGCGTAGTGTCTCCAGGCATGAAGCCGAAGCGACGCCCCGGTTCGGGAGAGATGTCGCAGTGTGGTTGCTTGAGTAGTCTGCGCCGTGGGAGAAGCTCTCCCGGGAGTTCCGTCAGGGGAAGCAGAGGGTCCAGAAAGCGTTCTGCGCATAGTCCCAGTGGAGCTCTCCCATTGAAAGGTTGACAAACAACCTGGTTTTGTTGAGACCCATTGTCCACAGACAAAAAGGAGGGAAGACGCAGGCGTCGAAGTTGTCCCACCATCACCGGAATGCATCTTGCCAGAGTCTCGGGGTCTGAGACTGGGGGGAAGAATAGCGGAAGCTTGAGGTTCCATGCTGTCGCGATCAGGTCCCCCAGACCAGCACTTGCTGGTTACCCAAGGTCAAAGACCCCCAGGTACACTCTCTCTACGAGGCTCTGCTCGGATAGTCTGAGAGAAACATTCCCCTGCCTGGAATGAGAGAGCCGATGGTGGTATTGAGAGAATCTCAATCATCCCGGTATCTCTACTGCAAGATGTGAAGGTGTGAAAATGCGTCCCCTTCTGGTTAGAATGAAGTCGACGCGCAACGGGGCGACTCGGCAGGAGCTGTAGGATCTGAAGAGGGGCCAGACTAAGGCCCCTAAGACTGCCTGAATGATGGAGAGGTATCCTTCAGGTCTTGACCATAGGCCTGGACCGGAACATGCCCCCCCCCCCCCTTTCCTTTGACGAGTCCGAGAACCGCATCAAGAATGTGGGGAAAGGACGAGAATATCCACTACCATCAAGAGGCTCCATAGGTCAACACCCATAGCAGGTCTAATAGTTCCGCTGGTCCCATAGGGCCAGGGAGTCCGGTTAAACATTGCCTGAAGCCACCGGAACTTGGATCGCCCCACATGGAACTTATCCTGAGGCGACCGTTCGGACTATAGACGGGTCAATGAGGAAAGGAGAACTAGAAAACGTTCCAAGGTAGGGCTGAAAGCTCTGCTTGACTGAGAACAGGTACTGCGACTCTCCTCAGTCTTGCCACAGTCAACCGAAAGGAAGGCTCGGAGGATGTGGTAACAGAATCTGGTGTCCCCAGGTGGTCAGCCATTCAAGTACCGACGTTGCTTAACCTCGCTGGACGGACGAGAAGCGGGGTTTCCAATGTGGTAAGGCTGTTGACTCAATATCATGGCCAGATACTCCAGATGTTGAGGCAGAGGAAGAGAAGGCTCCAAGCAAAATACCATGAGCCCACACTCATGGTAAGCATCCGGAAGCTTGTCCCGGCGCTGAAGAAGGTCGAACCTGAGCCTACCGGAGTTGACCAGCCCTCCAAACAGCAGAGGAGGCGGAAGCCTGCACCTGAGCGGCCAAGAGGAAGGCAGGGAGAGTTCTCTGGGGAAACAAACCTGCTATGCCACGGCGGGATAGCCACACTGCATCATAAGCAGGAATACTTGCAGTCTAGGCTGAATTCGACGAGCACCCTGGAAGATGGATGGAATGGGAACTGAAAGTACCCGTCCTTCCGATCCAGGGTTTAAGGAGTCCTGTCGCCTCGTTACCAGTCTGATCGATTCTGCTGGTCTACGCTGGCCGAAGTTTGTTCGACAAACTTGATCAGGGCTGAGAGGTCGACTACGGACATCCCCTCTCAGATCCTTCCTTACAAGAAAGGATCGACTGAGGGGGCCGGGAAGGGTGAAGCCGTCGATGATCCTAAGGAAGACCTTCGCCTAAGGTATGGATCATTCTGCCCAACCGGGCAACTCTGCTGACGCTATGGCATAGAGGTTCAAAGACACTGAATTCGCTGACAGAGACGGCAGGCGCGATATCCTTGGCTAATCACAGAGATTGTGCGGGAATTTGCATCGGGAAGCTGTCATTCGGATGAGTAACCTTAAGCATCCTCCCAGCGAAAAACCTGCAATCCTAGAGTTCGTGAACTCCTTTCAGGACTATGCCCCCCCGGGGGAGTCTTCCGTGCCATCTGTTCCTGACAGGAGGAAACTGCAATTGGACACCTTGTCCCAGTTGTCGTAGCCGATAACTTAGGCCGATGTGGTTGAAAGAAAAGGGCGCTGGAGCCCTGCGGAGTCTGGAAGAAAGCGCCTTGGAGGAGTGAAACCGGAAGTCGATTTCCTCCGCACAGCAGCTGTCTAAGTCTCTGTCCTTGGGCACAAACAAACTCTTCTCAAGGATGGAAGGGTGTCTGAGGTCGTCGACCTCCACAGATGAGACACCCGAAGGAAGCCCTCAGTCAGCGCGTCCAGAAGGTACAACATCGAGCTTGTCCGCAAGTTAGATACTTAACGACGAAAGGCCAAGGTGCCTGAGCTCGAGAGGAGGAAAGTACCCTTGATCTTCCTGTAGCTTCCTTGAACCAAACCTCGGGCCGTAACCGAGGAGGGAAAGAACCTGGTAACCTCCCAGAGGAAGAGGTAAGCAGTCACCCCTTGTCCGATGGAGAAATCTCGAACGGAAAGCCCCCCCGCCAAAAATCCTTCCAGGGAATGACGGGGAAGGGCTAACCCAGGTTCAGGAAAGAGGAGTGTTGCTCAGATCTCCCTTAAGTTTCTCCTATTCTTGCAAGTGCCATGCTCTGCGTTTACGGGGTGAGGCCGTGTTCTGGAAATACGCTCCAGAAGAACTCTCCAGGCTGGTCATGCTGCGAGAACCCCATTGTGAATCGTGGTCGCAATCGCCCTAGAGCTCGCGCGACGGAAATTCAAAGATTTTCGCGTGGGCGAACGTGGAAGCGCCCATGCGCGGTAACGCAAACGAAGGTGAGCAAAGGAGCGCAGAAGGAGGGCGAGCGTCATAGGAAGGGCGAAAGCTGGTGGTCGGCGAGCGATAACCCATAGACGAGCAATGGATACTGCAAGAAATAAGCCGACACTTGTGCGAAGAAACACTGTAGGTTCGCGCGACGGAACACCATCTGTCCGCGCGATGGAAAAACCGTTGGTTCGCGCGTGAGCGAACATTGGAGAGCATGAGCGTAGACGTGCAGGCACGTGGGCGTGTGGGCGCGTGGGCGCGCAGGCGAGTGGTCGCGCGGGCGCGCGGGCGCAGGCGAGCGGTCGTGAGGGTGGGCAGGTGGATGAGAGCGAGTCCGAGATGGCGAACGCAAGCGTTAGCGCGATGGCGAGGAAACGCGCTGCTGCGTGGGCGAGGAAGACCGCTGGCGATATGGATCAACAAGCGATCGAAGTGAGCGATCGCGAGCAGCCTGTGCAGGAGGGCGATCGCGCGATGGTGATCAGCATGCGCCGGGTCGCGCGATGGTGATCAGTAAGCGCAGGGTCGCGCGATGGTGATCAGCATGCCAGGGTCGCGCGATGGCGATTAGCATGCGCAGGTCGGCGGTCGCGCGATGGCGAGCAGCATCTGCAGGTGGGCGATCGCGCGATGGTGAACAGCATCCGCAGGTGTGCGGTCGTGCGATGGTGATCAGCATCCGCAGGTGTGCGGTCGTGCGATGGTGATCAGCATCTGCAGGTGTGCGGTCGTGCGATGGCGATCAGCATCCGCAGTTGAGGGTCGCGCGATGGCGATCAGCATCCGCAGTTGAGGGTCGCGCGATGGCGATCAGCATCCGCAGTTGAGGGTCGCGCGATGGCGATCAGCATCCGCAGTTGAGGGTCGCTCGATGGCGATCAGCATCCGCAGTTGAGGGTCACGCGATGGCGATCAGCATCCGCAGTTGAGGGTCGCGCGATAGCGATCAGCATCCGCAGTTGAGGGTCGCGCGATGGCGATCAGCATGCGCAGGTGAGCTAGTAGCTGGCGAACCATGTTCCTTCAGAAGTGTTGGAGAACGTTGGCGTGCCGGCTGTAACACACGTGGGCGATCCGGAGATCGCCGAGAGACAGGTGATCGCTGGCGAGCTGATGATCGCTGGCGAGCTGATGATCGCTGGCGAGCTGATGATCGCTGGCGAGCTGATGATCGCTGACGAGCAGAAGGCTACGCGTGGAAGCCTGCGCAAAGAAGAAGAGTCCTTAACCCCGACCTGAACCGAAGTTCTAGATCGCGAGGGCGAACGTGGGCGCACAGGGCCCGTAACAGGAACCAACAGGAACCGCAGGGATGATCATCTTGAAAGCGCTGACGAACAGGAGAGCGCTGATGAGCAGAAGAGCGCCTGTGTGCTAACACTGAGCAGGAGCAGGAGAGAACACAGCAGAAGGGCGCGCAGGGAAACCCTGACACACAAGGGAAGAATCCCCGTGGGGTCAACCCTTTGCCCCAAAAGGATCGTTGTCCGCCGGGAGACTGATATCCGTCGGAAGACCGCTGTCCGTCGGGAAGACCGTTGTCCGTCGGGAAGACCGTTGCCCGTCGGAAGACGAGATCAGACTGCTGTCCATCTGCACCAAGGCGGAAGATCGAGAAAAAGGAGTTGTAGGCTGCAAACGGAGAACCAAAAAGGCGCCTCAAGCACCCTATAGGGAGATGAGAGGCCCTTACGACGAGGCGGACGGTGGGCCTTACGGCGAGGGAGGCCAAAAGCAACAGCAACAGCAACAGAAGAAACCTCCGAAGAGGAGTCTCTATGAGTGTACTCTCTCGCGAACGAAAGAGAAACACTTCGTGGAAGAGACTGGTCAGCCAGTGACCTAAAAGGAGCAATCCTCCGAAGAGGAGCTCCTGCAGTTGCCCAGCCCCTTGAGCGAAACTGCAGGTGCGACCGCTCAGCACCAAGAGCATAGTCGCACGAAAAAAAGGCAAGAGAAGAACCCCCAAAAGGGGAAAAACTCAAGCCTGGACAGGAAAAACTTCCCTCGGAAGGAAAGTTACCCGCCCAAGGAGGCAAGCCTCCTGAGAGTTCTAAAATGAACTGGAGAGCTGTCCGTCGTCACGGGAGTACTTTCAGTAGAAGGAGACACGTCCCTGACGAAAATACAAGGGGGGAGGCAGCAACAGCCGAATCCCCAGGACTCAACCAGACAGCTCACACCGTTACCATATTACAGAAACGAACTAGATCGATAACTGTAAAAAAATAAAACAAATAAAATTAGTACACATTCAATCCCCAGGGAAGGCTCCGAAGAGGAATCCCGAGGGAAAGGAACAAGAATTACACAACAGGCACGTGCCCTCACAACCACTTACACTAGCGGAAGGAGAGCTGTAACCAAAACAGAATTATAACAATTATAATTATGTAACTATGTAATTATGTAATTTAATAATGAATGAACACTAAAGAAAAAATGAAAACCCCGAAAGGAATCGTTCTACAAGCTGAAAAACAATAAACAACTATAATTAGATTCATAACTAATTGAGACAAACGTACGGCGTAGCAACCCCCCCCCCCCCCCCACACACGGAAAGGAAGCTACAAGGGAGTAGTAACACGTAGTAAAAGGGTGAACGACCTCAAGAGAGAGAGAGAGAAAGACATAAGTCAAACTCGATCGCCACCCATAAAATTACGCCGTGGTGGCCTAACTGCCGAGGCCTCCACGTAGATATCGTACACTACACACACAAATCTGAAAAGGAAACTTACTTATTTCTATGCTCAAATATATATACAAACATGAAAACATGTTTACATATATATAGAGTAAATGAAAAGTAAGCGATTAAGTAAAGACAAAACAAACAATGGCTGCCAAGAGAGGACCAAGACAGAGACGTCTGTCACAGTCCGAGCCAAAAGTGAAAGTGAGTATTCACCTGTGTGTGAGGGGGAGGAGGGGTAGCTAGCTACCACTCCCCTACCCCCGCTAACTAGCGCGGGGGTAATACACCCTCGTTAAATTCTAATGGCTCGCCATTTCAGCTACGCTAAAAGGTAACCCTTTGTAAATAGCGTGGTTTGTATTTCGGTTACGGAACAATTGTGAATTATAATAAACACTATAATTACAAGAAAATATTGTTTATTTCTCAAAATGCTATATAGGTACGTCATGGTTGAATTTATACAGAAAGAAATGCGATCATTTCTCAGATAATACCCTTTTTTCAGTTATAATGACATTTTAATGATGATGATAATTACATTGATATCAATCATCATCATCAATGCTTTTTCTCATTTATCTTATCCATATAATCACTTTCATCATTCTCATAATTGATGTTGCTGACGAACATCATGTTTATTTTTGTAATTATTAAGAAGCCCTGAGCCTTACTTCTTATATTAAAAAGTGTTTTTTTTAACTTTAGGGTACTTTTTTTTTCAAAACATTTTGGTATATACACATTCTTTCTTTGGATATGCATTTTGAAAAGCATCAGAATCACTAATATTACAGATAACACTTTAGCATCCTTGAATTTTTTTTTTCTTGTTTTTTTTTCTTTTATACATGGAGTAAAAGTTTGGTACTGTAGTATATAATTTAGGTTATAATTTTCAATGACGAAATTTGACTTTTGACCATATATCCATTGTTATTAACTATTTAAAAAGGAGAGATAAGGTAGTCAGGCGGCCATTTTTATTTGATAATCATTTACCACTACTATGAGATTCAGGGCCTCTGTAACATGGTTTTTTGGACTTTGCTCCTTATCAAGGCATCGGATGTAGCTGAAAGTTGACATATGTATATTTTACAACCACACAAAAATTTTGTCAGCATTTTCAATAACCTAAACCCGATAGTTTTAATTTTTATAGAGTAAAAATGATCTAGCCGACGCCATGGCCAGTGATAACGAGCCAAGAGTCGAAAACATTCATTACGTAAGCAATGTAAACACCTTTTGAGAAAATTTTGCCCCGCCCATCCACCGGACACCCATTCACCTTCTTCCATCGGCTCTGGAACCCATAACAGTCAAGAATAGCTAGCAGGAATTGGAATTGCCCCTGTGGTTGCAAAACTGCATTTATCTTACGACTTGCAACTTTATACAGTCAAGAGAAATCCCATGGCCATATTTACTATAGCCTGAATAGGTAATTATTCAGTTTCTAGTTTAAATCCAATGTTTATGGTCTGATTTGTATTTAGCGTAATATGATTATAATACTTGTAATGTCACTCAGGCTTTTGAACATTTCCATTAACTATTCACTATGCCACCAAGAGAGAGAGAGAGAGAGAGAGAGAGAGAGAGAGAGAGAGAGAGAGAGAGAGAGAGAGAGAGAGAGAGAGAGATTGTATGTAAACAGTCTTGATATAACTATTTTTGTTAAAATGAGAATTTTGTGCTAAACTCTCCATCAGACCAAAAGATCATCCGATATAATTTTTTTTTTCTTCTTCTTAGGCCGTACGACCGTATTGGCTATGTTTTGGGCATGATTGCGTTTTGTAAATAAATCATGAATAGTTTTAGGAGTTTTATTTGTACATCTTATGGGAATTTATAGGAGTGGAGTGCACATAATTCATTTATCCTTTAAAATAATTACTACATGTAGCAAAACAAATAGTAGTAAAGATGATAATGCAATGAAGGAATGATACCAAACTTTATCTTTAGCTTCAACATCGGCAATAACACCCAGTTGCCATAAATTTGTCAGCTTAATGAAATAGCCTATCATCTAATATAAAACTTAAATTCTGAGGAGGCCATGGCTTATTGCACAGTGAAAAAAAAATGACGCAGACTTTATGAATGGCGGAACGATACATAAATGTGGGTGGGGTATCTGTGCTAGCGTAGTAATACTACTGTAGCAGTAATGCCGCAACAGTAGTATACATTAATTAAACGTTTAGGCCAACTGCTCGGATTGTTGAGGATCATTTAGCACTTCTTACAACTACTCGAGAAATAAGTTTTTATAGCCAGAATTTTAATTTTCTGATCCAACAATGCCCATGATAGCCTTCAGTGTTATCCAGAATTATAACGAGGCTAAAGTGGGTGGAGCCTCATGAAGTCATCATTCTGACAATAATTATTGGTGAAAGTTTAAAGCAAAATACAGTACCGGCTATTTTTTTTTTTACAGTAAATAGATCGGTAGATAGACAATAAATAAAAATTGCTTGACATTGGATATAGCAGTTATCAAATCAAGCTTGTCTACTACGTTTTTGAAAATTACCAACTATTCCCTACACCTTGTCAGTCTGATTGTGAGCTATAAAGTAGACTGTATTTTCTTAGGAAACTTATTTTGAGATTTAGACAAATAATCGAAGTGTTTTTGTATTTATTAACATATTTTGTTCGTTTGTTCATTATGACAATTCTCAGAGGAGAGGTTTCAGAGTTCATAAAGGTGTACTGCTTTGCTTTTATTTACACTTTTGTGTTATTGTTGGCAGAGGTATAGCCTTCGTTACATATAACCAATCATCGATCGAGAAAGAGAGAAGAAATGCCGTCATAAGTTACGTAACGAGTGCGTTCGAAACCTTTTCTCTGAGTAAGTTGGCCCGTCTTCAAAAATCGTCACTTTTACTTAATAAAGTAACAAATTTATTCAACCTACGTAATGCAGAATATAGTCAAAATTTATGTGTAGATATAATGTGCATTCTGAATAAGCGTTATATTTATGAAATTCATAGAAAAAAAGTTATTCCAAAAAACCGTGTTACAGAGGCCCTGAATCTCATAGTAGGTGTCCCTATACCCTATATAACTGAAATGCATGAATGCAAAAATAACAAAAAAATTATATATATATATATATATATATATATATATATATATATATATATATATATATATATATATATATATATATATATATATATATATATATATATAAATATATATATTGAAATTAAAAGGAAATTATTTGTAAATTTATATTCAAGCGAAAAAGTTTCATGTAAGCAAGCCAACACATATTCCAGGTTTTGCACATGAAAATGACATATCATAAAATATGCATAAAATCCCATATAAACAAGAGCCCTCAAGATAGTGTAACTTCAACCATGCCATTATGATGTAAGTCCGTATAGAAAGGGTTTATTTTTTCCGGAAAAGTTTAGATTTTATTAATAACAATATTTTCAGTTTGAGGATATTGTAGTGTTGCATAAATTGCATAAAAATCACAATTAAACGAATTCATAATTTCACCGCCGAGTTACAATCTCCCTTCCATTTCCTCTTTGGTGTTTGACAGTAGAATGCTCGTTTTACCCAGAACCCACTCTACGTGAGTCTTGCTTTAACCGAACCGCTATTTTCACCAGTAGTTAAATTTATCAATTCCACGTTTTTAGTAGATTCTGGTACTCAAAGTGAGTTTAAAATAACGTGTTTTTCTTTATTCTAGTTTAATTTGACTCAATTTGTATTGAAATATGAGAAAAGTAACAAAATTATGCAGCGTGCATCCGAAAACAGGCTCCTGTCGTTGACTTCGTCGGGGGTTGTTATTGACTATAGATTTACCAAAATTACCATCACGGTACTTTATATTTATCTTTTAACATTATTTATTGACAAAACTAATATCTGAGAGAGAAATTTGGATTAGTAAATAAGTTTCGATTCACATTACTTGGTAATTATTTGAAAACACTGATGGTATTCGGACAAAAATACTTCCGACCAATCAGCTATTGGGAAATTTTCCGAGATAAAAGGGCATTCCTGCGAGTCGGTGCAGATCTGCCTACCTAAAAATAAAATTAACTATTATCAGACATAGTGAATATGTAAGGAAAAAGTTTTATATATCACAAATTCACAAAAAAATTCATTTAAATAATGTTTAGGGATGTAGGTGCTTTGAGAAGCCCGTGTAGACTTGAATAAAGAGCGTGCATAATGACAGTGATTAATCAATGTATATAAAAAAAAATATGCAGTATTCTTTTACCTATTTTCAATTAAACTATCAAAATGAGTTAATAGTAAAAGGATGACATAAATGTTAGAATTACCTTCTTTGTACGCATAAAAGGCATATGGTAATCGTAAATTTGTTCGTACTTCCAGGGATTAGCTTTATCTCACCTTGACGAAGTTAGTTTAATTGTAGGTCGCATAGTAGCTTCTGGGGAGTCATTAGATCTCGCAGAGGAAATGTGATCGCTTCTTGCGGGATTAAAAGTTTGTTCCAGATTCGTTAATGAGGGTACCATTGCCCTGAGACTAATTCAAGAAGTCATTTAGGGTTGGAAAAAAAAAATGAGAAGAAACAGTGAGAAGGCTGTTTAATGACCTAATATTTTTTTTTTTCACTTACTGTGAAGCTAGACCTAGTTTTCATCAATCCCTGGAAGATAATAGGCAAGTTTTGGTAAGAAATAATTAATTGAAATGTTTCTTTTGAAATGTCTCTGTGATAACGATTTAAGATATAAATGTGGAGGATTTTTTAATGGTTATGTTCTGAGTGGGAACTTAGTCCGGGAAAGTCTCCTTATAACAGTTACACAAAGTTCAACAGGGGAGGATATGAGCACTTACTCTCGGGGCACAAACACCCTGCTAATACTTTACTGTCACAATTCACTAACCATCACTCTAAATACAAAAGGGAAGTTTACTGTCCAGAGGCCGAAGCACTCCACACGTAGGATTAACAATAATTTATGGCCTACTCTAGCTTTGTCAGGTCTATAGTCATCTCATTCTCAGGCTCTGTTCCGGCTCCGTCCCAGCTACCCCAATGAAATGCTGGACAGTTATTTTACGTTAATGTAAGGTAGACAAAATCCAAAATGGGAGCAGTGATGTAAAGTAGTTTAAAAGTTTAAAGATAAGGATCTTTACCTTCGAAGCAAATATATTAATGCAAAGTACCTCGCTGTTACCACCTATAGACTTACTCTTCAAATATTGGGTATTTTGTCCCGTGATCAACTATTCATTTCATACATTAAAATAAATGAGGGAGCAAAAATACTAAGGAGGTTTAATTAACCTAATATTGATTTATTTCACAAATTTACATAAAAGAAACGGGCATCTGAACAAAGACAAAAATGGAATGATAAAGAGAATGCAAATTAAAAGCAATTCAAAATTATAAAGATGATGGTTTAGACACGCGGTCTGCAATAATCAAAATCAAAATGGGGTCTGGCACGTGGCCCACGTGACCCAGAGACTATGTTAGTCTCAAAAGGCAAAAAATTGTATAGAAAAAATATATACACACAATCCCACCGCACACAGTCCGAATATTGTAATTAGCCAGGTTCCCTATAAAGTTAAAATTAGTCTAAGCTAATAAAAAATGGGGGAAAACTAAATGGCCATTGATGTAGTACCTGCACTCCTTTGAAGATTAGTCCTATGCCCGTGATAGCTGTTGACCTGGTTGTTGCACTATTGCCTGGCTCACCCCAAGAATTCTCAC
The DNA here is from genome assembly GCF_036898095.1 of Palaemon carinicauda. Taxonomy (NCBI): domain Eukaryota; kingdom Metazoa; phylum Arthropoda; class Malacostraca; order Decapoda; family Palaemonidae; genus Palaemon; species Palaemon carinicauda. The sequence goes on from NC_090746.1 coordinate 89,959,512, forward strand.
TGTAGCTGTAACTAGGTACATCAGGGTCCTCTTCTTCTCAGTCTCTCCGACCGGCAGCAACCTTTTGTGAGTCGAGTTTTGGGAGAAAGAGTGCGGGGGGGGGGGGTGAGCCAGAAGTACTCGGGTTCAATGACCAGGCAGGTCAGCTAGCCAGGGCAGCTTCTCGTAGAATGGGGTCGACACTACGGTCGAAGAGATCACCTGGCTTCACCTTTCCAGACAGGTGAGGAGCTCGATGCGCATGGTAATCCATTGAGGGTGCCATATCGGGACTTCAGGACAGGGCAACATTTTGTTGCAAGGAGTGCAGAGGAGGCAGGATTTTGTACTAAATACTTAGAGAAATCTTGCTGCTCTAAGGGAGTTTATATATACAATAATCCTACCTATTCTGGCTTGCTAAAAATTAATATTTAAAATGATTAATTAGCAATGGACTGGTACGATGGGCATACATCTTAAAATTAACAAACCTTAATTGGTATTGAGAAATATAAGATGCATTAATTCAGCAGTATTGAAATTTATATTTAAAATTCAGTTTAGAAATTTAATCTCGACCCACGTAGCTTAAGGAAAGAACCAACATACGCCGTGGTTACACTAAGGCCCTCTAACGTGCGTATCTACGCTGTGACGTCACGAGCATGGCGTGCGCCACTGTCAACAAGTTTAGGTTAGTCCTCCCTATGTTTCGTTAAAGAAAACTAGATGTAGGAGAGAATGTTTATGGGGTAGCTATAGTATTAGTAGAAGAGAGCTAAAAATACGATTAAAAGAAGAAGAGTGAAGAAAATTCTTCACACCCTGGGGATAAAGGGGAGAAAAAAGGGAGAGGGGTTAGTTCTGGCAAATGTGATTCAACCACTTGTTAGTATGAGCGAGATAAGGTTACTGGCTGAATGATGAGTGAAGTTGTTCTTCAAATCAACGTCCGTTTAAAGTTAACAAATCGCTGTTAACGTTAACTGGAATCAATCGAGTCAAAAGTTATGCTTTCACGTGAATTTGGGGAGTATTGAACCACGCAGGCAATGCTTCACGGAAGCGTTAAGTTAAGTAAATGATCAGTGTTAACTTTAAACGTACGATGCAATAATAATAGAACGATTAAAAGTACTCAATTCTTCCCACCCTAGGGGTACGGATAGAGCAAACAAACGTAAGCCAATAACGGTCGAGTTCAGCAACAAGTCCGGCCAAATGACAAATTAAAAATTATGGGGGTGAGTCCCAATCCCGGTCTGACACCCAACGTTTTACATGAAATGTCTTTACATATAAAATGACTGGCGTGATGAAAAGTTGGTATTCATTGCCTGACAAAAGGAGAAAAGTTAATTCCTTCTCGGCGTTACAAAGTAAAAGGTTATTTGACACTAGCCTGAATGATAAAATGAGACAAACTAGGTCCCTGGGGACATCGTATTTCTGACAACTAAGGTCTTGGATGTCATCTTCAAGGGAAACGTTTAAGATGGGAACATTAAAAACAAACCTTAATTTCAGCACGAGTTGAAGGATGTCAGGGGGATTATAGCAACATGACAAGTTGTCAAGGCAAAAATTGAATTTACGCTTTGAGGTTAAAGCAAGGGATTGACCTGGAAAATGCTGCTGTACGACTTGGCAATAATAATAAATGCTTACAGTAGCGCCATATAAAAGTGAATGAAAATAATGAATGGCGTTCAATGTACCGTTATCCTTAAGCAAAGTTATTTGTAAACAGGCTCTTAGCTCCGGTGCCAGGTCTACATGTGTGACCTTCACTAAATCCACCGTCAGTGCAAAAGGTCCCTTTCTGACTGCTAAAGTCCTAAGGTTGCGTTCACGCGGCTCGTTCTGAGAGCGGGTTTCAGATTTTGACGTGGATGTATTAGCGTCAACACGGATTGGAGCGGAAGTTACGGGCTTAAGAATAGGACAGTCAGGCAAAGCGAGCACTGGTCCATGGGATGGTACGGTTTTAGTTATTGAATTTACCGGTACAGGCCTCTGCTGGCCATCACGCACACGGTTAAGTTGAGTGGTATTTGCGCTACCACTTGGGGGGTCCATGACAAGACTGTGATTGGTATTTCCTCCGGGACGGACTGTCACCGGCGGCAAAGACAAAGGGGGTTGAGAGCGATCAAACGCTGGTGGCTTAAGGTTCGGAGATGAGGACAGAGCAGGTGGGGCTGACACAAAATTACTAATTGTATGCCGTGTTGGCAACATAGTATTGAAATGTGACGATTGGGGAGTTGATACAAAATTGTGCTTGACTGCTGATATATTAGAAGGATCAATTAGGGGAACATTAATGGCATTCACAAAGGGACGTGTCACTGAAGGTGTCGCCTTTGAAAAAGAATTAGACTGATTAGCTTTAATAGTTAAATTGGGATGAGCCATGAGGCTATTAAAGGCAATTTCAATTTTACTCGAACAGGCAGCAAGTACGGGATAATTTAATTTGACAATAGGATGGTCGTAATGACGTCTCCAAAAATTCTTGTAATGGTTAAGTTCATCTCTTACTTTACCAATAAGGTTTTTAAAATGATTTACGGCTTCTGAACCCATGTTGGGAAAATCTACAGAAGCAAGAGCATGAAGTGCTAGGTCTGCGTCCTCACACACAAAGGTGAACGTCAACTCCTGTTCCTTAAGCCTAGCGTTAATCTCCTCGGGGCTAAGCGTTTCCGCCTTAGGCGGTGAAGGGTTGTTTACGTTAAACATGAAGTCCGCCATCTTGGATTGACCACGTTTGATGAACGGATTCGTAAAACAAAACAAAGGGTAACTGAATTTTCAAAAGAAATGTAAAAATGAAACTTTACACATTTACTAGCGTGGCAATTGAATATTTAAATTTACTCATGATGAGAAAAAATGGTTGAATGACAACACAAAGGTAAATAACAAAACTACTTTAAAATTCAAATTGACTGGGGCCTAACAAAGCAGACGATGCCCAGGTCACGTGACGTTAAACACTTTACTAAAATGAATTATATACGCACGTGGCGATACTGACTAATTAATTTACTTTAAAGTAGAACATATTAGAAAGCACATGGCTTATGAATGCAAAGATTGAAGTTAAAAGTTAAAATAACAGGTCGAGGCTGACACTGTTGTGACGATTTCACAATTACGGGCGCACTAAGGCAACCACTGAACTACTCAAAATGTAGATTGGCGCACAAAGCAGCGACTTTAAAGAGCACTCTCGTGGAGGCTAAACAAATATAAAATTTCCCTCACGCGGAGGTAAAACAAAAATATCCTCGCTAAAGGACAAAAACAATATTTCCTCGCTAAAGGAAATTAAATGAACTACACGCAGTAATTTACTTACGGTAGCAAACAATTACGCACACCCTTAGTTTGGGTTGTAAACAAGATCCGCCATCTCAGAACAAACACGTGGAATGAAACGGACTTGGTGTTATTAAGTTTCTACGTTACTCGTAAGAAGACTTAAAATTATGTTGCGCCAATTCGCTCTTTAGGACAAGGACATGTGCTAGGTATACAGGGAATGTTAGTTAGAAAAGTTAAGGTTGGTTAGGGAAGGTAAACGACACAAAGGAAGGTAGACCAAGGTACAAAATGTTACAAATTAGATGCTTAGCTAGCAAAATTAGTTGACAGGACGAGTACACCGGCGCTCTAGCTGAGCAGTAAACACGGGCGTCTGAACAACAAAAACCTCAGTTCAAGTAGCTTAGAACTTTCTGGTATAAGTGGATTCCGCCACACGTGGGTGAACGGATCCGAGACAAAGTGAAGTTCCTACGACAAATTCTAGTCTTTCTGTAGAGAACATTCAAGCAACAAATTAACCTGGTTACGTAGTTCTTTCCTTAAACACGTGGTCGATACAAAAACATCATAATGATTACAAATTTCTCTTCCCAATTAAAGTCTGGGCTTTACACATTCGACAAACTGGCTGTGTGCGTGTGGGTAAGTGATATAGCGAGTTACTATATGCTTAATCAAGCTGATTAATTACGTTAATGCTTCATAAGTCAAAGGTAAAAGATCCGGTTCGAAGGACCACTCGTGTGGAGGATTTTTTAATGGTTATGTTCTGAGTGGGAACTTAGTCCGGGAAAGTCTCCTTATAACAGTTACACAAAGTTCAACAGGGGAGGATATGAGCACTTACTCTCGGGGCACAAACACCCTGCTAATACTTTACTGTCACAATTCACTAACCATCACTCTAAATACAAAAGGGAAGTTTACTGTCCAGAGGCCGAAGCACTCCACACGTAGGATTAACAATAATTTATGGCCTACTCTAGCTTTGTCAGGTCTATAGTCATCTCATTCTCAGGCTCTGTTCCGGCTCCGTCCCAGCTACCCCAATGAAATGCTGGACAGTTATTTTACGTTAATGTAAGGTAGACAAAATCCAAAATGGGAGCAGTGATGTAAAGTAGTTTAAAAGTTTAAAGATAAGGATCTTTACCTTCGAAGCAAATATATTAATGCAAAGTACCTCGCTGTTACCACCTATAGACTTACTCTTCAAATATTGGGTATTTTGTCCCGTGATCAACTATTCATTTCATACATTAAAATAAATGAGGGAGCAAAAATACTAAGGAGGTTTAATTAACCTAATATTGATTTATTTCACAAATTTAGATAAAAGAAACGGGCATCTGAACAAAGACAAAAATGGAATGATAAAGAGAATGCAAATTAAAAGCAATTCAAAATTATAAAGATGATGGTTTAGACACGCGGTCTGCAATAATCAAAATCAAAATGGGGTCTGGCACGTGGCCCACGTGACCCAGAGACTATGTTAGTCTCAAAAGGCAAAAAATTGTATAGAAAAAATATATACACACAATCCCACCGCACACAGTCCGAATATTGTAATTAGCCAGGTTCCCTATAAAGTTAAAATTAGTCTAAGCTAATAAAAAATGGGGGAAAACTAAATGGCCATTGATGTAGTACCTGCACTCCTTTGAAGATTAGTCCTATGCCCGTGATAGCTGTTGACCTGGTTGTTGCACTATTGCCTGGCTCACCCCAAGAATCCTCACTGTAGCTGTAACTAGGTACATCAGGGTCCTCTTCTTCTCAGTCTCTCCGACCGGCAGCAACCTTTTGTGAGTCGAGTTTTGGGAGAAAGAGTGCGGGGGGGGGGGGTGAGCCAGAAGTACTCGGGTTCAATGACCAGGCAGGTCAGCTAGCCAGGGCAGCTTCTCGTAGAATGGGGTCGACACTACGGTCGAAGAGATCACCTGGCTTCACCTTTCCAGACAGGTGAGGAGCTCGATGCGCATGGTAATCCATTGAGGGTGCCATATCGGGACTTCAGGACAGGGCAACATTTTGTTGCAAGGAGTGCAGAGGAGGCAGGATTTTGTACTAAATACTTAGAGAAATCTTGCTGCTCTAAGGGAGTTTATATATACAATAATCCTACCTATTCTGGCTTGCTAAAAATTAATATTTAAAATGATTAATTAGCAATGGACTGGTACGATGGGCATACATCTTAAAATTAACAAACCTTAATTGGTATTGAGAAATATAAGATGCATTAATTCAGCAGTATTGAAATTTATATTTAAAATTCAGTTTAGAAATTTAATCTCGACCTACGTAGCTTAAGGAAAGAACCAACATACGCCGTGGTTACACTAAGGCCCTCTAACGTGCGTATCTACGCTGTGACGTCACGAGCATGGCGTGCGCCACTGTCAACAAGTTTAGGTTAGTCGTCCCTATGTTTCGTTAAAGAAAACTAGATGTAGGAGAGAATGTTTATGGGGTAGCTATAGTATTAGTAGAAGAGAGCTAAAAATACGATTAAAAGAAGAAGAGTGAAGAAAATTCTTCACAATAAAAAGTAAAAGCCTTATGTGCAACGATAAAACAATACTTATTAATAACAGGGTTTTTGTAATACACAAATCGTCATGATGTATGAAAAAAACGTCACCTGTATGTTATTTCCGTGGTATACATCGAAGGGTCTAGGAAATCAATGTCCTATGGCAAAGCAAATGGTATCATGATTGAAACTTGAATCATTGACATTCTGATGAAGAGATAATCTACAATAGAGTTTTGGGAAGAATGCAAAACACAATGAGAACTTACTGTCGGGTTAGCAGATACCTGTGAGAATATTTGTTTGTAAGATCATAGAAAATATGCTATATAATATTAAACAACGTCTGAAATGTAATATCAATAATGAATATGAAACTGAACTTGCTGAGATAATGATAATCAAGGATATAAATAAGTATGTTTGTTTTATAAAATCGGATGGGATAAAGAATTGTCTTCTGGGACATTCCATCTATAGTTATATTTTGGGAGAATGATTTAGACTAATTCACAGAGGTGCCCTTTTAGCTAGGAAAAGTTTCCTAATAGCAGATTGGTCGGAAGTAATTTAGTCCGAATACCATCATCGTTTGAAAATAATTACCAAGTAATGTGAATGGAAACTTATTTACTAACCTAAATTTCTTCCTCAGATATATGTTTTGTCAACAAATAATGTTAACGAATAAATATATTATAAAGCATCGTGATGGTAAGTCTAAATTTAATAACAACACCCGCCGAAGTCAACAACAGGATTATGTTTTCGTATATACGCTGTACAATTGTATAACTTTTCACATATTTAGCACAAATTGGGATGAATTATAATAGGCCTAAGTTTTTATTTTTTAATTATAAACTTTCTTTGAATATGAGAATCTACTAAAACATGGATTATATATAACTCGCTATTGGTGAAAATTGCGGGAGGTAAAAGGAGCATTCTGCTCTCAAACACCGAGGGGAGGATGGAAGGTTGTAACTAGCGGGGAATTTATACCGCTAACTGATGGCGAGATACAAAAAAATTTTCCGATGGTGAGGTACATCTGTATCCCAGGTAGCACTCCAGGGTTAAAACCCAAGTTTCCTCCATTAAAATATAACTGTCATAGTCTACTTCGTTTTGTTTTGTTGTTGTTGATACCATTCAGTTTCTCATTGCGCTGCTGCGAAGCTGGTTTCGCTATTCTGTTGTATATATATATATATATATATATATATATATATATATATATATATATATATATATATATATATATATATATATATATATATATATATATATATATATATATATATATATATACATATATACATTTATGTATATATATATATATATATATATATATATATATATATATATATGGAATTTTCTATTTGTTTTTACTAATGTTCACTATTTATATGAATTTGTAGATATTTTCCATTATATGCTTCTTATTTGTAGCCCTGGAATATGTGCTAATGACAGTCATGAATCGTCTGGATTAATAAATAGATTCTAGAACAACTATTTTC
>NC_090746.1:89971894-89989394 GCF_036898095.1 Palaemon carinicauda
GTTCAGGCGCTTGTAATCCCCGCACGAATGAGGGAGACGTCTTTCTTCAGAACGATGTGTAAGGGTGATGACCATGGGCTGGAGGCCTTTTGGCAAAGGCCCATTTCCTCCATTTCGGCGAACGTCTGTTTGGCGGCTGCCAATCGTTCCGGTGCCAGACGTCTGAATTTCGCTAAGACTGGGGGTCCTGTCGTCTTGATATGGTGATAAATACCGTGCTTGGCAGGAACTGTGGGCGTTTGGCGAAGTTCTGGACGGAAAACTTCCGGGTACGACGTGAGGAGGTGAGCGTAGGCATCCGTGGGTGCGCTGATGTGGAGAGCGAGGTTAGAAGGGGCGGGTTGAAGAGGTGTCGACAAGTACAAGTCTGCGTTGACCAATCGTCGGTGGGCAACATCGACCAGAAGGTGGAAATGAGAGAGGATATCCGCACCGAGGATTGGCATTGTGACGTCAGCAACGAGAAACTTCCAATTGAATTTACCGTTTCCGAACGATAATGTGAGGTTCTCGTAACCGAAGGTGGGTATCGCAGATCCGTTGGCAGCTACCAAGCGGACGTCGGCAGATTTAGACAGACTACGTCGTGCCTTGAAGAGTTTTCTTGGCAAAAGAGAACGACAAGCACCCGTGTCTACCAAAAATCGCACGCCCGTTCCTGCATCCTGTAAAAAGAAAAGATTAGAAACACGGGAGGCCACCGCCACAAGCGATGGCCTACTTACACGTTTTTTGGCCACTGACAATCCTTGGCACATTTCTTCGCGGTTGCCCCGAATCTGAAGTGGTAGTAGCAAAACTGCGGAGGATGGGAGGTAGTAAGTGGCTGTAGAAGTCGTTCGTTGGGGCGCGAGCAATTGGTGGGTGGTGGGCTTTGTCGCTGCTTTGGCACGTCACGGGGTAGGCATGTATGTCGTACGGCATTTATGTCAGCTTCGGTTGACGTTGAATAGGCATCCTCGTCGTCAGGGGTGGAGGCGTTGATGGAGGTCTTGAAGTGGCTGTCCATAAGGGCGTCGGCTTTGGTCATCAAGTCCTTTATGGGTAAACTATCGACATCTGGTATGGCAGCGCGTACAGGTTCGGGTAAACGGCGTATCCAAAGGGCACGAAGTAGGTTCACCTCACGAGGAGAGCCATCTGCGGCAGGTTGAAGGCGAGCGATACTGGTCATTTCCCTGAGGGCAAGCGAAGCCCTTTGGTCCCCCAACTGTTGTTGCGAGAGCTGAAAAAGCTTTGCTATACGGGCGGCTGGAGATGGCGAGTACTGCTGCAGAAGGTATGTTTTGAGGGCGTCATACGCTATTGGGGTGTCACCTTATTCACAAAGCCAGTCGAATATTTCTGGGAAGGTATCCTCGGGTATCGCCGCGAGAACATAATCCGCTGTGATGGTTGAGCGAGTCACGCCCCCGATACGAAACTGGACTTCTGCTCGCTGAAACCAAGCAAACGCCTCTCCGCTGGCAAACGATGAAAGTTTGAATGGAGCAGCCGCAGCACCAACTGCCGTAGAGTCCGCCATAGTACCAACGATGAAGGGGCGAGGGGGGGGGGGCGGAAGGCGGTGGGAGCGAGTCGACTTCCGGGGTCACCAATATGACGGGCCGAGAGAGGGTTGTGAACTCAAAGGCAGGATGCAATCAACTGAGTTGTTTATTAAGGAACAGTCTCCTTTATATACAAAACCTCAAGGCAACAGGACATAACATGTTCGAGAGACAGACAATGTTACAGAGCAAAACCGGAGACATGATCATTCAGGTTCTTTTTAGTGCGAGGGAAGAGCGCAGATATAAGCATAATATATACAAAATAATTATGTACAATTGTGTGACACAGGGTTGGTACAACACGGACTTAATCCTTAACAAACCTTTCCCCTTTCCTAACTATAGTATAACGGGTTGTAATGGCCTATATGGTAACGTCCCTGACTGGTAATAGCCAGACTTAGGTTTGAGTACCGCTAAAACTTGTTAGGTTCCTTGGTTGCTGCAACCTCACCATCCTTGTGAGCTAAGGACATGGGGTATGGGGGAGTCTATAGGTCTATCTGCTAAGTCATCAGCAACCATTACCTGGCCCTACTTGGTCCTAGCTTGAGTGTACAGGGGGTTTGGGTGCTGATCATATATATATATATATATATATATATATATATATATATATATATATATATATATATATATATATATATATATATATATATATATATATATATATATATATATATATATATATATATATATATATATATATATATATATATATATATATATATATATATATATATATATATATATATATATATATATATATATATATATATATATGAATGTATAAATACAAATGTATATATTATCCTGCTTGATAGGGCAATGTCACTGTTCCTTGTCTCTGCTACTCATGAACGACCTTTAAACATTTAAAGCACGCTGGTCCGGCGATTTTTGGGAGAGTGTGTATTCTGAGTATACCTCTCTGGGTATTCCTTTTCGCCAGGGTGTGACAACTCCTCTCCCAACTCACTCTTTCTTATTTAGGTGGTCGTTCATCGTAATCTTTTCCATCTCGTATGAAAAGGGTTTGCTATTTTATTTTTAGCAAAGGTTTACATTACATTAATAGCAGTATATTCGGTTTAAGGAAATTGGGTTCAGAACTTAGTGTTGCATAAATTGCATACGAATCCCAATTAAACGAATTCATAATTTCCCCGCCCAGTTACAATCTCCCTTCCATTCTTTCTTCGGTATTTGACAGTTGAATGCTCGTTTTACCCAGACCTGGTATTACCTAACCGCTATTTTTATCAATAGCGAGTTTTAATAATTTCATGTTTTTGGTAGATTGTGGTAGATTGGTAGAAAGTTATAATAACATGTTTTTCTTATGCTTAGTGTTATTTATCCCAATTTGTGTTGAACTATGTGAAAAGTTATAGAATTATGCATTGTGCATTCGAAAGCAAGCTCTTGTCGTTGACTTCGGCGGATGCTGTTACTGAACTTAGACTTACCATCACGATACTTTATAATATATTTATTCGTTAACATTATTTATTGACACACATATATCTGAGGTAAAAATTTAGGTTAGTAAATAAGTTTCGATTGACATTACTTGGTAATCATTTGAAAACAATGATAGTATTCGGAAAAAAATACTCCTGACCAATTAGGTATTAGGAAATTTTTCGAGCTAAAAGGGCACATTTGCGAGTCTGTGCTAATCAGCCCCGCTAAAATCAATTAACTATATGCAATTCAGGTGTAGGGTATTCCAATTTCTTGAAAATGTAAAATATGCAGTTTACTCTCACATACACTGAGAGACAGATATAGAGCAATATGGATACGAGATCAAACTAAAGTAGAGGATATTCTAACAACATGTAAGAAAAAGAAATGGAATTGGGCATGACCAGTAATTAGAATTACAGTAAATAGATGGGCATTAAGAATAATATTATAAGTCTCAGGAGATATTTGAGATGAATTCGTAAGTTTACTCAAACATATTATATAAATTGGCATTATTAGATTGGTTTAATCTATTTATGTTAATTTTGTTTTTATATGAGCATACAGTATGTATTTCAGAAGTATTTACGTATATTTAGATAAATCATAGAGGCATAACGTTAATTCATTTATACATATATTTCATTATTAGTCATAATCATTATGTTTTCTTAGTTTATTATTTCTTTCAGTAAATTGTATTTCAAAAATTTTAATCAGGATTTCGTTACACCAAAAGCGTGAAGAGTGCATAGATCTTATCAATTGTTTAATCGGCTCAGTTTGCCTAACTCTCCTTACCTATAAGCCAAATGCTTTTCGCGCTTCTTGATTATATCACTCTAATTTCTTCTATTGGCCTATTAAGAAAATGAAGACGGGAGTATTCTACACCGAGACTTTGGAGGATTTCACAGATATTATTTTATGGTCTGATAGACACCCTTTAAAATTACAAAGATTTGACACAGCTACATTATATATAATTCAGTTGTTCAATATAGCTTAGTACAGTGATTCGTAACGAAGGGTGCAGCAGCCCGAAGCAGGCTTTAAGGCTTGCGAGGATGCTTATGAATAATTAAACCAAATATATTTCCATTTATGCTTTATGTTATTTCCCGAAGATAAACATGTTTTGTTTCAGTAGTGTTCTGAGTATTGAGATAAGCTTTAAGTTCTGAACCCAATTTCCTAAAAATAGTGGCAAAGTACCGGCTACATGTTTATAACTAAAAATTTCTATTACCAATTGAACAAACTATATTCCATTAAGAGCACTGTATTACGAAAAACACAATATGATGAACTTCAATGATCTTAATTGGGGTGGGGTGTATCATCAATCAAAAGTCTTCAAAGGAATTGTGCATTTTGGGATACAAGCACCAATTTTGGCACAAGTATAAATTAATACGTTATAGCCATTTTTAAATATTGGGCCAATTGACATTCTCTCCTTATTTCCGCCATAGTAGAGTTCAAAATGGCTGCTACTTGGAATCTATGATTGCTATTATCTTTGGACACAATAAAGCAATTGACTTAATTCTGGTATCTGAACATGTATTTTAGGGGGTGTGGGGTGTGATAAGGAACCCATTGGTACCAATTGCCACTTGATGTAAATTAGTTTATCAGTCTAGTATATAATCGTATTTGGAAATTGTTTAGGCAAAAAGTTGGATTTAACACAATATTTTGGATTTTTTTTTTCATTAAATACTGACGTGCTACATGATCTAGTTTCTGAGGCTAGGTGTACACTGACATTATACAATGGTCTACTATCTGAAGCTAGGTATACAGTATACCCGTACTGAAGACACTTGTACATAAACAATGTCATGTTAATGAGTTCCACATTGGTACAAGTATATGAATATTGTGTAATTACCATCATGTACAGTGTCCTTCACAATCACAGAGGAATGTGCGCTGAAGGACAGCCTTATTACACATGCAATGCCTCACACACCCTTTCTTGGATTTAAAAGAAACCAGCTCAATACAACTGCAAGCTGCCTCAGGTAGCCTGGTCCAATAAATTGTGTTGTCCTTTTCTAGTCCTTGATCAACCCCAGCTGGTTGGTGGATGGAGCTCTAGTGTTGGCAGCAGTATACGGCCCCACACATGTCCACTTTGATACACTGCCCTCTCAATATGATCCTCAAAAGCTGCCTTCATTACATGGATGACCTTCACATCATTCTTCCTTGTGAATATATCCTCCTAGCCTTGTCAATGTCTGTGCATTTGCTGGTTCAGTCATACAACCGGATCACAAACCTATCGATGAAGCGTGTAGCATCGTTTGGTAAATCGCACAGTGCAGAGGACATCAGCAGCAGCAGTGCCTCAGTGAGTTCTGGCAGTATCTTCCAGGCTTCTCATGCAGTTTTCTTGCCACGTCTAGCAAAACTAGACACTGTGCCACATCCAGTTAGAGCGTGGAACATTGGCAGTGCTTGCTCGTACAGACCCAGCTGCTATTTTGTGAGTTGCTAGGTTTTGGAAACTCTGGCATGTTCAATATGCCAGCAACAGTTTGTCTTCTGAATTCAACTCTTGTGCTAGTGATACTGCCATCACAACAACATCGGTGTCTACAGTTCGAATGAGTATTACATTGTGTCTATACTGGGGTGTGTGAGATGCATGCAAAAACATCTGAGTGTAAGCTTCTTCATGGTTACATGGGGTGAGTGAGGTCAGATCTGACAGTACTGGTTTGCTGAGCACTGCCTCTCCATCAGTAATGACAAGATGCTTGTCCTTCTTATCAAACCATTCCATTAAAGCTGCCGAGAGGAACCGAAACAGCTTAGTCTTGTTGCTGTTAACTTGTAGGAAGTTCTATCAATTTCCTGGAATGGCTGGGGCAGCCACCACATGTCTCCGTACACCTTGTCCCTGCTTTGCATGTACACTACCTTTCAGTGAAACAGCAAGGTAAGTATCTCAGACCAGATATGGGCTGGGCACTCTTTGCAGCTCCATTGACATATATGAATGAAAGATGTGTTGTGCATACTCTTCAAAGATCTTTGATGCATCTGAATGATAGCTGCTCAATTATGTACAATACATGTCGTTACAGGAGTCTAGGTTTCTGTGTCAGGGACTTCTTCCAAGCATGTGAGGAGATCATTGCCAATATCACCGTCAAACAGTGGGGGGGGGGGATATGCCTGATTCTCGTGACTAAAAAACTTTACCAAGGTCTCTATACCTCATCTAGCACCCAATGTACAGGTGTGTGAAGACTTCACAGTCATACTTAAGGGAGGCTACCTGTTCCTGCCTTTGCTGATCTTTGAATGTGGTTGTCAACTACCTTTGTTCTGTACAACAGACACTCTCTGGTGAAATCCAAAAACTGCTCTTGGCTAATCCTCTTGACATTCATCACGATTTCCACGGCAGCAGGACCTGCAACCTCTTTTGTGTCCATTTTACGATTATCCTAACTCTCCACCTCAAATATGTTGCCCATCTCCTTTATGACACTGACCAGAGTAAACATCTTTCACAAATGAGGGCTGTACACTTGATAGCCGATCATGATGCGTGTCTGCTGTTTGCTGCCTGCAGTGTTGATTTCAATCCTGAAATTCTTCGATCACTCAAGCAACTTTGGGTCTCGCAACCATCCAACGATGTATGGCCCTAAGGTTGTCAGTGAGCTCAACTGCTAGGCCATCTTTGATGCAGGCATTTTTCTCTTCATGTGCCTAGTCAATCAGGATTGAAGAGAACACCCTCTGTGTTTTCTGAAAGGTAAAATGGCCTTCCCTGAATTTTCTGGCTACATTTAGGTGTTGGGTGGTGAGTTCGGCCATGCCCTTCAGTTGCACGGGTATCCACTCTGTATAGTGGATGTGATCCAGTCCGTGGAACCATCGAGGTACATCATGAACTATCACTGACCGAGCGAACACACATGTACTAGAATCAACAGTTGAGGTTTCAGCACGGTTGCCCACCAGCAACACTATTAGTCAAACAAAGGAAGTTCCTCTATATCACTGGTTTCTCCCAGACAGTGGTGATTGTAGGCACGATGTTACTGGATGTACAGTACTACTGCAGTCACTTGATGTGCTTTTCTTGTGCGCAAGTCATGGGATGCTCACAAGAATGAGTCTGCTGTACTTGTTGCCACAATCTTGGCTTCCACAAGTGCTTGCACCCATCCACTCCCCTACAGCCAGTCCCTCTGTGTTTTCAGTGTCGCTATCTTTCTGTGGAGACCACCAAATATCACTGTAAATGGTCTTCAGCATAGTTCTCTGGCCTCTTCCCCTGTATATGTTTAACCAAAGAAAACTGTGGCTAATCAAAGGTGACCACTTGTTTCTGTCCAGGATTCCAGGGTTCCACACCATTCTTCCCGATGTCCATTGATTTCCAGGTCATGGCCACTGTTTGGGCACCTTCTAAGAAGAGTGGTATCAGTGACGTTTGGACGATGACTTGAGCATCTGGAGCCTGTCAGCTGGCATGAAATGTAGACCATGATGTGTTGTCACTGTCCTCTGTATCATTGTTGTCTTCCAGGACTAACTTTGCATTGCCCAGCCAAATGTCATCAGAGTGCTGTTTGAAGTCTTTAATTGGGCCATTCTAGCAGCTGAGACTGGTGACTTCTTGATGCTGCTTGTTACAGGGGATACATTGGTGTAGTAGTGTGGCAGGCGGGTGTCTGTTTCTGACTGTGCATCCCCAGATAATAGCATTACCATGATATGATTTCTCTTATATAGCTCTAGGTTTTGATCTATGTTGTCTACATAAGCATTTGTGAATACTTTACCACTCTACCTCTTGTTCTCTGTGAAACTGTTGGCAGACACTATTACCCATCTATCCTGAGAGCTGGAGCACTCTATCATTGGAAATGCCGAGTGTAAAGTGTGATACTCTGGCAACCAATTCCTTCTTGCTCAATTAAGCATGGAGATTCATCCCTATGTATATTAGAAATGGGGTATCCTGTGCAAAAATGTGCCTGACACTAGTGGATGATCTGTTCACACGTGTTTACTTGTATCTGATGCTGTTTAAATTCAGTTTTTGGGCTGCAGAAATTGCCGCAGTGTTCATGTCTGCCATCTGCTCCTTCATGTTAGGTTCCTCTTGGATCATACTGAGTAAAGCAAGCCGCAACGGTGGCATAGATCTTTCTTGGCATCCTTCAGGGTATCCTGTGAAGGGCTTGACTCTTCCAAACTTGTGATGGTAAACAATCTGAGCAGCAGGGACAAGATGAACTGCATCACTATCACTTTCCAGCTTGCAGGCTTTAGCAAGGGCTGCATCAATTATCTTCAAATGCCATCAGATGTCTCTACTTATCAGTCTCTGTTTCATTTGTGTGGAGTGGACTCTCATGTCCACCTGGACTCCTAGCTGTTCCATTATGGACTGATTGAGCTGGACAAGATCAGCCAATCTGAATACTGGTGCCGTCTCCTCTTCTTGTCTTGTTTCTACAATGTAGAGGACGAGGTCAGCAAAGACAACTGAAGACATTTCTTGCTCTTGGTGTGTGTCCTGTGATCTTAATGATACTATGCATCCTTTGCTATCATGTCCCCACCACTGAGATGGCAGAGTAGATTTGTATCACCAAGAAGGGTTGCACAGACATACACCTGTCAGTCCAGAAGGAGTATTGCAGCTTTGCAAAGACTGTCAGCCCTAGCACGTTGTTCAGAGAAGAAGAGAGTTTCTGGGACCTTCTTCTCTGTATTCTGTGAGCAAGAGTGTAACCTGGTGCGATTGCATCAAGCTTTTTCCTCATTGCTATTACCCTCTTTCTTGACTGCTCTCTTTTGTGCTATCTGCAGTTGTAGTGGAGACTACCCATCTGGTAATATTTTGCACTGTGTGAAACCATCGCAGCTTCACTGCTATGACCATCATTGAGTTTTCCTAAGTGAAATGATAGTGAAAGTTCTCCAAATTCACTAAATTCGACTAAGTTTTCTGCGAGTGAATTGAACCCACTCTCAATGTTTTTTCTCTTTGATTGGTCAGGTTTGGTCAGTGTATCCGTCTTCTCCTCTTGACATATGAGGCATAACTTCAGGTCAGTGGTGATGAGGCGCAGTGATGTTGATGGTGAAGTTACATCACCAGCAGCAGCAGCAGCTTGTCTGATGATCATGGACATGGTGGAACTATCTCTAGAAACTGAAAATGTTAGCATTAATGTTGTCACCACTACTATACCAATAATATTAACAATATTAAACTGCCATACTAATATAACTAACAATAACACCACCATAACTACCACTACCAACACCACCAACACCACCATCACCACCACGTAAACTTACATTTAGTTAAACACCAGGATTCAAATAAATGGCTGCATTAGACCCGGAGATAATCGCAAATGTTATTTTTAAGTGGCAGCTATTTTGGTGGTCATTATGGTGACCAAAATCTGACAATACTTAGTCACTATTAGAACCATTTGATCTCTTGCCCGAAAAAAAAAGAAAAAAAAATTTGATTCCAAAATCAAGTCAATAGCTTCATTATGTCCAAAGATAAGAGCAAACGTAAATTTCAAGTGGTGGTTACTTTGAGATCCAATATGGGGGACGTAAAGCGAGAATTTCATGTGACATAATATCTGAGAATTTTTGCAATATATTAATGTATATTTGTGCCCAATTTGGTGCTTGTGTCACAAAATGCACAAAATGTGTGCAGTGCTGCCTCACTATGAATAGTTCCTGGAAAATAAAAGTAAATATAGCTATCCGATTATTAGCTATACCAAATGTATTTTCCAAATTAGAATTAATCTGCTTCAATGTATCTTCATCGAATACTGCGTTATTACCTCTGCTAACGAAGTTGGAAGGAGGCTATCTTTTACCCCCTGTTTGTTTGTTTGTGTGATTTGTTTGTGTGTTTGTTTGTTTGTGAACAACATCCTACCCAAAATTCTTATTGTGGAATAATGCATTTTGAAAGGACTAACTGTTATGTATAAAGCTAGAAATTATTATATTTTGTGAGGTAAAGGTCAAAGGCCAAGGTTACGGTCAAGCAAAATGTCCAATTAACGTAATCAGTCATAAGTTTGGACATCTTTGTCTCAGAGACTTCAAACTTGGTTCATATTTGAGTGTATGAAAATCCACGCCATTTAATACATGTTAAGGTCAAAGGTCAAGGTTAAGGTCGAGCAAAAGGTCGAGAAATAAGCTGTTGGGGCGGAGGTCTGCCCTATACTGAATGCCCATCTAGTTCCCTAAAATGAAATGGTTTTAACCATTATTTGCATAAAAATAACTTCCTCTTTTGAGTCATTTATCAGGTTCTTTTATACATGAAGTTAAAGCTAATGGTGTCGCCCTTTCAGTTTGAAGCTCCAATGCTACAAAGTTTTCTTATTTATAATTTTTCTTTTCAATTTGGATCAGATTGATGCAAGGTCTCCTTAACCATGCAGTTGAATTGCTGAACTTTGTTATTCTTTGTTGTTTTTGCTGACCAAAAAAGTTTTATAACAGGAATTAAAAAAAATTAAAGTTGTCTTTAAAGGTATAACCCCGGCAATGAACAAAGACTAGTGGGTTTTCTAATTTGGATTTTGAAATGTGTAAGATTGAGCAAAAATTATAAATTTCGTACTCACAACAAAATCCGTTGTTTTATATATTCCCCATCACATCCTGTCTATCATGGATGAGGATATAACAATGATAACAAAAATGATGATGATGATGACGTTACTCACGGGATATATCATAACCCGACCATTAAAAACTAGTTCTTTATTTCCGGTCCGATAACAAAAATGATGATGATGATGACGTTACTCGCGGGATATATCATAACCAGACCATTAAAAACTAGTTCTCTATTTCCGGTCCGTTTCGTGCCATTAGTAAACAAGGCTAATCGAATATTCCTGGGTCAGAGAGAGAGAGAGAGAGAGAGAGAGAGAGAGAGAGAGAGAGAGAGAGAGAGATGAAATATATCCTCAGACTTGTTGTTGTTGTTGTTTTCGATTGCCTGGGCCCTAACAGCCGGGACCTAACAGCCTTTTGCAAGCCCATAGGTGTTTGTTGTTGTATTTTGGGTAGTTTGTAGGTAACTTAGGATATGTGATAATCTGTAACTTTTATTTGTATGTTGTTTGGGAGAGGATGTTGGTCAAGGATAATCAACAACTTTTATTTATTATCAATTGGCTTTTTTTTATTTTTTTTTTTATTGGCACCCCAGCCTCTTTTAGGTCAAAGAAAAAGGAAGAAGGTGGCTTAGGGGAGGAGGCATCCTCCCCAAAAGAGGCCACTGGCTCCCGTCGTTCATTTGGAGAGAAAAAGGTACAGCAGTAAGTCCCGATGCGTAGAAGATCTCCGGAAGGAATTAGGAAAGTTTTAGTTAGAGATATTGGTATAGAAGGAGTAGAAGAAAAAAAACTTCCTTATTAGTTTGAGCTTAAGTTTTTAGTATGAAATTTCAGCTTGAGTAAGAGAGATGAAAAGGAGATATTGGTATGAGTGGTAGAGAAAGGGTGGAATAAACATTCCTGTACCAGTAAATAAAAAAAAAAATGAAATTTTGATAATGTGTTATAGCTCCACAGATGATCAACACTGGTTACAGAAGCATTGCCATGACTAGAGTTTTTATCTATTTTTTACCCCCCCCCCCCTCGCACAAATAAGGCTGTGTTCTCCTTTAAATACAGAGGAAAGATCTCAAACTGAAAATTTTAAATGAATTACCTGAAATGATAAAAAAGGTAACTACATTATGAATAGGAACTTAGGGGTCATGTTTTTTTTTTTTTTCCAGCTCTATGGTGGTTGTAAGCTTGTAGCAAATGAATCTGTTAATCCATCCTACGAAATTGGAGGAAGGTAAACGAATTTCTGAAGATTAAACTAAAATTGCAATGTTTTGTTTTTGTGATCATTATGATTGCTCTCATAATTCTAAAAAGTAGAAAATAAATTACTGGCTATAGTCAGGACTATGGGGTGAGTATGTTTAATTGCTATCAATGCCACCATAAAGTATGCCGTAACACATTTGTTAAAATATTACTGGCATTTTATTCAATTATGATGTTATGAAGGGTCTACAAACAGATTGATTGATTAGTTTGATGTTTTCTTGCATCCTGACATCTATAGTGGGAAGACAAGAATTAGAATATCTTTCTCTCACTAGCAAAATCGACGGAAAGAGGCCGAAAGGATGACATAGATAAAAATATATGAATGGATGTGTGAAAATGACTGGAGGAAGAATATCTATAGCTCGATGGCTGCAGAGAATTGGAAATAACGAGGAATAGAGAGACATGGTTGGTGACGTCGTGCGGTATATGGCACCTCTAGGATATATATATATATATATATATATATATATATATATATATATATATATATATATATATATATATATATATATATATATATATATATATATATATATATATATATATATATATATGTATATATATATATATATATATATATATATATATATATATATATATATATCCATACACATAGTAACGCACACACACATACATACATATATATATATATATATATATATATATATATATATATATATATATATATATATATCTATATATATGTATATATATATATATATATATATATATATATATATATATATATATATATATATATATATGTATATATATATGTCTGTGTGTGTTACTATGTATTATATATATATATATATATATATATATATATATATATATATATATATATGATATATATATATATATATATATATATATATATATATATATATATATATATATATATATATATATATATATATATATATATATATATATATATATATATATATATATATATATATATATATATATATATATATATATATATATATACCTACAGGTACCATATGCTACACTACGTCACCAACCATGTCTCTCTATTCCTCGTTATTTCCAATTCTCTGCAGCCATCGAGCTATAGATATTCTTCCTCCAGTCATTTTCACACATCCATTCATATATTTTTATCTATGTCATCCTTTCGGCCTCCTTCCATCGATTTTGCTAGTGAGAGAAAGATATTCTAATTCTTGTCTTCCCACTATAGATGTCAGGATGCAAGAAAACATCAAATTAAACAATCAATCACTATGTGACCCAAAACCGAATTTTCCTACCTATAATTGAGCTAAAAGCTCTCAATCAACTCCCACCCTCTCAAATATCTCTTCATTAGTTTTCCCGTCAGTCCATGAAGTATTCTTCACCAAAACCACATTTCTGTACCCTTCAACTTCTGCTCGTCTGCTTTCCTCAAGGTCCAAGTATCACAGCCATACATTATTTCCTATATCTGTTCTTTGGGAAGTTCATCCTGGATAATCACAATAATTTTGGATTTATTAATACCTGTTTATAAACCTCTTTCTCGGCTTGATTGTTCTAAAGAACTGATTAAAGCGTGAATTTTATCCTGGGAGTGCGATGCGAGTGTGGTATCGTCATCATATCTGGTATCAATATTGACTCCTCCAATATAAATTCCTTCCATATTTTTGTGATTTATCATTACCTTTTGACTATATAAATTGAAGAGATCAGGCGATAACACAAAGTCTTACCTTACAACTCTCTTGAAGTGCCGAGTCTCTGATTTACGAAATCGAGATCAAGAAGAAAATATGCATGGATGCATCTGGCAAAATTTCTTGATTTTGTCAGATGCATCAATCGCCAACACAAAAAATCTATCAATCTGAGGAGGAGCTTTGTGAGAAAAAAAATATATACACATATATATAAATATATATATATATATATATATATATATATATATATATATATATATATATATATATATATATATATATATATATATATATATATATATATATATATATATATATATATATATATATATATATATATATATAAATATATATATACATACATATATGTGTGTGTGTGTGTGTGTATGTTTGCGTGTATGTGCGTGAGTATGGACAATCCATCTGAAGACTGATTGACAATTATGATAGGCTGAATGTGAGAAAAGGTGTCTTAAGAGAAAACTATCTGCCAAAATTAACTTACAAATATCTACCTGGATACTGATGGCATTGCCCTGGGAAGGCCATCATATAAGTGGGTGAGAGGAAATCTATTATTTGTGAACATAAATTAAATTGGTGCTGTCTTATTCAGATGGGCATTTGTATGATGATAACAGTACATGTTTGTATATCGTTGCAGTTATGCAGAATATAATCGACCATTTACGGATGAGGAAGCAAGACCATAATCTTCCACCTTTGGTCCTGCATACTGGGGATGGGAGATGATTGCGTCATTGTGAGCACATGAGGGTCATAAGAAAAAAAAATTGATTTAAACTCTGTTACATCGGAGGGAGCTGAGGTTTTGCCACTGAGGATTTTCGCTAGAAGAATAGTGGCTCCACGAGACCCACTCCGGAAGGAGTAACTTTTAGTACCTATGTAGCCGCATAATAAATTGCTGTTGAACTGTCAAAAGAAAATCGTCAAAATTTGCAAATATAGGGGATAAGTAGATTGTGCTAGGTGATGGATTCGGTAAGTGAATATGAGGGGTGAGTAGTTTCTGGTGATGGTGTGACAAGAGCCCCAAATCCACCTCGCACTTGCAAACTCACCACCACCACCAACAAAAAAAAAATAAATAAAGATAAATAAATAAATAAAGAAAACAACACACACACACACACAAAAGGAAATGGGAGGTGGGAATAGCAGTAAATAATTTCAGGGAACTATCTATTTATGAGGATATTTAATCCTCTTCATTTCCATAATTATTGTAAACAGTAAGTTAGAATGTTTTGATGAAATCAAGTGTGGATTATCATGTGTTAGGTATTATTACAGAGAAAAAGCCTACGGTTTGCCCTCGGTCGAACAGCTGCTTATAAAGGTGCTAGAAAGTAGAATTATTAAGAAACAAGATTGCCATCAAATCCCTATTTACAATTTTGTAAATGTAAAGTTACACTCACAGCCAATGATATCTTGTCTTAATTCATTTGGGTTACATTTGTATTAAGGAATATCCCCAGTCAATTTTTGAATCAAGAGGCCAATACTGTTTAGGTTTAATTTCAGGGCAATATAGCAGCATGGAAACCCAAAAAGGAGCATACGTATATTATTATTGAACTATTGAGTATGTCAATTTCTTGTAATAAGATAGTTTTTTGGGTGACTTGGAGACCAATGATATTATTAAGCTCTTTCCAAATACGGTTGACACAATGAAAGAACAATCCAGACAAAGCTCGCCCAAGAAATTAACTGGATTTAAGGGGTCAATGGGTATGAATGAAAGTTTCTAGGAAATTCGGGGGAAATACCAAAACCCATCCATATATGTATCTTTAGCCAAAGATAAAAGCTTGTGGGTTATAGGAGGAAAAAAATCCAGTTAATAGCAGCCTTGAATTATGAGGAGTTGCTCTCGTATCTTCGATTCGATAACTTATTTTAGGATGACAATAGATGTGTCATAGTTTGATAATAAGAATCAATAATTCCCTAAAACTTTACAAAAATCACATATCACACACATCCGGGGAGACATTTCAGGTTTTTTTTTTTCTTTGGGGGGGGGGAGTGGCTTTTCTTCCGGTACACTCGGGCAAACTATTCTATCTTGTCTCTGTTCCTCTTGTTATTTTGAAGTTTTTATAGCATATACATGAAAGATTCATTTTAATAATACTATTGTTCTTAAACTTAACTTCTATTTTTCCTTATTTCCTTTCCTTACTGGACTATTTTCCCTGTTGGAGCCATTAGGCTTATAGCATCCTGCTTTTCCAACCAGGGTTGTAGCTTAGCAAGTAGTAGTAGTAGTAGTAGTAGTAGTAGTAGTAGTAGTAGTAGTTAGTAGTAGTGCTTGAATAATACAAAGATATGCATCTCTTTCATTAGCCCATTTATTGTTTATCACTATGCTCTTTAATTTGTCCACTGGTTTTGTACCCGATGAAAGATGATACGTGACTAAGGAGCAATTTATTTATGCTTTATTGCAGTACAAGTGTACATCCAATACTACATTGGTGCTCTATATATTGCATGTCCATGCTAGGCTAGCAAATACATGACCTAGGAAGAAAGCACCTACCTGAAAAGAATCATAACATCTTTAATTGTGAGGAACTTCTTATCCTGTGGGTCTTGCAACAGTACTTTTTGTTAGGACATTAAATTCAGTTACTAAACAAGCACCGGCCCCCTTCGAGACTTAGTTAGGGGAAGGGGTGCTTAACTATCAAACGTTTGATGGATTGAATGATTATTAGAATTACATATTAAAGATGTAAGTACTTTGTTGGGAAGGTTATTAAATTTGTCGATGATCTCTCTATGGGTGTTATATTTGGATTTACAATTATGTCACAAAAGAGGAAGGAAGAAAGAGCTACCTTTGTTGAGTGACAGGTAAATTTGGGAAGATGATAGACGCCTGTATGTAATACCTCCATAGGTTTTATCAGCATGTTCTTGGAATTTGTAGTAGGAAAATAAATAAGATAGAACAGCGTCCCTGAGTGTACTATCAAGCAAGTGAGATCTAATCTAGGACAGTGGAAAACCATGGCACAGAGGCTATGGCACTACACAAGACTAGAGAACAATGGTTTGATTTTGGATTGTCCTCCCAGAAGAGCTACTTACCATATCTATAAAATGTCATCTACCCTTATCAAGAGGAAAGTAGCCACCGAACATCTACAGTAATACTAGTAGGTAGCCCCTTGAGCGAAGAATTGTTTGGTAATCTCGGTGTTTCCAGGTGTATAAGGATAGAGGAGAATGTGGAAAGAATAGGAAAGACTATTTGGTGTACGTGTAGGCAAATGGAAAATAAACCGTACCCAGAGAGAGGGATTCAATGTAGTACTCCGTGACCAGTCAGAGAATCCAATAACTCCCTAGCGGTGGTATCTCAACCTTATTTAGTATTTGATAGAACTGTGAGAATTTTCCATTATTTAGGTTGTAAAGCAATTGAAGTGTTATTTCAAATGAGTTGTGACCAGCAACCATGGTCCTTGCATTGGAGTTTCATCGGAGTATCAAAGATTTTCATAGGAATTCGGAAGGCCAATTGCACATATCTTACAATTGCAAAGAAGTGTGTTTCTATGGAGTAGTGTTTATAAAATATTAAGTTGCTTTAACGGCTTAAACTATTACGTAAATTGCCCTGATATCATCCATCCTTTTGCAAGAAAGAAGATTGTTCTCAATATTGATTGAGTCAATCATATGCCGTCTCATGGATCAATTTCAATGGTCAATATTTAGTTCTTCACTTGGCTTCATACAGGTAATACGTTGTCTGTTTGTACATGGCATGCATCTCTATTGCATTGAAGTTTTCTCTGAA
>NC_090746.1:89996894-90006894 GCF_036898095.1 Palaemon carinicauda
TGTATATACTAAACTTGAGTCTATTGTTACATCTACTGTATGTATGCGACAGTCCAAAAAAGGTATGGTACAATTATTCTCCAGGTCCATAGTGAAATTTATTGATGGTACCAAGCTATTCAATCTAAGAAAAAAGTTATCTAAATTTTCATTTCCTGGCCACACACATATTATGTCGTCAATATATCGAAACCATTTTACATTATTAGGTATGACGTTATTTAAGATTCTGCTTTAAAAAAAAAAATCCATATATAGATTGCTCAATACTGGGGATAAAGGGTTTCCCATACCCATACCAAATGTTTGTGCATAAAATCTCCCATTGAATTCAAATTTACAATCTTTTATACATAATTTAATTAATTCTATTAAAGTGTTTTTGAAGAATGGTAGATTCAAATGTCTATTATCTAAGGCTTCAGATAAAAATTCCAACATGTCATCAATAGGTACTTTAGTGAATAGTGAGACTACATCAAAACTGACATGCCTGCAGGTACTGCTAATATGTACTTCATTCAGTTTGTTAATCAAGTCTACATTATTTTTTATATTTTAATATGAAATGGTGCCAACAAAAGGATTGAGGATATTCACAAGGTACTTAGATAATTTATATGCTGCTGAACCTACAGAACTAATTATTGGCCTAGCTGGATAATTTGGCTTATGAGTTTTAATAGTTCCATACATATATGGCAATGTTGGTGATATTGTACAAACCTTTTTTATCAGATCTTCATTCCCTTTTAGTAACTCTTTGTGTATATGTGAATACATGTATATGTGTTTGTATGTATGTACATGTGTATATGTATGTATGTGTGTATGTATGTGTATCTATGTATATATATATATATATATATGTATATATATATATATATATATATATATATATATATATATATATATATATATATATATATATATATATATATATATATATATGTGTGTGTGTATATATATATATATATATATATATATATATATATATATATATATATTTATATATATATGTATATATATATATATATATATATATATATATATATATATATATACGTTAATCGTGTGTAAAAAAACATTTATATGTAAGTCTATGTATGTGTCTGTATATGTATACCAGTATGTGTACACGTATGTATATGTCTATGTATATATTATGCATGTTTGTGTATGAATGCCTGTCTGTGTATACATATGTATATGTCTTTTTATACATTTATATATAGATGTATTTTATATAAACAGTTTTTTCTTACGTATTTATATAGATAAGGCTACCGTTATTCATATAAATAAACTGTATTGACAGTCAAAAACAAGAATTTACCGGTCACCAGAAATGACCCTTTTTAGCAGGTGTCTAATGAGGTCGGATCTCCGCCCAGTAAACACCTGACCATAGCCCAGGTAGCTGGTATGGGATTGTCATTGTTTTGTGCGCCTCTATATGTATGTTCGTATGTTTAATTTCCCTATAAAATATAAAGAAACCTCTCTCAATAAATCAGGCCTCTGAAGAAGTATCACGAAACTAGTCAGGACTTAATTTTATTTTTCGTATTTTCATTTTCCCTGTGGTTCTTCTGCATATATATATATATATATATATATATATATATATATATATATATATATATATATATATATATATATATATATATATATATATATATATATATATATATATATACGACTAGTGAATCATGTAAATCCCCAAGCTGATACACACTAGAATACCTCTGAGCTATGAGAATGATACGTCACTACCAGATATTACTATATATAAACACTGAATATCTAAAGGGTTCATTCTGTTACGCCCAAAACAAAACTGGGTCATTACTTCAATCTCAACTGGAATATTCTAAAATCAGCCGCTGCCTTGGTTTAAAGTCAGGAGATGCGAACAAATTACTGAGTTAATTATTGGTTATCATAATAATACATACTTTACAAAAGATAAATGTATTCAATAAAAAAAAAACAATCCAACAGTAACACCAAAATAAATTACTCAAAATTTAAATCTTAGCTACACCTTACACTTAAGACAAAATAATACTTAGAAAATTATACAATCTTTTGTTTCACTAGAAATTACTTTATGACAATTAATGAAAAAAAAAAAAACTCTCTTTAACACTATAGGTAAGAAACCATAATTTTACTTACATATAATTAACAGTTACCCTTACGATCTTTGGGCTCACACAAGGTAACTAAACGGCTAATCAAAATTAATAGCACTTCACTTTTTAATTAAATCACCCAGGGCCAGGCTCAAAAAAATATCAAATTTTACAATGGAAAGTGCACTCAAATTACAATTCACTTCTTTCAAAATCTAAATTACCAAATCTTTTAACAAACACTATTCACTATACACGTTGGAGAGAAAACACTATTTATGTTTGAGAGGAAGCACTTAGTCTGGATAGATGCTGTAGAGAAGACTGTCAGGCGTTGGCTCTTTCGGAAGGTCAGGTTGGATCTCTCGTTCCTGTGCATTGCTAGGCCCCATACATATCATCCTGAATAATTCTAGAAACTTCCAGCATAGCATTCTCGTAGCATGGGGAAACGGTCCGGTTGGCATCTCACGATGTCAGGTTGTCAGCTTGGCAGTTTGAAGTACTGATCTGTACAATGCCTGATGAAGCAACCCTCTCAGCTACATCCACCCACCTCCTATCGTAACATTAAAAAAAAAGAGTAAATTTTAGTCTAGAACCTTTTTGCAATTTCCCTCCACATGGAAATATGATGCAATCCCTAGCATTTATATCTTTTGTGTCATACATACCTTTAAATAAGTTACATAGGTCTTCGTGACAGAACTTGGTGAAATAAAAATCAAATTCTTTAGAATTATGTAAATTTATATGTAGGAACTGAATGAATATACAACTAAATGAATAATGATAGTCTTATGTGATTTACATACATTACTTAATCCTATATGTGTGGAACTCACTTTGGGAGCTGGCTATACATATCTTGAATGCACAAATGAAATATGTGAATAAAATAATCTACCCTCATGAAGACCAGCTTTGTAAGTTATTTCCTCCCAAAAAGATTATTTACTCAGGGCCTAAATATACCGATTCAGCTCGATATAAATAGTCTGCAATCACGTTCTCTTTACCCGATATATGGTTGTAAACATAATGATCATCTAGTTAACCTTTGATTATTATTCTTCATTTTAATAACAAAAGTTAAGGGATTGTGATCTGAATAATCTGTAATTTCTTCATTCTGTGGTCTATTTACATAAACTTCAAACTGTCTTATCACTGTGATTAGTGCTAGCAGTTCCTTTTACACTGTCGAGAAGGCCCATTGTTGCTTCTTCTGCTTTGACGACATGAAACAGATGGGGTGAAGAGTTCCTTCCCTTTTTTCTTGCAATAGGACAGCACCAATCCCATTGTCAGTCGCATCCACTTGGATAAGGAATTTTGTGTTGAAATCCTGTGCCTACAGTATTGGTTTCGATAATATTATGGCCTTTATCTTGTCGAATGATTCCTGACACTCACTGATCCATAAAAAACATTTTCTTGGGGCTACTTAAGTCTGTCAAGGGAGTGACTGCAGCCGAAAAATCTGGGCAAAAACGTCTGTGAAATCCTGACATTCCTAAAAACTGTTGTAATTGCTTCCTTGTTGTGTGGGGTGAAGCTTTACTTATTCCTTCGACGTTAGTGGGTACCTGGCCGATTTGCCTTTTTCCGACTTCAAATCCTAAGTGCCAAACTGTTGCCTTTTCAGATTCGCTCTTCTCCAGGTTACTCGTCAGATGTGCTCCTCGCAACTTTGAAATACTCTCTCCAGGATTGAGAGATGTTCTTCCCAGGTCGATAAATATATCACAATATCGTCGAGGTATAGTCTTACTCCTTCAATCAATCCTAAAAGGTTATCCATCACTTGTTGGAAGGTAGCGGGTGCATTCTTTAGACCAAATGGCATGATGTTGTATTGATATGATTGAAACGTGGTTAATAAAGCTGGTGATAATTTTATGTTGTTGTTCAAAGGAATCTGATATAGCCTTTTAACAAGTCAATCTCAGAGATGAACCTCGCTTGTCCCATTTTGTCGAGTAGTTGGTCTATGAGTGACAAAGGATAATTTTCAGCCACCTTTATCGAATTCAACTTTCGATAGTCCGTACACATCCTGAAAGATCCGTCAGATTTTTTCACGAACAAGCATGTAGAACTGTAAGGGATAGAGCTTTGTTCAGCTAATCCGCTTTGCAACAAATAGTCCTCTTCTTATCACATGACTTCTCAGTGATAAGGCAACAGTCGATAAGTATGTTGTTTGAATGATCTTTGCGTGGTCTTAAGGTGTATCTCATGCCTCCTGTAGTTGGTTTGTTTTAGAACGTCTGAAACAATATCAGAGAAACTTTTAACCAATCAGCTTAATTCCTCCTGCTGCTCTCTATTCAATGAGTTAATTTCTCTTCTAAGTTCCTGATGATGCATGAATCTTTCCCTTTGATTACAGCCCCTACCTCATATCCGAGGTTGTCTTACATGGATGGAATGGTTTGCGCCATACACACCTGTGAAGCTTCGGTCTCGTTTTTGCTTAAGTATGGTTTTAATAAGCAAACTTGTACCTTCCTTTGACCTCTCCTTGTTCCTGGTGTTTTGATAACGTAGGTCTGGTCACTGATCTTTTTCAAAATCCGAATTGGTCTTTGGAGCTTGTTGGTGAGAGGGAATCTCCTTATTGGTAAGAAAACCAACACCTGTTGTCCTACCACAAACTGTCTGTTCTTGCTTTTTATATTAAACCTTTTCTTCATTTTCTTTAGATCGTTCTGAGGTTTTCGAGGGAAAATCTTATCTTGTCGATCCTTATCCTTAAGTTCTTGACATATTCTCACTTCATTTCCTCTCAATCTTTCCATTTTTCTGCCAACATTTTAATCAGAGCTCTTACTTCTCATCTAAACAACATTCAATTTGGGCTACATCCCATGCTTTCTTGATAATCATTGTTTACCTCAAATAACGTCAAAGATAGTTCAATGTCCTATTATTTTCCTGTTTCGGTGCAGTATTTTGTTAACATACTCTTTAGGATTTCATTAAACCGCCTTAATGCACCTTAGGGCTTCAGGTGATAGGCAGTTGACAGTTGTTGTCTCAAATCCAAGAGTTTCATTACGTCCTGAAACAATTTTGAAATGAAATCTGTTCCTCCGTCACTCTGAACAACTTTCGCATTACCAAACTTGGTAATAAAGTTTAGTAACTTCTAGGCGATTACTTTGGTACAGATGTTCTTGATGGGTATGGCTTTTGGGTATCCTGTTACTGAACACATCAAAGTTAACATATATTCATGACCTTTCTTTGTTCTCGGTAATGGTCCTACAATGTTGATCATCACCATGCTGAAAGGTTCTTCTCGTACTTCAATGGGGTGTAAGAGAGTATTATTGATGTACTCCACAGGCTTTCCAGCCATCGGTTAAACGTGACATTCATGCCAAAAGTGGCTCACATCCATATGCATGCCAGGCCAGAAAAAAGTGTCTCAAATCCTTCTCCGTTGTCTTTCTTTATTCCCATATGTCCCGTCGCCTGTGCTACGGCAATTGATTGATTGATTGATTTGAGGTTTTACGGCATCCTGACATCTAAGGTCATTGACGCCGACAATGTTTATTGTAAATAAAAAAAAAAAGAATATTCAATCAAAACCATAAAAGCATAGATGTCTTTTTAATAGTTAAATATAATTCAGAAAATCTGCTTCTGAAATAAAGCTAAAAATACCACTAGCACGGTAGGACACATCCAAGACTCTTGGCAAGGATAAACCTGCCATCTTCACCTTGAGCCTTAAACAGATACCAATTTCTCTCACTACTGTATGTGGGGTATTCGGTTAACAATTGCCTTACTGTCAATGGTACCAAACATTCGTCGTAATATGGTTGATGTTGGCCAGCCAGCAAAAACTTACGTGTCATCCGAGTGTGGCCAATGTGGAGACGACAAAGAGTAGTCTACAGCTTTCGGGGCATCCTGTTATACCTGCAAGGGGATATAGCAATACTAATTTCTCTCATTTTATTTTCAAGTAAACTATCCCAATCACCTGTCTTTTCAGTGGTACGGGGATCAATATCTGACGGTTAATGCCCCATTCGGCATTCCCAGGGATATCGGTAGGTTTATGTTTCCTCATAAGCAATCCATCTTTGAGGTAACAACAGCTGGGAGACTGCTGCACCTCCAGGTCATCCAACACATGGTGCAATAATTCCGTTAACGTCGCATCCTTCCATTGCAATCCTATCAGCCTTTTCCGACTCCCTTGTCCTACTTCTAATGCTGTATTTTCTACTTCCTCCAAGTCCATTGCTTCCTTGTCTTCCTGTTCATTCGTTTCTGGCTCTCTCAGGAGATTTCCTCTTGTGTACTATCATGGAAATCCTCTTTTTCCGTAAATTAATCCTCCAAATTCATTGTTCCTTCGGTTTCTCTGTCTTCTGCAGCCACTTTCTTCATCATACTCCTAGGACTATACTTCAGTGGTTTCTTCATTACAATTGGACTAGGCACAAACGACTCTAACAACCTCAGTTCCCAGTAGGACTTCTAGTCATTCGACAGTCAATGAATCCTTCACCTCAAAATCAAAATGACCTGTCACCAACTCCCCTGACAGTTTCAAACGGAAACAGGTGTAACCTCCTCACCTCCTATTCCCTTCAAAATGAAAGAATCTTCTATGAGAGACTGTACCACCATCGGGTGTATACATCACGTCACCACACTATGATTACATCCCATGTCGCTTAATATCTTGACTGGGATATGCTCTCTCCCATCCCAAGCGGCTAACATACCTTCATAAATATAAAATTTAAGAACATCCACGCTGTTGGGGTTGTCCTGTTTGTCATGTAAACGTTAACTGGTTTATTTTCCTCGTCGACCTTTCCATTGGATGCTTCGTCTTCGTGTTCTATGGAGTTGAATTATCATTAACCACTTGGGCGACTGCTTTCGGTTGGTTCGACGAACATTCGTTACTGATTAGGCCTTTTTGCCACACTTATAACAGACAATATTAATGTTAGGCACATCTTTGACAACACTTGAAGGAGGAGGATTCGACAATTGTTGTGGTGGTACTATCACATGTTACTTTGGATTAGTAGCAGTGCTACTTCTGCTGTAACTATAGGACTTGTTCCCATAGTTGTTACTGAACTGGTTTCCATGGTTCAGCTAATTCTTCACACTTGGTCGGAACGACGGTTGAAACTTCATACCCGAGGAGTGTTTACGACTGATAATATTATAATCTTCACTCAGCAAAGTTGCTTTATCAAGTTTCTTCACCCCTCTCTCTCTCAAGTGTGTTCGAATATGATCAGGAATTCCTCGTAAATATTGTTCCAGCACTATCAGTTCTTCTAAATCATCCATCTCTTTCACTTTTGCAGCCTCTATCCAAATCTTAAAACATCGTCGTACCTTGTAAGCATAATCCAAAAAATTGATTTTTTTGTCCTTCTGCAAACTTCAGAAACTTTCATTAGTGTATTCAGGGGCTATCTAATACACTATCAGCACACTCTTGATCTCTTGATACTCCTACCTCTGGTCCTGAGACAAAGCAACATACGCACAGTGTCTTTTTCCAATAAGGCCACTGCACTAACACATGCTATTTATCTTCCTGCTATTCCATCATCGACGTAACTGTTTTAAAATGATCAAAGAACTCGTCGGGAGCTTTTTTCCGGAATTTCGGGATCAACATTTGTGCTTTTGCCACCTCAAAGATGGGATCGTTCATAGCTGGGGTCACACCTGTCTGAGTTGATGGCCGCCTTGCACGAGCATTAAACAGGTCCAATTCCCTTGCATGTCTTGTAAGTTCTCTCTCTGTCTCTCTCTCTCTCTCTCTCTCTCCCTCTCTCTCTCTCTCTCTCTCTCTCTCTCTCTCTCTCTCTCTCTCGCTCTCTCTCTCTCTCTCTCTTCCCGTCTTACAATTTTTCTTTCCTCTTCTCTCTCTTCTTCTTCTATTTCCTTTGCATGTTTTACAATTTCTCTTTCCCCTTCAATCTCTCTTTCTCCTATTTCCCATGCATGTCTTTCAATTTCTCTCTCTCTTTCTTTCCATCTCGCAATACCTCTTGCCTCTTCTCTTCCTCTTTCTTCCCGTTCCTCGGGTTCTGCCATCATCTTCAACTTAATTGAATTCTTTTCTGCTACAATTTGTCTATTCTTAGCCTCTACTTTCATTTCTGCTTTCATTCCTTCAGTTTATGGGCCATCTGATACTTGTTCCCCTACGAATTGTGGTTCAGATTTCTCTAAAAGGTCACGAGCTGGTGCAATATTGTCTTCTGACAATTTTCCTTAGTTTATCAACGCTTTTAAGTCTAGACACTTGATTTGGGCTTTAATCATTCCACCAGTTGCATGGCCACCACATGCTATTAAAATAGCGAGGCACTGAGCTTTATTTACATTAGCTCCCGACAGTTTTTGAACAATTTGGTTTTCCAAAACACTCCTATACATTCAACCGAGCCATTTTATACTTTACAAAGATTATAACTCTCAAAAAAATGTATCCTAACAATTCTAGGCATCCTGTCGACACTAAACTGGTCAAATCTTAAATAAAAAACACGGCCCTGCTATCACCAATATTTGAAACAGACTCGGTCGATCCTAGGGTCTGGACGTCATTGAATATTACGACTAAAGAATTACGTAAATTCCCAAGCTCCACAAGTCTCCTGTTTTATTTTACATAAATATGATACAATGAAAATTCCTCCGAGCTTTGAGAATAATACGAAACTACCAGACGTTACACTCAAAACAAAACTAGGAGATTACTTAACTTTTAATGGGGACTATTCTAAAATCAGCCTCTTAGTTCAATTCTAAGTCATGGGATATGGGCAAGTTACTCTGTTGATTATTGTTGATCAAAATAATACACATTTAACAAAAATAAATACAATCTATAAAATTAACAATTCAAGAGTGACACCAAAATAAATCTCTCAAAATTTAAATGTTAACTAGACCTTAGACTTAAGACAAAATGACACTTCAAGAATTATACAATCACTTGTTTCACTAAAAATTAATCTATGAAGATATATCATTTAACAAATAATGAAAAAATTACACTATCACTATAAGAAATGAACCATAATTACTCTTACATATAATTAACTGTTGTTCTTAAGCAAAAATAAATGCACTTCACTTCTTAACCAAATGACACTAATAAATTTTATAATCTAAACTGTACGCAAAATAAACTTCACTTCTTTAAAAATCAAAATTATCGAATGTTTTAAGACTGTTCACTATACACGTTTGAGAGAAAACACTTCACATTTAAGAGAAAGCATTTAGTCTGGATAGATGCTGGAGAGAGGACTGTCAGATGTTGATTTTTTCGGAAGGTCAGGCTGGAATTGTCTTTCCTATGCACCACTAAGCCCTGTATATATCATCCTAATTCATTCTGGAACCTTCCAGCATAGCTTTCACGTAGCATGGGGGCGTAGTCCGGGAGGCAGAGTCCAGGGGGCCTCTTATGACATAAGGTTTCATGTGGGCTCTATATGGCGCATGACGAGGAAACCCTCTCAGCTAACTCCGTCCACTTCTTATTGTAAAATTAAAAAAAAGATTAAGTTTAAGTCTAGAACCTTCATGCAACTTCCAATCATGTGGGAGCATGAGACACTCACTATCGTTTATACCTCGTGTGTGTCATACATACCCTTTAATAATAATACGTAAGACTTAGTAACAAAACTGGGTGAAATAAAAATCTCATTCTTTAAACTAAAAAAAATTTACATATATAGAACTAAATGAATACACAACTAAATGAAAAACAAGGGTCTTATGTGATTCACATATATTACCTAATCCTACATAGGTGGAACTCACCTTACGAGCTGGCT
>NC_090746.1:90009394-90014394 GCF_036898095.1 Palaemon carinicauda
TGCTTTCTTTATTTAAATATCCTAACATCATTTGTATTTCATCCCTTGATTCCCTAAATAGAACTATGTAATCTGCAAATATTAAGTTGTTAAGGTATTCCATATTAATGTTAATCCGCCAACTTCCCCAATACAATTATTAAAAACTCCTTCTCCATAACGAATTTTGTTCGCCTCTTCCTTAAGTTTTTACTATTTCTTACTCCATTGGCACAAATATTATCAGGGTGACGTCGAGGCAGCAAGTTATGTATATTGCACGATAACCAATCAGACTAGATATTTGTTATTGAGTCAACTTCAACAACAACATCAATTGTTTCTTAAGTATTGAACAATGTGAAGAATTTTCTTCGCTCTTCTTCTTTTAATCGTATTTTTAGCTCTCTTCTACTAATACTATAGCTACCCCTTAAACATTCTCTCCTACATCTAGTTTTCTTTAACGAAACATAGGGAGGACTAATCTAAACTTGTTGACAGTGGCGCACGCCCTGCTCGTGACGTCACGGCGTAGATACGCACAACAGATGGCCTTAGTTGTAACCCCGGCGTATGTTGGCTCTTTCCTTAAACTACATGGGTCGAGATTAAATTCCTAAACTGAACATTTTATATAAATTCCAATACTGCTGAATTAATGCATCTTATATTTCTCAATACCAATTAAGGTTTGTTAATTTTAAGATGTATGCCCATCGTACCAGTCCATTGCTAATTAATCATTTAAAATATTATTTTTAGCAAGCCAGAATAGGTAGGATTATTGTATATATAAACTCCCTTAGAGCAGCAAGATTTCTCTAAGTATTTAGTACAAAATCCTGCCTCCTCTGCACTCCTTGCAACAATATATTGCCCTGTCCTGAAGTCCCGATATGGCAACCCCAATGGATTACCGTGCGCATCAAGCTCCTCACCTGTCTGGAAAGGTGAAGCCAGGTGATCTCTTCGACCGTGGAGTCGAGCCCAGTGAACGAGAAGCTGCCCTAGCCTGCTGACCTGCCTGGACATTGAATCCATGCACTTCTGGCTCACCCCCGCCATCCCCCTCTTCCAAAACGTGACTCACCAAGGAGTCCTGTGGCTGCCGGCTGGAGACTGTGAAGGAGCGGAACCTGGGAACCATATTACCAGAAAAAGGATTCTTGGGGTGGACCAGAAAAGAGTGCAACGTGCCAATTAGTGCGACAACCAGGTCAACAGCTATCACGGGCATAGGACTAATCTTCAAAGGAGTGCAGGTACTACATCAATGGCCATTTAGTTTTCCCCCATTTTTCTTAGCTTAGACTAATTTTAACTTGATAGGGAACCTGGCTAATTACACTATTCGGACTGTGTGCGGTGGGATTGTGTGTATATATTTTTTCTATACAATTTTTTGCCTTTTGAGACTAACATAGTCTCTGGGTCACGTGGGCCACGTGCCAGACCCCATTTTGATTTTGATTGTTGCAGACCACGTGTCTAACTAACTAATTTTCATCATTTTGGATTGCATTTTTATGATTCCATTTTGTCTTTGTTAAGATGTCCGTTTTGTTTTAATGTAAATTTGTGAATAAATCAATATTAGGTTAATCAAACCTTCTTAGTATT
This sequence comes from Palaemon carinicauda, assembly GCF_036898095.1. Lineage (NCBI taxonomy): Eukaryota > Metazoa > Arthropoda > Malacostraca > Decapoda > Palaemonidae > Palaemon > Palaemon carinicauda. The sequence goes on from NC_090746.1 coordinate 90,010,997, forward strand.
TTTGCTCCCTCATTTATTTTAATGTGTGAAATGAATAGTTGATCACGGGACAAAATACCCAATATTTAAAGAGTAAGTCTATAGGTGGTAACAGCGAGGAACTTTGCATTAATATATTTGCTTCGAAGGTAAAGATCCTTATCTTTAAACTTTTAAACTACTTTACATCACTGCTCCCATTTTGGATTTTGTCTTCCTTACATTAACGTAAAATACCTGTCCAGCATTTCATTGGGGTAGCTGGGACGGAGCCGGAACAGAGCCTGAGAATGAGATGTCTATAGACCTGACAAAGCTAGAGTAGGCCATAAATTATTGATATTTCTGCGTGTGGAGTACTCCGGCCTCTGGACAGTAAATTTCCCTTTTGTATGTGAATGATGGTTAGTGAATTGTGACAGTAAAGTATTAGCAGGGTGTTTGTGCCCCGAGAGTAAGTGCACATATCCTCCCCTGTTGAACTTTATGTAACTGTTATAAGGAGACTTTCCCGGACTAAGTTCCCACTCAGAACATAAACACTAAAAAATTCTCCACACGAGTGGTCCTTAAAATTCTCCACAAACAACGATTCTTAATGAAAAACGTTCTGTAGTTTCGACAATACTTGAAAATTGAGGGTTAATATTGATAATGTGTAGATACACTTATGTATAAGGACTACAGTATAGTAGTTTCCTTTCTTGTTTACTAAGATAAATCGGTAAGGCGAATCTGCTTGATGGTTGACTGACATGCCAAAAATCTCTCTGATATAAATCACAATATCTATCTATAATTCACTCGGAACCACAAATCAATAAACATTCGGCTGCATTTTCGTTTGTTGATGCAATTAATTACAAAATTAGATACAAGGCTTAACCAAACTCCCGAGATCTGACAAAGCTGCTCAGCCATTTTGTGATGTCACGAAGAAACAACTTTACTCTTCCACCCGGTTTGCTTACAATCGGTTAACACGTGGAAATGGATTCAGTCAGTGAACACAGCGTAGGTTTAAGCAATTTTTCCATAGATTTGGATGATTTGAGAGAAGAAAATATAGCAAATATCAAGGATAACCCAATAGCAATTCTGGAACCATATAGTTTCGAACCATATGAAGAATTTCCCCAGGAAAAAATCAGCAAAGTTGAAATTTGTCCATTAGAAAATAAGAGATATAAAGAAAGAACCTTTCTTTATATAAAAAACAACAATTTTAGCTTTGAAGTGAGATAGCTGAAAATAAAACAAGCTATGCGTTTTTAGACAAGGTTCTCCTATACGGCAAAGAATAATACACAATAAATTAATGGATACAAATTCTGCAATTTATAGAATAGCATGCAGTAAGTTCTTATATAGAAAATCTGCATTAAATTAAATAAACTCATGAAATATTATGGACAATAAATTATTATATAATTCTAGGCTTTTACACAATAATGTATGTAACTTATTATGGAGGAAGGAATATAACATTATATATATAAAAAAATAATAACAATAATAAGCTGAAATTAATTATATAAAACTGACGAAGAAGGCAAATACATTGATGGGATATATTCATTTTAATGTAGAGAGGGTGTGAATTTGTGAGAGGGGTTTTAGGCATTTTTTTACTTGCATATCTATCATATTTATTCTGAAGTGTAATGTTCTCATCTCTATTTCCATCACTTACACGAATGGCAGTTTCTATATTAATTCTTCCAGTTAGTGGATAATTATTTTCTTTTTTTGCACATTAGCCATCGATAATATATTTAAGGTCCCCAGAAACAATATTTTTATAAATTACATTTCTCGTAAATAATTGCATCTTACTTAGTAAATCACGTATACAGATATCTGTAAAACTTTCAAAACCTATTCTAAAGAAAAAAAATATTTTGTTCATTTGCATAATGATACTTTAGTATCCTAAGTCCCTATGTATAATTATTATTATTAAATGCTAAGCTACAACCCTAGTTGGAAAAGCAGGATGATTTCAGCCCAGGTATCCCGACAGGGAAAACAGCCCAGTGAGGGAAGGAAACAAGGAAAAAAAAATAAAGAACAGTAAAAACATTGAAATAAATATTTCCTATATAAACTATAAAAACTTAACAAAACAAGAGGAAGAGAAACTAGATAGAACAGTGTGCCCGAGCGTACCCTCCAGAAAGAGAACTCTAACCCAAGACAGTGGAAGGCCATGGTACAAAGGTTATGGCATTACCCAAGACTACAGAAGAATGGTTTGATTTTCGAGTGTCCTTCTCCTAGAAGAGCAGGTTACCATAGTTAAAGATTCTCTTCTACTCTTAGTAAGAGGAAAGTGGCCACTGGACAATTACAGTGCAGTAGTTAACTCCCTGAAAGAACAGTGCAGTAGTTAACCCCTTGGGTGAAGAAGCTGTTTGGTAATCTCAGTGTTGTCAGGTGTATGAGGACGGAAAAGAATCTGTAAAGAATAGGTCAGACTATTCGGTTTCTGTGTAGGCAAAAAGAACTGTAATCAGAGAGAAAGATCCAATGTAGTACTGTCTGGCCAGTCAAAGGACCCTATAACTCTCTAGCGGTTCTCTCTCAACCCGCGACTGGTGCCCTGGCCAGCCTACTACCTACGTTGAGCATCAATTTGAAAGCACTTTAGGACTGGTTCATGAAACACCGTTAACCTTGGATTCTGACGTCTTTAGATATGCGTGCGAAAGACAAAAGAACTAGGAATGCATATTCCACGATTATGAAATCCAACCTTGAATTTGCAAATCTTGCTTGTACAAAAATAATGGTGGTGAATCCAAATGGAAATGCTAATACGGATAGGGATTTTAGTAAGATCTAGATCTTGACATAATACAATCGTCAATCTTATTGTGAATGTCAGTGAAATAAGATGATAGAGAGAATACTGTATATTTTAAATGGAACATGGAAATTCAGAGAAAATATCTAATTTTACTATCGCAAAATTAATTTAAAATGTTTCCGACAAGTAGCAGGTATTTGATTGGTTGACGGATTTCACTACTTAACATTAGAAATGTATTGTAGGTAGGTATATTTGTAATAATTTTCATAATCAATATTATGGTTTATTTTATTGATACTATTATGATTATGATGATGATGATAATAATAAATATTATTATTATTATTATTATTATTATTATTATTTTTATTATTATTATTATTATTATTATTATTATTACTTTGTGGTTTTTGTTAACATAATGTGGCCAAACGAGACCTTTTGTTTTTAAGCGATGTATCAAAGTATGAAGATTTTGTAATGCCCTTGTGAGTTACGCATGGGCGACCCACTGTTTTCTTAACAATCATCCTTTAAGATGAAATGCAAGGAGATAATTTCACATCCTGTATTCAAACATCCTACTGCAATACACCTGCGAGGCATA
>NC_090746.1:90026894-90049394 GCF_036898095.1 Palaemon carinicauda
CCGGACGGCAGTTCGGCGAGGACCTCCCCAAGCTGTCTGACTTTCTTTTGCGAAGAGAGTTCGAGACAAAAGAAAGACTGGCTGCCTCAATGTCTCTTCAGACTACTCTTGAGACGATGGCAAGTGACCCCAAGGTCCATGAAATGTTCATGGTGGTGGCTAAGACTCACCTGGCCACAGTGACGAAGGACCTTTATGGCTTCGTCAAGGCGAGGAGAGCTTGCAGGGAGTTCGTGGTCACCGCGGCTACGGTGAGGCACGAGCCAAGGAAATTAATCTCCTCCAACATTTGGGGAAAAGACCTTTTCCCTACCGATTTGGTCAAAGAAGTTGTTGATAAGGCCGCCGTGGAGAATAGAAACCTTCTCCAGAAGTTGGGCCTGGCTATCAAAAGAAAGTCTTCCCCGGATGAGGGTCCTCAACCAAAGAGGAAGACTATGAGGACTAGGCTACCGTCTCGGCCAGCCAAGCCTTTTAGACAGCAACAGCAACTACAATTGCCATTGCCTCCAGTGCCCCAGATGGTGGCACAAACCCCGACCACTTTTCAGTGGGTACCCCAGGCTGTGTCGACACAGTCCACGGCATTCACCCCAACGTTCAAAGGGCAGTCTTCTTCCTTTCGAGCAAAGCCTAGAGGAGCAGCCAGAGGCTCTTCTAGGCGCCCCTCAAGGGGAAGGGGATTCAGGGGTGGTCGTGGTCAGGGAGGCAGGACCTCAGGACGGCAGTCCAAGTGAAATGATACCGGTAGGAGGGAGACTTCTGAAATTTAGGGATCGATGGACCTTCGATCCCTGGGCCCACAGCCTACTCAAGAATGGACTGGGCTGGAGCTGGTACAGCACTCCACCCCCGTGCCATCGGTTTTTCCAACACTCCACCCCCGTTCTGGAGGAGACGTTCAAGAACTGTTGGAGAAAAATGTGATCCGAAAGGTGAAGTCCATCAAATTCCAAGGGAGGCTGTTTTGTGTTCTCAAGAAAGACTCGGAAAAGCTCAGAGTCATTCTGGACTTGTCACCACTCAACAAGTTCATAGTGAATTGCAAATTCAAAATGCTAACACTGCAACACATAAGGACCTTACTGCCCAAGAGGGCATACTCAGTCTCTATAGACTTGTCAGACGCCTATTGGCACATCCCAATCAGCCGTCGACTCTCCCCCTACCTAGGGTTCAGGCTACAACGAAGACTATACGCCTTCAGAGCCATGCCATTCGGGCTAAACATAGCCCCAAGGATTTTCACGAAGCTTGCGAGCACAGCTCTCAAACAATTACGCCTAAAGGGAATTCAGGTAGTAGCCTACCTGGACGACTGGCTGGTGTGGGCAGCATCCGAGACAGAATGTTTGCAAGCTTCCAGTCAAGTGATCCAGTTCCTAGAGTACCTAGGCTTCAAGATCAACAGAAAAAAGTCTCGACTTTCTCCATCTCAAAAGTTCCAGTGGCTGGGAATCCACTGGGACCTTTTGTCACACCGTTTCTCCATCCCGGCGAAGAAAAGGAAGGAGATAGCGGGTTCTGTCAAGAGACTTCTAGATTCCAAAAGGATATCAAGACGCGAACAGGAGAGGGTACTGGGCTCTCTCCAGTTTGCTTCGGTGACAGACCCAGTGCTAAGAGCACAGCTAAAGGATGCAACCGGAGTTTAGAGAAGTTATGCATCAAACGCGCGCAGAGATCCGAGAAGACCAGTTCCGCTTCAGCTACCTACTCTTCTCAGGCCTTGGTCCCAAGCCAGACATCTAAAGAAGTCAGTTCTTCTTCAGCCACCTCCCCCGTCGATGACGATTCACTCAGACGCCTTAAAGGAGGGATGGGGAGGTCACTCTCATCAGAAAAAAGTCCAGGGGACTTGGTCCAAGCTATTCAGGACCTTTCAAATAAACTTTCTAGAAGCTATGGCAGTGCTCCTTACCTTAAAGAAAGTCTCCCCGCGTCACTCGATCCACGTAAGGTTGGTGATGGACAGCGAGGTAGTTGTGAAATGCTTGAATCGACAAGGGTCGAGGTCACCACCTCTCAACCAGGTGATGCTGGCCATTTTCCGATTGGCGGAAAAGAAGAAGTGGTACCTGTCGGCAGTTCACCTTCAAGGAGTCCGCAACGTGACAGCGGACGCTCTATCCAGTTTCACACCGATAGAGTCGGAATGGTCCTTAGACGCAGGATCATTCTCCTTCATTCTGAATCAAGTCCCAGAACTGCAGATAGACCTCTTTGCGACGAAAGACAACAAGAAGTTGCCCCTGTACGTGTCCCCGTACAAGGACCCCTTAGCGGAAGCAGTGGACGCGATGTCCCTCGACTGGAACAGATGGTCCAGGATTTATCTGTTCCCTCCTCACAACCTTCTGTTGAGGGTCCTCAACAAACTGAGATCCTTCAAGGGGGTAGCGGCAATTGTGGCCCACAAGTGGCCGAACAGGGTGTGGTTCCCCTTGGCATTGGAACTACAGCTGAAGTTTGTGCCGCTACCACATCCAGTTCTGACCCAGCGAGTCCAGAAGTCGACTGTCTGCGCTTCATTACAGAAAACCCGGACCCTGCAGCTCATGATTTTCTCTCCCTTGCGGTGAGAAAGCGTTTCGGGATTTCGAAAGCCAGCATAGACTTCCTAGAGGAATATTAGTGCAAATCTACTAGAAGGCAATATGAGTCATCTTGGAGAAAATGGGTGGCCTTTGTCAAGGCGAAGAGTCCACAGGAGATCTCGACAGACTTCTGCTTATATTTCTTCAACCACCTCCATGGTCAAGGGTTGGCAGCTAACACGATTTCAGCATGTAAGTCTGCTTTGACAAGACCCATTCTATATGCCTTCCAGGTCGACCTAGGTAACGAGATCTTTAATAAAGATCCGAAAGCCTGCGCTAGGCTCAGACCTTCAGCACCTCCGAAGCCCATTTCATGGTCTTTAGACAAAGTTCTTCATTTCGCTTCTCTGTTGAGCAATGAAGAATGTGCGTTAAAGGATTTGACACAAAAAGTTATTTTCCTATTTGCACTCGCGTCCGGGGCCAGGGTTGGGGAGATCGTAGCCCTCTCGAGAGAGGCAGGTCGTGTTCAGTTCCTGGATGGTGGGGAACTGAACCTGTTTCCGGATCCTACGTTTCTCGCCAAGAATGAGTTACCCGCCAACAGGTGGGGTCCCTGGAGAATCTGCCCTCTGAAAGAAGATGCATCTCTATGTCCAGTAGAATGCCTAAAGGTCTATCTTCGTAGAACTTCAGACTTCAAGGGTGGTCAACTATTCAGGGGAGAAACATCAGGCTCAAATTTATCTCTGAATCAACTCAGAGCGAAAATCACATATTTTATTCGCAGAGCGGATCCTGACAGTACACCCGCAGGTCACGATCCGAGGAAAGTTGCCTCATCCTTAAATTTCTTTAATTGTATGGATTTTGAACATCTCCGTTCATACACTGGCTGGAAGTCTTCCAGAGTGTTCTTTCGCCACTATGCAAAGCAAGTAGAGGAACTAAAGAGATCTGTGGTAGCAGTGGGTCGCGTTGTTAACCCTACTGTTTAACTCTGCGAGGAACAGTGGTTTTAATTGGGACGATTAATTCCAGGGTGAGTGTGTAGTTACATGCTGTTCTACAAACTAAATGAGGGCACCGAGTGCCCATATAGACTGTTCCATTTCCAAAGGTGAACCTAGCATGAGTGCAGACATGTGTGCCGAGCGTTTCTAACGCTAATATGATTGATTTGTAATACAGACTTTTATGACTTGATACCTCGGTATCTTAAAAAAGTGGCATTTAATGTTTTTTCTTTCAGATAAACAAGTTCTGTTTACTATCATACTTATGCTTAAAGTTTTGGGTTATCCTCTTTTTATATATATATATATATATATATATATATATATATATATATATATATATATATATATATATATATATATATATATATACATATATATATATATATATATATATATATATATATATATATATATATATAATTGTTGTTAACCTGTCTATTTATTGTCTGTCAATAAACTTGTTCTTGTGAACCTTGCGTCTCTTTCACCTGTGTCAATTTATTGGTATAATTGAGCATTTATTCTATGTACCTTATCCGGGATAATTCTAATAGAATTGTTCCTTTATGCAAGCTATGTTGCTTTGGTTTATGATTCCCTTAACGGGAGGACTCGGTCCCATAAGGGGACGAGGGCGGTTTTACTAGTTTCTTCCTATGCGGATATAAACCTTTGTCCAATACAAGTATTGTGCGTATAACTGGTCGATATTTCATATTGACGCAGTGGTTCTTTACAAACTACGCTTTACTTAATATAGGGGGAGACCACTATATTAGCTTGCTTGGTAGTCATACATAGGTATATGTACTCTTCGAGACTTTTCCAGAGTCTAGTAGGACTCTTCCCTGTAGGGGGCAGGAAGCTCTAACATGGTTTATAGTTAGTTGAAAAGATGTATAACAGTAACATCTTAGGTCTCTAGGTCTAGTCGACCGCGAAAAATTACCTCCGGGGAGTACGGCACGTTCTGAGAATCCACAGATACAGTAATGCTCTGGTATACTTCCATCAGGACGACATGGCTTGAGCCCAAAAAACGGATTTCGAGCGATGCGAAAAATCTATTTTTTGGTGAGATGGCCATGTCGTCCTGATGGACCCGCCCTTGCCTTTCTAAGAAAGGGCTGTAGGACCCCTCCCTACATACAGTATCTGTAGCACCTCTTGTACGCTACAAGGAATACAGATGGCGCCAGGATTGGCGCCAGGCATGCTTACGAAACGGGAGATAGGGAGCCTTGGGAGCGGCTCCCCCTTTTTCTTTCCCGAATTCGTTTCTTGCCAATTGCCCCCTGCGATACGAAATCTCTGTTCGGGGTGCAGATTGCTATGTGGCGTGTCAAGAATACGTCCTCTGATATGTCGCGATGTCCCTTTCACGAGGGATATTCGCTCCAGGAGTTAGAATTCTGGTACCTAAAGGTAAATTCTCTGGGAATATCGCCGTAGTTGTAATATACCCTAAGAAGCTACCCTATAGGAACTTCCATCAGGACGACATGGCCATCTCACCCAAAAATAGATTTTTCGCTTCGCTCAAAATCCGTTATATATATATATATATATATATATATATATATATATATATATATATATATATATATATATATATATATACATATATATATATATATATATATATATATATATATATATATATATATATATATATATATATATATATATATATATATATATATATATCTATACATATATATATATATATATATATATATATATATATATATATATATATATATATATATATATATATATATATATATATATATATATATATATATATATATATATATACACGCATACGTGTCCGTGTATATGCGTGTCTACAAATGTATATTAGTATATATCATCATCATCATCAAAGTCAACATCATTAGCTGTTACTAGTCAACTGCAGAACAAAAGCCTCATACATGACCTTTCCCTTGTCTATGTTCATGGTCTTTTTGTTACAGACCAAACCCACAAACTTTCTTATCATGTCATTCAATCGCCTTCCCTTGCTTCTTTTTCAATCTCTAAGGACTCATTCTGCTATTTTTGGAGTCCATTTATTGTCTGTTTTTCTCATTATATTCCTTGACCATGTCCTTTTGTTCCCTTACATGTTGTTAGAATAGCCCTTCTTAAGTTTTCTCTCGTATCTACGCTGCCCTTTCTCTGTTATTCCCATCGTTTGCTCCTGTGTCTATGTCGTTCTTTTGCTCTTCCCTTTTGGTATTCCCATCATTATTTTTTCCATAGCTTTTTTATCTGTTCTTAGTCTTTAGTAAGGCCCTAAAATTTTTTATGCGTTGGTTGATTTTTGATGAACCATCTCATAAAATACTTTTATCATTATAAAAAGTTATATCTTAATTATTAGTTTTGATGTAATGCTCTGTATCCCATGCCTTAGGAATCACTTATTGTCTGTCCTAAGTACGTATATTCATTAACAATCTCTACAGGTTCTTCCATAATTCTTATTTGTTGTCCCTCTGCAGTTTCATTGACCATTATCTTAGTTTTACTCATATTAATTTTTAGTCCTATATTTCTGCTTTTTTCAATGTTTTTTGTTTATATTTTTTTAATTCGTCCAATGATTCAGTAAACAGAAATATGTCATCTGTAAATCTGAAGTTGTTAAGGTATTCCACATTAATACTGATTCCTATATTTTCCTAATCAAAGTTCTTAAAAAAAAGAAAAAAAAAATTCTGTCATGCTGTGAATTTTTTAGGAGATATATGCTCTCCCTGTCTAACTCCTTCTTCAATCGGAATTTTTCACTATCTTTATGTAGGATTGTTGCACTTCCTGTACAAATATTTTCAGTGGTTCTAGCATAATTTTTTTTTTACTCCTTGTTTATGAAGGGTTTTTATTACTGCTGAAATTTTTACATAATTATAAGCTTTCTTATAGTCTATAAATGTCATACATAGTGGTTTGCCATACTCTGTTGATTTTTCCATTAGCAGGTTAATTAAATGGTTATGGTCGGTTGTTAAATAACACCTTCTAGAGCCTACCTGCTTTCTTTATTGATGAAAGTCTTGCTGTTTTTCTATTCGGCCTGATATGATCTTTGTAAATATTTCCTATATTAAGAAGAGTAAACTTACAGGGAGATATTTTTTTAGTTGTTTTGTGTCTCCCTTGTCGGGAATTAGTATAATGCTAAAAAATTTCCAAGCTGTAAGTATAAATCCATCTTAGAGATATTTAATGTAGATTTAACCGAATTTCACTACTATGAAATCTCCTCAATCAATTTGAATCAATTGTTAGACCATCTTCGCCTAATGTTTTGCTCTTTTTCATACATTTTAATGTTTTTTTACATCTTTTACAGTTATATATGGTACCGGCTCATAGGTTTTGTCATTTCTATTAGTGAAGTTAATTCTTGAATCACTTTTGTATAACATCTTATAGAAATCCACTGCAATTGTTTTCACTACATCTCTATCGTGGCTAATATTTAATTTTTCCCTTTCAAAACAAACCTCAGTTGGCATACTGTTCCAAGTCTTCTTTTTATGAATTTTATGCTTATTCCTTTCTTTAGTGTTTCTTTGGTCTAATCGTGTTATTATGACGATCGTGGATTTTTACTTTGTATATTGTTTTGGATAGCTCTGCTAGTTCCTTTTCATATCTATTGATTTTTATGTTTATTCCCAACCTTTTCTTTATTAGGTTCTGGTATTTTCTGATAGTTTTCCTTGATTTTGTTTAGGAACTTTTCCACTTACCTCTAGTGCTGATTCCAATATATAAATATATATATATATATATATATATATATATATATATATATATATATATATATATATATATATATATATATATATATACATTTATATATATACATTTATATATATATATATATATATATATATATATATATATATATATATATATATACATATATACATACATATATATATATATATATATATATATATATATATATGTATATATATATATATATATATATATATATATATATATATATATATATATATATATTATATATATTATTAGCCAAGTTACAACCATAGTTGGAAAAGCAAGATTATACAAGCCCGAGGGCTCCAATAGGGAAAAATAGCCCAGTGAGGAAAGGAAATAAGGAGATAAATAAAGGATGAGAATAAATTAACAACAAATCTCTAAATACTAGTAACAACGTCAAAACAGATAAGCCCTATATAAACTATTAACAACGTCAAAAACAGATATGTCATATATAAACTATAAAAAGACTCATGTCAGCCTGGTCAACATAAAAACATTTGCTCTAACTTAGAACTTTTGAAGTTCTACTGATTCAACTACCCGATTAAGAAGATCATTCTACAACTTGGTAACAGCTGGAATAAAACTTCTAGAATACTATGTAGTATTGAGCCTCATGATGGAGAAGGCCTGGCTATTAAAATTAACTGCCTGCCTAGTATTACGAACAGGATAGAATTGTCCAGGGAGATCTGAATGTAAAGGAGGGTCAGAGTTTTGAGAAATCTTATGCAGCATGCATAATGAACTAATTGAACGACAGTGCCAAAGAGTAATATCTAGATCAGGAATAAGAAATTTAATAGACCGTAAGTTTCTGTCCAACAAATTAAGATGAGAATCTGCAGCTGAACACCAGACAGGAGAACAATACTCAAAACAAGGTAGAATGAAAGAATTAAAACACTTCTTCAGAATAGATTGATCACCGGAAATCTTGTAAGACTCTCTCAATAGGCCCATTTTTGTGTCTAATTGAAGAAGACACAGACCTAATGTGTTTCTCAAAAGTAAATTTGCTGTCGAGAATCACACCTGAAATTTTAAAAGAGTCATACATATTTAAAGAAACATTATCAATACTGAGATCCGGATGTTGAGGAGCTACCGTCCTTGACCTACTTACAATCATACTTTGAGTTTTATTAGGATTCAACTTCATACCCCATAATTTGCACCATTCACTAATTCTAGCTAAATCTCTATTAAGGGATTCACCAACCCCAGATCTACATTCAGGGGATGGAATTGATGCAAAGAGAGTAGCATCATCTGCATATGCAACAAGCTTGTTTTTAGGCCAAACCACATGTCATGTGTATATAGTATGAAAAGTAATGGGCCAAGAACACTACCTGTGGAACACCGGATATCACATTCCTATACTCACTAAGGTGCCCATCAACAACAAATCCTTGAGATTTATTACTTGAAATATCAATAATAATGCTAAGAAACGACCCACTCACTCCCAACTGTTCGAGTTTGAAAACAAGGGCCTCATGATTAACACGGTCAAAGGCAGCACTAAAATCAAGGCCAATCATACGAACTTCCTGACCACAACCAAGGGATTTATGTACAGCATTGGAGAGTGCAAGAAGGGCATCACATGCTCCAAGACCTTTACGAAAACCAAATTGGAAACTTGGGAATAGACTATTACCTTCAGCAAACCTATTAAGACTTTTTTCCAGAAGACGCTCAGAAATATATATATATATATATATATATATATATATATATATATATATATATATATATATATATATATATATATATATATATGTATATATATATATATATGTATGTATATATATATATATATATATATATATATATATATATATATATATATATATATATATATATATATATATATATATAAATATATATATATATATATATATATATATATATATATATATATATATATATATATATATATATATATATATATATATATATAAATCCACTTTTGACTATGTGGACTATGAAAAAGCCTTTGATAGTGTGCACCGGCCAATTTCATAGAGAATCCTGCTTTGTTATAGAATTTTTCTTAAATATGTAAATTCGATTAAGTCTGTTCATGAGCAAAGCAAATGCAAATCCCGTGAACAGCGGAGTATTCAAAGGAAATGTGTTGTCACCATTGCTGTTTATCCTGCTCATGGATTTTGTAATGTCTAGAACAGTCGGAGATGGTGGAGGATGATTGGACTGGATTGGTGATACAAATTTAGAAGACCTAGAGTATGCTGATGATGATGTCATTATTAGCAGAACACCACAGGAGTCGCACTACTTGCTTACAAAAATGCAGGAAATATCACCCGAGTCTTGGCTGAAGATAAATAGGAGAAAGCCAGAGAGGATGAGAACCGATTATGCAATGGAAGATGAAAAATCATTGGAAGGAGAAAGTATAATGAGGTAGAATCATTCAAGTATTTAGGAACTATGATCTCCAATACAAGGACGTTAGAATTAGAGTTTAATGAAATATTGAAAAGGGCAAATCAGACAATGGCTAGGTCAAGTAAAATTTGGAAATGAAATCACCTGAAATTACTTATAAAAATCAGACTATTTATCAGTTCAGTAAGATCGGCGTTACTCTTTGGACATGAGTCATGGTATGACAACGAAACAGTCTTCAATAGATTTAGTAGATTTGAAAACAATGCCATCATAAGAATACTGGGAGATAAATGGCAGGACAGGTTTAGAAATGAAAATATAAGAGAGATTAATCGAGAGCCATATGTGGATGAGATCATGATGAGGGGTAGATGGAGATGGTTTGTGCATGCTCTTCAAACTCCCCAAGAGAGATTAGTTCACCAAACGTTCAGCTGGGCTCCATAAGGAGAGTTGGAAGTCCCAGACCTTCATGGCTGTGGACTATGAAGCGCAAAGTAGGGATGATGAAGGGAGAAGTATTGAATTAATAGCTCAAGATAGAGACAACTGGTGAAATCTACCCGAGGTCCTCTGTGTCAATTGGCGTAGGAGGAGAGGATATGATATATACATATATATATATATATATATATATATATATATATATATATATATATATATATATATATATATATATATATATATATATATATATATATATACACATTTATATATATATATATATATATATATATATATATATATATATATATATATATATATATATACATATATATATATATATATATATATATATATATATATATATATATATATATATATATATATATATATATGTGTGTGTGTGTGTGTGTGTGTTTGTGTGTGTGTATTGCTGAATTATTGTTCATTTCTTCTTTACCTGATTCCATTTGATCATGCAAGTGGAAGTACCTATATCATGTTGCTCAATTAAACTCATCAGATTTTTTTCTTATTACTGGAATGACGACTATTTTCTTTTTAAGATTCTTTTTCTCTGTTTCCTGAGATCATATGACTTTAGGTTATTTAACGGTTACAATTTTAACTAATTCAACTTTTAAACTGAAAATAAAATCTATTTTATTTTTTTTCTGCCTTTTAGTCTTCTCTATGTCGATTTTATATATATATATATATATATATATATATATATATATATATATATATATATATATATATATATATTTACAAATGTTGTTCATAATTTTGATACTATTTCTTTCAACAAACTCTACAAGATAATCTCCTCTGTCATTCCTTGTGCCTAATCCAAATTTCCCTACTGCTGTTTTTCCTCTCTCCGTATGACCTACTCTAGTATTGAAATCAACCAAAACAAATGTAAATTGAGTCTTTTTTTTTTAAATATCTCCCAATCTTAAAAAAAAAGTTTTTATTACTTCCTCTGCACGGGATGGTTTTGGCGCATACGTTTGAATGATATAGGTACATATATTGGCCCTTATATATCAGCAGAGTATGAAAAATATTTATGGATAGTATTTGTAGACAATCAAAAACTATTTGACTCTGGCAAATCTTCATCAGTAATGTAAACAATTCAAACATAAGGAATAGCTGATTTCGCATGTTAGAAAAATTGAAGATATCTATACAGGAGTACAGCAATCCGACATCTACATAAAGAAACCGGGACGAAGTCCTAATTGAGAAAGGAGTTTGATAGGGAGACGCCCACCCCTATCTTCTAAATGATTCACAGCTTGCCTATGAGAAGTTTTTAGGAATTTAGATGGAGAAAATTTAAGAATTGCCATAAATCGGAAATACATTAACAACTTAAGATTTATATAGTTGAATTCAGTGAATCATAGGAGGAATTGCAGAATATTATATAATATTTGTATAGAGAAAGCAGAATTGTATGACTGAAAATGAATAATTATACAACTAAGATAATGTTTCATAAAAATGGAGAAAGAAAACAAATAAGGAATAAGGGTTATGGTGACAAACCTCCAGAGATTGATAAAGAATATACTTACTTAGG
Organism: Palaemon carinicauda; assembly: GCF_036898095.1. Classification (NCBI taxonomy): domain Eukaryota; kingdom Metazoa; phylum Arthropoda; class Malacostraca; order Decapoda; family Palaemonidae; genus Palaemon; species Palaemon carinicauda. Next base: position 90,038,729 of record NC_090746.1, read on the forward strand.
ACAGACATTAAGTGTCTTCTCAGGACAAGAAAACGCAATTAAGGATATGCATTGAATGAAGTGTTTGGTAAATAACACCAGATTATGAAAATTAAGATATCCCTTTCTCTAAGAAGAAAAGTAATTAATCACTAAGCTATACCAGTATCTACCTAAGCATGAAATACTTGCAGCATCACCAAAGCCTTAGCCTAATGCTTAGAATATAATACAATCAAGATCAATGGAAAGGATAAAGATATGAATAGCACCAAGAGATAAAAAATAGTGACATGGATACGAAAGCAAACTAACGTAAAGGGTATTCTAACGACATGTAAGAAAAAGAAGTGGACATGGTCAGGACATACAATAAGAATGACATATAATAGATGGTCAGTAAGAAAATAGGTTCCTAGAAATTCCAAACGACGCAGGGAAAGGAAGAAAAGATGATGTAATGATTTGCTTAGAAAATTTACGGTTATAGAATGGCATAGGGATATCAATAACAGACGCAATTGGAAGGTTATGTTTGAAGCCTTTCTCCTGCAGAAGACAAGCTATGGTTCAATATAATGATGACGATAATGATATACTTACTGTGTGTGCGTAGTTAAATATATACATGTAAATACATATCTCTATCTCCGTCTTCGTCTTAGCTCTATAGACTGATCCCATCTCCTCTCTTCTTATTACAAAGCCATAGCCTCTTCTTCACATTACGTATAATACACATTCTTCTTATATCTCGACTCACCAAGTAGTGTTATTCCAGAAAGCCATCTCACAATTCTCCTCTCAGTTATTTCCAATTGCCCATCCTCTTTCCTCTTAATTGTCCAAGCTTCCTCACCATACGGGCTTAAAACTGTCTTATAAATCCAAATTTTGAGACTTAATGCCATTATCCTGTATCAATCAATTACAATTACTTCTCTCCATTTTCGCCATCCTTCTTTCACTCTAACTAACTGTTTTCTAAGTACCTTCATCCTTTGTTATAGTTGACCCTAGGCAGCTAAAGACATTGTTCTGTTTTTGCACAGTACAGTATCATCTTCACTTGAATGTTTATAACTTCATGTGTTTCACAACTCCGAATCTTCCTATTGGTCACCTTCAATCCTTTCCTTTCTAGAATTTTTTTTTTTTCACGCTGAAAACTTATCTTCCAGCTCTGAGTTGCACATAATGAATAAAATATTGACAAACATCAATTTCCCTATTTATATATATATATATACATATATATATATATATATATATATATATATATATATATATATATATATATATATATATATATATATATATGTATATATATATATATATATGTATTTATATATATATATATATATATATATATATATATATATATATATATATACACACATATGAATATATATATATATATATATATATATATATATATATATATATATATATATATATATATATATATATATGTATGTATATATATATATATATATATATATATATATATATATATATATATATATACATATATATATATATTTATATATATATATATATATATATATATATATATATACATATATGTATGTATGTATATATATATATGTGTATATATATATATATATATATATATATATATATATATATATATATATATATATATATATATATATATGTATATATATATATATATATATATATATATATATATATATATATAAATATATATATATATATATATATATATATATATATATATATATATATATATATATATATATATATATATATATATATATATTTATTATGATAATAATAATGAAGATATGAAAGAATTATGTCAAACTATGCTTAGTTTGCCTATATCCTGGCGAAGTCACAATGAATTTTTTTTTTTTTAATAATGTTAAAATCACGTTAATCTGTAGTTTTTTATTTGATATACGCAGGGATGTGTGGTATGTTTAGTTCGTATAGAGACTAAACATACGGAATATTATACCTAGTAAAATGCGCCTCTATTATTTCTCTTATTATGATTGTTAGGTCAGCTTCAAGGTCATAAAGAGTCTGTAATTTATGATTTAATTAATTTGGGCTTAGCGGGAGGTGCCACATTTAATTAAAAGCATTCTGAATAAGTAATTTTTAAGTAATCTTTTTACTCAGTTTATTAGGTTATGAAAAAAATATAACTATGAGTTTTAAGATTAGAAGAGGAAACTATATGGCATCACTTTTCTTAGGATATTTACAGAATAAGAAAATATGACAAGTTATCACCTGAATATTTTTCGAATATACCCTGATAATAGAGTGAATTGATATCATAGCCAATTCGAATATTAACATAGTTGTGCTCTGGAATTAAAAGTCTCGTAACCAAAAATATATATTCTACATTACTAGTTATAGTAATATTTTAGAGTATATTAGCGAGCAGATTTAAATAACTGCAAAGAGAAGTGTGAGAAGAAAAAGAAGGAATCGAGTTACGATAGTCAACAGAATTTTCCTTTTCAAAAAAGGCTTCAGAAAGAAAATATTGTGCAATTTTTGTTGTTGCTTTTGTGGTGGTTAACATCTCATTTTAAGACATGCTCTACAGCAATGCCTAGAATGAAGAAATTGTGCGGATGGTAACTGAGATACGGACTAATTGCAACTAACGTTATTTCAGCAGGCAGCGAGTTTTTATAACAACAGTTTCAGTGAAGGACGGTCAAAAATATTTAAACAGATTCATGCAAAGACATGCATGTAGAAGTTAGTGATCAGTGTGAGAGGAGAGTGATAACAACAATATACAAAAAACTGATATACTGCTACAGTGTACAAGAGGGTGTGATATGTATGAGGTACATGGTTCCCTCTAAAAAAACATACATGTAAAATATGGCGCCCTGCTCTTCAAAGGTGTACTGTAGGCATGTTGACTGGCCGGATATATGCAGATTTTAGGCAATCAATGGAGACCCAGTGTTCTTTGCCACACATGCTGATCAGGAATGCTTTTGGCGTACGACGGATCACGAGGACACGCCCGTGTAAGGGGGCGTTAACAGTGGCTTGCTAGTGCGATTGCACATGAAAACAGGCGTTGCTGAGTGCAGATCTATTGCTATGTGTTGCTCAGCTGGGGGCTTGGAAGTCTGGTGCATGGAGTAAAGTTTTCCCAAGTTGGGATATTGGTGATGGAGATTGTCGGAGGAGGTTGCAGATGAAAAAAAATCATCAGGGACGACCAACAAGTCAACATATATCATTTCAGCTGTCGATACATCCTGCGGGTCTTTAAGATTGGTCCTTAGACCCAGGAACATCCAGGGAAGCTACGCAAACCAGTTGGTGATACCCAGAAGATTCGTGAATGATGTCCACAATTGAGAGGTGAAAGTGGAACCCCTGTCGGATTGTAATAAGCACAGGCATACCAAATCCTGAGAGTAGGGCAGATGAACACGAGGCGAACATTGCACTTTCCATAGAAATAGCTGCAGGCTATTGAGTGCCGCTGATGGAGGTAGACCGGGAACAAATCCTTAGCAACCTTAGAAATGCCATGCCAAATGAACTTTGTCTTTAGCAGCTGTGCAGTAGAACGGGGCGAGGGATGTGAAAGGCCATGAATGAAATCAAACATCCATTGGCGTATGTGAGAAAGTATGCATGGTCGGTGTCTACCAGTACTGATATCACAGAGGAGGGTGGCGTTGGAGTCGTAGAGACAAGCGTCCTCGCAACGGAGGATATACATGATTTCTTAAATGTTTGGTAGTCTGTATCTTTTCGTTGGGCTTCCGCCAAGGTGTTGTAATCCAATCCCAGGAGAATGGTGACCAATGTGTTTCTTGACAGGGCAATGGAAACGAGATTAATTTTCCAAGGGACGTGCTGAAGGGTGCAATTGTGTTTAGCCATGGTGGAGAGATGACAGCATTGACAAGCAGATCAGGTGTCGGACTGTCAAGTGAAGGCCAGCAGCATAGGCAAGTGCTCCGTGCGAATGACGAAGAGCTTACCTTCCAAAAATTGGCGAAAGTGACGGACACTCCAGTGCACTGTTAGCAATTCATGGTCGAAGGTAAACTAACTGGATTTCTCTCTGGACAGTTTCCTACTGAAGAAAGCCAATAGGCAGGGAGGGCTGTAGACCATCTTTTCGAGGACTACCCCAATAGCGCTATCGCTGTCATCGGTTGAAAGAAGGAGAGTTATATGTGACATGGGAAAAAATTAGACCAGCAGCAGTTGATAAGGCATTCTTTGTGTTGCAGAAGGCCGCTTCTTGAAGGGGAGCCCATTTCAGGTCTTTTGGCTTGGCCTTGTAGGAGACGTAGAAGATGGCAAGAGTGGCGGCGATGGCTGGCAGGAAACAGTGATAAGAGTTAATCATGAACCAATTTTTACAGTACTTTGACAGTTGAGGTTGTGGGGAAAATGTAAATGGGTGTTATCCTCTCAGAGAGGGGGAGGACTCCTTCAGGAGAGATGCGGTACCGTAAGAACGATACTTCGTTGGTGCCAAAGGTACACTTGTCGTACTGGACTATAAGACAGTTCTGTTGTAAGCAGTCAAGCACAATATATAGATAACGGAGGTACTCCACTAGGGGGGAAGAGAACACAAGTATGTCGCCCACGTAACATACACAGAAGGGGAGGTCCCGTAAGTTGCCATCCATGAGATGTTGAAAGTGACCCCAGTATTACGAAGGCCAAAACCGGAGTACTTGAAGGTGAATGTACCAAAAGGAGTGGTGATGGTGGTCTGGGGAATGTCTTCTGGGTTTATGGGCACCTGATAATACCCCTTTAGGAGGTCGAGTGAGGAGAAAACCTTCACTTTTTGTAAGTAGGAGGTTGAGTCTGTGATATTTGGGGGGGGGGGGGGGGGAAGTTAGTGATCCAGTTTTGTCTGCATTTTCTGGCGCCTGTAATCCTCACACCAACAAAGAGAGTCATCTTTCTTCAGGACGGTGTGCAAAGGTGACGACAGTGGGCTCGAGGAATTTGTCTAAGGCCTATTTCTTTCCTTTCAGAAAACGTTTGTTTAGTCAATGCAAAATGATCCGGTGCAAGACGTCTGAATCTGGCAAAGACTTGAGACCCCGTTGTCTTGATAAGGTGAAAAGTACCGTGTTTTGTTGGAACTGTGGGTGTTTGTTGAAGATATGGAAGGAAAACTTCCGGGTGCGATGTGAGGAAGTGGGCGAAGGCATCTGTGAGGGCTCTGAAGTTGAGAGCAATGATGGAAGGGTGGGATGGAGAGGAGTCGAGGAGTACAATACCAAGTTAACTAAACGTCGGTGAGTTACAACAATAAGGAGATGGAAATGTGACAGAAAATCTGTCCCGAGGATTGGGAATGTGACGTCAGCAACGAGAAACTTCCAAATATATTTGGCGCTTCCAAACAATAACATTAGGGTTTCTTAACCGTGGTTGTGTATAGCAGATCTATTGGCAGCTACCAGGCAGATATCGGCAGACATAGACAGACTACGTCGTGTCCTTGAGAATGGCCTTATCTGCAGAGAATGTCAAGCACTCGTGTATACCAGAAATTGCATCCTAGTACCTGTGCCATGTAAAAAAAAGATTAGTGTCCAAGGGACCACCACAGCAAGGGATGGCTGGCCTACTCACACGTTTTCAGGCCAATGATATGCATTAGCACATTTCTTTGCAAAAGCCCCGAATTTGGAGTGGCAGTAGCATAACTACAGCCGATAGATGTCAGGAAGTGGCTGGAAAAGTGCTTGGTTTAGGCTTAAGTGAGATGTGGCATACTTGGGTGGTGGGCAGCTTTGTAGCTGCTCCAGCACATCATTGGGTGGGTGTCTTTGTTCTACCGCTTTTACGTCAGCTTCGGTTGATGTTGAATAGGTATCCACTTAATCAGGAATGGAGGCATTGATGTATGGCTGGAAGGTGGTGAAGTGACTGCCCATAATGATCCTGAAGGAAGATGTTATGTATTTGTATTGTGATCTGGATATCTATTTTCATTAAGTATCAAGCTTGAATATTGTATTCAGATTCAATTTCAAGTGAAATAAGCGATTGTATATTTTTCATAAGTGTTATTTCTTTTTCTTAGTTTAAGTGTTTATTCAGATATAATAGTTCAAGTCAAGTTATTATATAATTTTCAGGTCATAACATTTTTGTCTTAATATAAGCTTTGTTCAAACTTAATATTTCAAGTGATTTATTTCTTATGCAAATTCTTTCTAAGGGTTGTAATTTATATAGAATATATTTATTTTTGTAAAAGGTATTATTTCAATCATCAGTGTTTAATGCATATTTGCTCGTATCCTGTTGAGAACTGTAGTTTAGTTTTGAGTGTACTTAAGAGACCTTTGGATATTGAGTGTTTTATATATTGCTGTCTGGGAGTTATTTAACTGTCTCAGAGTTCATGTATTAATATTTTAAAGTGTGACAATTTTAATGTAAAAGCAAACAAGTAAGTTTAGACTTCGAGAGGTTCACTAACTTGCCAGTTGTAGTATATATATAGTATTATATGTTTGATTTCAAGACAAAAGCCATAGTATGATATATTTTTTGGTGCCCAGACCTTGGAGCCATCATCATATAATTATGTGTGTGTGTATATATATATATATATATGGATAAATATCAACACAACATCGTGTTCAAATAGAAATAAATTTCTACCTCATACTTGGGATCGAACGCTAGCCCCTTCTAATGAAAGGCCAGGTCGAAACTAACCATGCCACGAGAGCCCATAAAAGGAAATCTGAACCTGACACTAATCTAGCTGTCCGAGGATTTACCTGGTGAGACATCAGTCTCTTACCAGCGAGTTTTACCCGATTTCCCCGGGCCACCACGTGACACAATTGGTAGTAATTCATTCAAATTACCCCTAATGAGTCAATATGGATAAATATCAACACAACATCGTGTTCAAATAGAAATAAATTTCTACCTATTTATCCATATTGACTCATTAGGGGTAATTTGAATGAATTACTACCAATTGTGTCACGTGGTGGCCCGGAGAAATCGGGTAAAACTCGCTGGTAAGAGACTGATGTCTCACCAGGTAAATCCTCGGACAGCTAGATTAGTGTCAGGTTCAGATTTCCTTTTATGGGCTCTCGTGGCATGGTTGGTTTCGACCTGGCCTTTCATTAGAAGGGGCTAGCGTTCGATCCCGAGTATGAGGTAGAAATTTATTTCTATTTGAACACGATGTTGTGTTGATATTTATCCATATTGACTCATTAGGGGTAATTTGAATGAATTACTACCAATTGTGTCACGTGGTGGCCCGGGGAAATCGGGTAAAACTCGCTGGTAAGAGACTGATGTCTCACCAGGTAAATCCTCGGACAGCTAGATTAGTGTCAGGTTCAGATTTCCTTTTATGGGCTCTCGTGGCATGGTTGGTTTCGACCTGGCCTTTCATTAGAAGGGGCTAGCGTTCGATCCCAAGTATGAGGTAGAAATTTATATATATATATATATATATATATATATATATATATATATATATATATATATATATATATATATATATATATACATATATATATATATATATATATATATATATATATATATATATATATATATATATATATATATATGTATATATATATATATATATATATATATATATATATATATGTATATATATATATATATATATATATATATATATATATATATATATATATATATATATATATATATATATATATATATATATATATATATATATATATATATATATATATATATATATATATATATATATATACCCCTGATTCTTGCACCCATTTTTCGTATATTCAAATATATGATCAATTATCTTGTGGTAAAATTAGTGCTTTGGTAGGTTTCTCGAATGATAAATCCACAGAAGATATTACTGAATATGAGGCACATGGAACGTCTCCAGATTTTTAGATTACTCCTAAATTAATTCATGGAATATCATTAATTATGGAATGTCCCACATGTCCAATTTCCACCAGCCAAGGCTTTGTAAACTGAGATTCAATGCTTTACATGAAACCATTATCCATTAATTTTTCAGTTAGATAAATAACGTAACGCCCCACTTGAAGAGATATTCACTTATTGAAAATATCCTACTAATTGATGATTGATATGATGAAATTGATGAGATACTAAAATACTCGTGAGGATGTGACTTATAAGGATGAAAAGCTTCTAAAAACCTCCTGAACTAAACGTCTCTATTTAATTACTTCCGTTTAAACATAAACAGCCTGGTAAAACAAAAGGTGAATAGTGGAGAGAGAGAGAGAGAGAGAGAGAGAGAGAGAGAGAGAGAGAGAGAGAGAGAGAGAGAGAGAGAGAGAGAGAGAGAGAGGGGGAGAGAAAAAGTCAGATTACTAAAAAACTGAGTCAAATCCAAGAAAGAAACCAAAACATTCACCCATCAGGTAGACCAAGTACGCAAGGAAACTTGAGAGTGATAGAGAGAATACAATTTAGATGAAACATTATTAACCTAGATAGCCGTAGATGAGATGAGTTGATGAGTAGATCCCAAACAAGCTTATCCAAGTCTTTTACCGTCCATGAACATAATGTCAATCACTGTCCAAAGGTAAATGTAACCGTTTTGTCTGATGTGCTTAATATTTAGCAAAGTGGTGAAAAAAAAAAAAAAAAAAAAAAAAACTTATTCCTGTTTTCCGGGGCTAAACGAACTTGTTTAGCTTTTAGGTCCACTGATATTGATGCTTATGGAGGCATAGACCCAGATGATATTTTTACTTTGTCTCTTACAAAGACCGCTGATTTCTTAATTTCCAAGTAGTCTAATTTTTCCGCAAGTTAACTAAAAGTGATCTTTTTGCACTTGTCGAAAACTTTTCAATATTACTGGTTTGTGGCAGCTATAGCTTCACTGATTGCCGCTGGATTTCCATAACTCCTGTAATATCTAAAGTTTTTAAAAATTTGATTTACAAAACGTATAAATAGATATACTGAAGGAGATTTGTTTCCAATTCACAATTTGGCTTTAGCAAGGGCTATGGCGCATGTAATGCCCTTTATATGATTCCCAATGTTGTACATAAACACCTTAATCGTGGATAGGAAATTCGTATAATTAGCCTCGATTTCAGTGCTGCGTTTGATGGTGTTAATCATGAGGTCCTAGTTTTTTATTTCAAGCAATAGGGAATAGGTGAGTCTTTTACTACCACCATTATTGAATTAGGTTACAAAGAGTTGTTGTTGATGGGCACCATAGTGAATGTAATATCTGGTGTTTCTCAGGGTAGTGTTCTTGGGTCATTACTTTTCATACTAGCCTATATACACATGATATGTGGTTTGACCTGGAAAACAAGCTCGTTCCATAGCAGATGATGCTAATCTCTTTATGGCAATTCAATCTCCTGGATATAGACCTAGAATGGCTGAATCCCTTAACAAAGATTTGCTAATATTAGTGCATGGTGCAAATAATGACCATAAAGTTGAACCCTAACAATATTCAATGTATGATTGTAAGTAGATCGAGGATAGTGGCTTAATATCCAGATATTTGCATTGATAATATTTCTTTAACTATAAAACTACCTTAAAATTTAATGTGTGATTTCTGATTGCAAATTTTATTTACAAATACAAATTTGGTCTGTTTCTTATTGAGAAATCCTTTTAAGATTTCTGGCTATCAATCTATTCTGAAGATATATTTCGAATCTTTTATTCTAATTTGTTTGGATTGATTTTCTTCCGTCTGGTTTTAAGCTGCTAACTCTAATCTAATTCTGTTGAACAAAATTTTGTGTTCTATATTTTCTTTTATTTATTCTTGAGTAGGATATTGATCGCTAATACCGGCATTTATTTTGTTCTTTATGCATGTTGCATCAGATTTTTTATGCTGGCCATCCTTTTCATTCAGATTTTTCCGGACTGTACCATCTTGTACGCAGTACTAGGTATGCTGGTAATGATAACAGTCTTGCCTTTTCCATATAATGCTTAACATTACAGAGTATTCTAGCAATTTTACTCCAGCTGTTATCCAAATTTGGAATGATTTTCCTGATTAAACAATTGAATTGGTGGAATTTCAAAAGTTTATACTTGCAACGATTAATATTTATGTTGAACAGACTGACATAGGTCTATCTTCATATATTTTATATGACAGATCTATTTTAAAATTTTATTGTCATTACTTTTCATAGAGTTTATTTATTTCCTATTTCCCTTGCATCACTGGGCTATTTTTTCCTGGTGAAGCCCTTGTGCTTATAGTATTCTACTTTTGCATCTAAGGTTATATTTTAGCTATTAATAATAATAATAATAATAATAATAATAATAATAATAATAATAATAATAATAATAATAATAATAATAATAATAATAATGGGAGCTAGCAACAAGACCGGTGATGTGATTCTTAACGAATCACTTTGCTCCTAAACTAAATGCATTATAGCAATTAACCAAAATAATTATAAATAAATACCCAAACATAGGCTTCTGGATCAAATTTGTGTCAAGCTCCTTATACCGTGACTACATCTCCTTTCACTTATAATTAACACTCACTCACCCTGCTGTTAATTAAGCAAATTAGACAAACCATTCTCAGATACTTATTATCTCCAAAATGAACGTTCCATTCAGTGTTCGG
>NC_090746.1:90059630-90072130 GCF_036898095.1 Palaemon carinicauda
TAATAATTCTAACCAACAAAAATTAACTAAAAAATCAGCATCCGTCATTCAGGTAATATGATCGAGCTAAATTGATGCAACTCCAAAAGAGATGATAAAACCAAATTAGAATTAATTAATTCCCCCAGAATAGATGCTCCCGAACACTGAATGGAACGTTCATTTTGGAGATAATAAGTATCTGAGAATGGTTTGTCTAATTTGCTTAATTAACAGCAGGGTGAGTGAGTGTTAATTATAAGTGAAAGGAGATGTAGTCACGGTATAAGGAGCTTGACACAAATTTGATCCAGAAGCCTATGTTTGGGTATTTATTTATAATTATTTTGGTTAATTGCTATAATGCATTTAGTTTAGGAGCAAAGTGATTCGTTAAGAATCACATCACCGGTCTTGTTGTTAGCTCCCATTATTATTAATATTATTATTATTATTATTATTATTATTATTATTATTATTAATAGCTAAAATATAACCTTAGATGCAAAAGTAGAATACTATAAGCACAAGGGCTTCACCAGGAAAAAATAGCCCAGTGATGCAAGGGAAATAGGAAATAAATAAACTCTATGAAAAGTAATGACAATAAAATTTTAAAATAGATCTGTCATATAAAATATATGAAGATAGACCTATGTCAGTCTGTTCAACATAAATATTAATCGTTGCAAGTATAAACTTTTGAACTTCCACCAATTCAATTGTTTAATCAGGAAAATCATTCCAAATTTGGATAACAGCTGGAGTAAAATTGCTAGAATACTCTGTAATGTTAAGCATTATATGGAAAAGGCAAGACTGTTATCATTACCAGCATACCTAGTACTGCGTACAAGATGGTACAGTCCGGAAAAATCTGAATGAAAAGGATGGCCAGTGTCATGTAATATAATGACATGTATTAGGACGTTTGCCTGTTAGGTATTTGAAGTGCTGCTCACTCATTTGACTCTCGCTGCGGCTTGTTAACGAAGCGATAACGTAGCAGAGATTTTGACTACGGGAGTCGGAAGCTCGTCGGCAAGCAAAGAGGTGCTCTGCTTTGAGGAGTATTGGGGCTGTATAAGGACGTGGTCCAGTAGCCCTTACATACACTGAAAGAATCCCAAGGTAATCTTCGTGACATGTTGTTAGGTTATATGGTTATTCTATATTGTATATAGAAATTGTGTATAATTATTGTTTGCTTATGTGAGTAATTTTGTTTTAGGAGCGGACAGCATATATCGTAATACGTCTTAGGTGGTGATACCTTTTGTTACGTGTGCTTTATCTCTCCGTGGGTTTCTTTTAGGTAACTTTATAATTTTGTTTTATATGTTAATTAAATGTTTAATATGTTAATGAAACGTGACTTGAAAGTATTGTGGTTTTGTGTTGATACGTTAGTTTTGGTGTAACTGGTGTTGCCATTGTAAAACATTTTGATTTTCTGTTTCTTTTAGGTGTTGACCGAAAGTCTTGTACCGACTATTTTACCTTGGTCAAATTTAATTACGTTATACGTTGCTGTGTGTTCGATACATTATGTATTTTTCGTGTTAGTTTGGTATTGTTTAGGTTTAAGGTTTTTTGTAATAAATACTATTTTATAAAGAAAATAGTTTCCTTTCTGCTCTTTACCATTTGTCTTGTATATGATCCTTTTTTATAAGGGAACGGTCTACTTCACCCTAGTGAATTGAGCCATAACAGGCTTTGATTTTAAAATTCACGTGACAATTTGGCGCCCGAACAGGGACCGTTCATTCATTTTACAAGGACTGTATGGTGTATTGCAGATAAGGTCTGTGAAGCTTTTAGATATGAGTACTTTAAAAGAAATTGTTAGTTTGGGGAAGGAAATGGGTTACGAAGGTGATGATTTAAGGGATTTTGTTGAAAAGGAAAGACTTATTCGAGAGCGGGCACTAGCAAGGGAAAGGGAAATGGAGAGAGAAGAAAGGGAAAGAGAGAGAGAAGAAAGGGAAAGAGAGAGAGAAGAAAGGGCAGTAGAAAGGGAAATACGGAAGCAGCAATTAGAAGTCGAACGATTAAAGTTACAGATGCAGGGAAATGAAAGAGATTCTAGTTTGTGTAAACCCTCGCTACCTAAACTGCCTGTTTTTAATGATATAACTGATAGTATTGACGCCTATATTTTAAGATTTGAACGTTTAGCCGTTAGTGCTGGCTGGAGCAAAGACATTTGGGCTGTTAGTTTAGCATCATTATTACAAGGGAAAGCTTTGGAAACTTACCAGCACCTTTCACCTGTTGAAGCTAAAGATTTCGATAGTGTTAAAGAGGCATTATTACGTTGTTTTCAGTGTACTTCGGAAGGATATAGATTGAGATTTCGTAACTGTAAATTCTTTAAGAACGAGACCGCTCAGCAATTTGGGAATAGATTGAAAAATAACCTTAAGAGGTGGGTGGAATTAGCAGATTGTGAAGAAACATTTGATGACTTGTTTGATTTAATGTTAATAGAACAATTTTTAAATGCTTGTGACAAAGATATGGTTGTATTCTTGAAGGAACATGAAATGAAAACATTTGATCAAGTTGTAAAATATGCCGAGATGTATATGGAGGCCCATTTAAATTATGGCAAAAAGAGTTTAAGTGGTGGTCATGAAAAGCACGGTGCCTCTGCAAGTAAAGTTACCACTGGGGATAGTAAATGGCAAACGGATGCCGATAGTGATAGGAAGGTTACGGCAAGAAATTGTTACGTATGTGGTCGTGGTAATCACCTTGCTAAAGATTGTTTTGAAAGGTTTGGGGGTCCAAAACGTAAAGGTGCGAGTAAGGGTGCGACAGAGAAAGCAGCTGTGGTTGGTCATGGGGGCAAGTTAATGGTGGATAAAGGTACAGTGGAAGGAGTAGAGGTTAATGTATTTCGTGATCCCGGGTGTACCACGGTGTTAGTTAAGAGGGCTTTAGTGCCGAAACACAAGTTTACTGGTAAGCATGTTGACCTTAAAATGGCTAATAACCAAGTTTTTAGATATCCTGAGGCTATTGTTGATGTTGTCTCGCCATATTTCACGGGCGAAACCTTAGCTGCCTGCATGCCTGATCCTATTTATGATTTAGTGATTGGAGCAATTGATGGTTCGACTGACGGGTTGAGTACGGAGGTTAGTGCTGTTACTACCCGACTGCAGAATCAAATGCAAGAGAAAAAGTTAAAGGGACCGTCAAAGCTTAAGGTCAAAGAAGTTATAAATTTAATGCAGAAAGAGAATATAGGGAAATTACAGGCTGAAGATGGGACGCTAAAAAAGGTTTTTGAGCATGCGAAGTCAAATAGGGTCTTTGTGAAGAATGAAAATAAATCTCATTGCTTCGTAGTTAAGAAAGGTATATTATATTGTAGAGTGCAAAATGAAGGCATTATTAATGATCAGTTAGTTGTTCCTGATAAATTTCGTCATGCAGTAATAGAATTGGCTCACGATTCCTTAATGAGTGGACATTTAGGAATACAGAAAACCACAGCACGTATACAAAGTAATTTTTATTGGCCAGGTATGTCGGTGCAGATAACAAGATTTTGCAGGTCGTGTGACGCTTGTCAACGAACGGTTGACAAGGGAAGAGTTAAAAAGGTGAAGTTGGGAAGAATGCCCCTGATTCAAGAACCCTTTCAGCGTGTTGCGGTGGACATAGTGGGTCCGATTGAACCCCGTGCCAGCGACGGATCAAGATATATTCTCACCATTGTTGACTATGCTACACGTTATCCTGAGGCAGTAGCTCTGAGGAATATAGATACAGTCACTGTAGCTGAGGCTTTGCTGTCGGTATTCAGTCGAGTGGGAATTCCAAAGGAGGTGTTATCTGACAGGGGGACACAGTTCACCTCTGAAGTAATGCGTGAATTTAATCGCTTGTTATCTATTAAGAGTATTACTACTACCCCATATCATGCTATGTGCAATGGTTTAGTAGAAAAGTTTAATGGAGTGTTGAAGAAAATGCTCAGACGTATGTGTACAGAACAACCAAAGATGTGGCCTAGGTACATTGATCCTTTATTATTTGCCTATCGTGAAGTTCCGCAGTCTAGTACCAAATTCTCTCCGTTTGAGTTAGTATATGGTCATACTGTGAGGGGACCACTTAGTTTATTGAGGGAGCTGTGGGAAAATGAAGATAATGCAATTGAGGATAGCACGAGGACCACGTACGAGTATGTAGTAGACATGAGAGAAAGGTTACAGGATACATGTAGGCTAGCTCAAGAAGAGTTAGAGAGGGCTAGAGATAAGTATCAGTGTTACTATGATAAAAATGCTTGTAAAAGGGAAATAAATGAAGGGGACAAGGTCCTGTTGCTGTTGCCCACAAGTAACAATAAGCTTCTAGTGCAGTGGCAAGGTCCATTTGAAGTGGTAAAGAAAGTTAATAGGTATAATTTTGTTCTTAATATTAATGGGGTTGAGTGCAAATACCACATTAACATGCTTAAGTTATACTATGATAGGATAAGCGAAGGCAATAACGTGAAGGGTAAGTTTGTTGAGGCAGAGGGCAGTGGGGATCTCAAATCTGGAGCTGTACTTTTCACCGATGATCAGGAGAGTGATGATCTTGCATGTGTGGCAGTGGTTAGTGAGGATAGTGATGAATATGAGGTAACAGTTGTGCCGAGTGATATTCAGAGTGAAGATGTGTCTAATGTTAAAATTAATCAGGAATTATCTGAAGATAAAAAGGAGGAGTTAGCTAGAATATTACAAGAATACAAGAATGTGTTTACTGATGTACCAGGTAGAACTAATGTGATTGAACATGTGATAAACCTGTCTAGTAAGGGTCCTGTAAGGTGTAGACCATATCCTGTACCTTATGCTCTGCAGCAAGATATAGATAGGGAGATTGAAAGAATGCTCAAATTAGGAGTTATCGAGTGCTCAAATTCTCCTTATGCTACACCTTTGATAGTGGTGAAGAAAAAAGATGGCAGTAACCGGATGTGCTTAGATTTTAGGAAGATAAACAAGCTTACGGTATTTGATTCGGAACCCATGCCAGATCAGAACTTAATTATGACTCGCGTAAGTAAGAGCAGGTATTTTACGAAAATTGACCTCTCTAAAGGATATTGGCAAATACCTTTAGAAAAAGAGAGTAGAGAAGTAACCGCTTTTCAAACTAATAGAGGACTCCTTCAGTTTACAACTATGCCATTTGGTTTGGTAAATGCTGGTGCTACTTTTAACCGTATGATGAGGAAATTATTTAATGGTGTGAAAAATGTAGAGCTGTTTGTTGATGATATTTTGATTCATTCACAGGGGTGGGAAGAGCACAAGGAAACTCTGCGGCTGGTACTGGATATTTTAAGAAAAGCATTTCTCACAGCTAAGCCGTCCAAAACGGAAATTGGTTATTTTTCAGTTGAGTATTTGGGCAGTAAGATCGGTAACGGTATATCTCGGACAGCTGAGGACAAAGTAAGTAAGGTATTAAATGTAGACACACCAAAGACAAAAAGGGAGGTAAAGTCTTTTCTTGGTTTGACTGGATACTATCGCCATTATATCCCTGACTATGCTACTATTGCTGCACCTCTAACAGATCTTATAAAGAAATCTCAACCCAATGTAGTAAACTGGAGCCTGTGTCACCAAGAATCTTTTGAAAAGTTAAAGAACATTTTAAGTAGCCATCCAATAGTTAAGTTGCCTGATTTAACCAAAGATTTTGTGTTGCAGGTAGATGCATCAAATGTGGGTTTAGGGGCAATCCTTATGCAATATGTTGATGGGGAACGTTGGCCAGTGCAATATGCTAGCAGGAAACTCAAAGGTGCCGAGCAGAATTACTCTGTAATCGAGAAGGAATGCCTCGCAGTAGTGTGGGCTGTAAAGAAGTTTTACCAATATCTATACGGGAAGGCATTCGTCATAGAATCTGATCACCAACCTTTGAAGTACTTAAACTCTGCTGGTCACATTAACAGTAGACTAATGCGCTGGGCCATGTATTTACAACAGTTTGAATATACCATACATAATATTCCTGGTAAAGAAAATGTTGGTCCAGACTGCTTGAGTAGGTTGTAAAAATTTGATTTCTTTCGAAAATTGTGTAGTATGATTTTTATAGATTGGGGCACGTGTTACATGTTTGTAAAGTGTTGACCTTGTGTATGTTATTGACCTTGTATATATGTTATGTTCAAGTAATGTATATATGTTCCTGTACAGGTTTTTGATTTGTACCAGTAGTATTTTTTTTTGTTTGGTTGTAAGAAATTTTGCAATTTCTTAAATCATCAGGGAGATATTGTCATGTAATATAATGACATGTATTAGGACGTTTGCCTGTTAGGTATTTGAAGTGCTGCTCACTCATTTGACTCTCGCTGCGGCTTGTTAACGAAGCGATAACGTAGCAGAGATTTTGACTACGGGAGTCGGAAGCTCGTCGGCAAGCAAAGAGGTGCTCTGCTTTGAGGAGTATTGGGGCTGTATAAGGACGTGGTCCAGTAGCCCTTACATACACTGAAAGAATCCCAAGGTAATCTTCGTGACATGTTGTTAGGTTATATGGTTATTCTATATTGTATATAGAAATTGTGTATAATTATTGTTTGCTTATGTGAGTAATTTTGTTTTAGGAGCGGACAGCATATATCGTAATACGTCTTAGGTGGTGATACCTTTTGTTACGTGTGCTTTATCTCTCCGTGGGTTTCTTTTAGGTAACTTTATAATTTTGTTTTATATGTTAATTAAATGTTTAATATGTTAATGAAACGTGACTTGAAAGTATTGTGGTTTTGTGTTGATACGTTAGTTTTGGTGTAACTGGTGTTGCCATTGTAAAACATTTTGATTTTCTGTTTCTTTTAGGTGTTGACCGAAAGTCTTGTACCGACTATTTTACCTTGGTCAAATTTAATTACGTTATACGTTGCTGTGTGTTCGATACATTATGTATTTTTCGTGTTAGTTTGGTATTGTTTAGGTTTAAGGTTTTTTGTAATAAATACTATTTTATAAAGAAAATAGTTTCCTTTCTGCTCTTTACCATTTGTCTTGTATATGATCCTTTTTTATAAGGGAACGGTCTACTTCACCCTAGTGAATTGAGCCATAACAGGCTTTGATTTTAAAATTCACGTGACAGCCAGCATAAAAAATCTGATGCAACATGCATAAAGAACAAAATAAATGCCGGTATTAGCGATCAATATCCTACTCAAGAATAAATAAAAGAAAATATAGAACACAAAATTTTGTTCAACAGAATTAGATTAGAGTTAGCAGCTTGAAACCAGACGGAAGAAAATCAATCCAAACAAATTAGAATAAAAGATTCGAAATATATCTTCAGAATAGATTGATAGCCAGAAATCTTAAAAGGAGTTCTCAATAAGAAACAGACCAAATTTGTATTTGTAAATAAAATTTGCAATCAGAAATCACACATTAAATTTTAAGGCAGTTTTATAGTTAAAGAAATATTATCAATGCAAATATCTGGATATTAAGCCACTATCCTCGATCTACTTACAATCATACATTGAATATTGTTAGGGTTCAACTTTATGGTCATTATTTGCACCATGCACTAATATTAGCAAATCTTTGTTAAGGGATTCAGCCATTCTAGGTCTATATCCAGGAGATTGAATTGCCATAAAGAGATTAGCATCATCTGCTATGGAACGAGCTTGTTTTCCAGGTCAAACCACATATCATGTGTATATAGGCTAGTATGAAAAGTAATGACCCAAGAACACTACCCTGAGAAACACCAGATATTACATTCACTATGGTGCCCATCAACAACAACTCTTTGTAACCTAATTCAATAATGGTGGTAGTAAAAGACCCACCTATTCCCTATTGCTTGAGTTAAAAAACCAGGACCTCATGATTAACACCATCAAACGCAGCACTGAAATCGAGGCTAATTATACGAATTTCCTATCCACGATTAAGGTGTTTATGTACAACATTGGGAATCATATAAAGGGCATTACATGCGCCATAGCCCTTGCTAAAGCCAAATTGTGAATTGGAAACAAATCTCCTTCAGTATATCTATTTATACGTTTTGTAAATCAAATTTTAAAAACTTTAGATATTACAGGAGTTATGGAAATCCAGCGGCAATCAGTGAAGCTATAGCTGCCACAAACCAGTAATATTGAAAAGTTTTCGACGAGTGCAAAAAGATCACTTTTAGTTAACTTGCGGAAAAATTAGACTACTTGGAAATTAAGAAATCAGCGGTCTTTGTAAGAGACAAAGTAAAAATATCATCTGGGTCTATGCCTCCATAAGCATCAATATCAGTGGACCGAAAAGCTAAACAAGTTCGTTTAGCCCCGGAAAACAGGAATAAGTTTTTTTTATTTTTTTTTTCACCACTTTGCTAAATATTAAGCACATCAGACAAAACGGTTACATTTACCTTTGGACAGTGATTGACATTATGTTCATGCACGGTAAAAGACTTGGATAAGCTTGTTTGGGATCTACTCATCAACTCATCTCATCTACGGCTATCTAGGTTAATAATGTTTCATCTAAATTGTATTCTCTCTATCACTCTCAAGTTTCCTTGCGTACTTGGTCTACCTGATGGGTGAATGTTTTGGTTTCTTTCTTGGATTTGACTCAGTTTTTTAGTAATCTGACTTTTTCTCTCTCTCTCTCTCTCTCTCTCTCTCTCTCTCTCTCTCTCTCTCTCTCTCTCTCTCTCTCTCTCTCTCTCTCTCTCTCCACTATTCACCTTTTGTTTTACCAGGCTGTTTATGTTTAAACGGAAGTAATTAAATAGAGACGTTTAGTTCAGGAGGTTTTTAGAAGCTTTTCATCCTTATAAGTCACATCGTCACGAGTATTTTAGTATCTCATCAATTTCATCATATCAATCATCAATTAGTAGGATATTTTCAATAAGTGAATATCTCTTCAAGTGGGGCGTTACGTTATTTATCTAACTGAAAAATTAATGGATAATGGTTTCATGTAAAGCATTGAATCTCAGTTTACAAAGCCTTGGCTGGTGGAAATTGGACATGTAGGACATTCCATAATTAATGATATTCCATGAATTAATTTAGGAGTAATCTAAAAATCTGGAGATGTTCCATGTGCCTCATATTCAGTAATATCTTCTGTGGATTTATCATTCGAGAAACCTACCAAAGCACTAATTTTACCACAAGATAATTGATCATATATTTGAATATACGAAAAATGGGTGCAAGAATCAGGGGTATATATATATATATATATATATATATATATATATATATATATATATATATATATATATATATACATATATATATATATATATATATATATATATATATATATATATATATATATATATAACATATATACATATATATATATATATATATATATATATATATATATATATATATATATATATATATATATATATATATATATATATATACACACACATAATTATATGATGATGGCTTCAAGGTCTGGGCACCAAAAAATATATCATACTATGTCTTTTGTCTTGAAATCAAACATATAATACTATATATATACTACAACTGGCAAGTTAGTGAACCTCTTGAAGTCTAAACTTACTTGTTTGCTTTTACATTAAAATTGTTACACTTTAAAATATTAATACATGAACTCTGAGACAGTTAAATAACTCCCAGACAGCAATATATAAAACACTCAATATCCAAAGGTCTCTTAAGTACACTCAAAACTAAACTACAGTTCTCAACAGGATACGAGCAAATATGCATTAAACACTGATGATTGAAATAATACCTTTTACAAAAATAAATATATTCTGTATAAATTACAACCCTTAGAAAGAATTTGCATAAGAAATAAATCACTTGAAATATTAAGTTTGAACAAAGCTCAGATTAAGACAAAAATGTTACGACCTGAAAATTATATAATAACTTGACTTGAACTATTATATCTGAATAAACACTTAAACTAAGAAAAAGAAATAACACTTATGAAAAATATACAATCGCTTATTTCACTTGAAATTGAATCTGAATACAATATTCAAGCTTGATACTTAATGAAAATAGATATCCAGATCACAATACAAATACATAACATCTTCCTTCAGGATCATTATGGGCAGTCACTTCACCACCTTCCAGCCATACATCAATGCCTCCATTCCTGATTAAGTGGATACCTATTCAACATCAACCGAAGCTGACGTAAAAGCGGTAGAACAAAGACACCCACCCAATGACGTGCTGGAGCAGCTACAAAGCTGCCCACCACCCAAGTATGCCACATCTCACTTAAGCCTAAACCAAGCACTTTTCCAGCCACTTCCTGACATCTATCGGCTGTAGTTATGCTACTGCCACTCCAAATTCGGGGCTTTTGCAAAGAAATGTGCTAATGCATATCATTGGCCTGAAAACGTGTGAGTAGACCAGCCATCCCTTGCTGTGGTGGTCCCTTGGACACTAATCTTTTTTTTACATGGCACAGGTACTAGGATGCAATTTCTGGTATACACGAGTGCTTGACATTCTCTGCAGATAAGGCCATTCTCAAGGACACGATGTAGTCTGTCTATGTCTGCCGATATCTGCCTGGTAGCTGCCAATAGATCTGCTATACACAACCACGGTTAAGAAACCCTAATGTTATTGTTTGGAAGCGCCAAATATATTTGGAAGTTTCTCGTTGCTGACGTCACATTCCCAATCCTCGGGATAGATTTTCTGTCACATTTCCATCTCCTTATTGTTGTAACTTACCGACGTTTAGTTAACTTGGTATTGTACTCCTCGACTCCTCTCCATCCCACCCTTCCATCATTGCTCTCAACTTCAGAGCCCTCACAGATGCCTTCGCCCACTTCCTCACATCGCACCCGGAAGTTTTCCTTCCATATCTTCAACAAACACCCACAGTTCCAACAAAACACGGTACTTTTCACCTTATCAAGACAACGGGGTCTCAAGTCTTTGCCAGATTCAGACGTCTTGCACCGGATCATTTTGCATTGACTAAACAAACGTTTTCTGAAAGGAAAGAAATAGGCCTTAGACAAATTCCTCGAGCCCACTGTCATCACCTTTGCACACCGTCCTGAAGGAAGATGACTCTCTTTGTTGGTGTGAGGATTACAGGCGCCAGAAAATGCAGACAAAACTGGATCACTAACTTCCCCCCCCCCCCCCCCCCCAAATATCACAGACTCAACCTCCTACTTACAAAAAGTGAAGGTTTTCTCCTCACTCGACCTCCTAAAGGGGTATTATCAGGTGCCCATAAACCCAGAAGACATTCCCCAGACCACCATCACCACTCCTTTTGGTACATTCACCTTCAAGTACTCCGGTTTTGGCCTTCGTAATAGTGGGGTCACTTTCAACATCTCATGGATGGCAACTTACGGGACCTCCCCTTCTGTGTATGTTACGTGGGCGACATACTTGTGTTCTCTTCCCCCCTAGTGGAGTACCTCCGTTATCTATATATTGTGCTTGACTGCTTACAACAGAACTGTCTTATAGTCCAGTACGACAAGTGTACCTTTGGCACCAACGAAGTATCGTTCTTACGGTACCGCATCTCTCCTGAAGGAGTCCTCCCCCTCTCTGAGAGGATAACACCCATTTACATTTTCCCCACAACCTCAACTGTCAAAGTACTGTAAAAATTGGTTCATGATCAACTCTTATCACTGTTTCCTGCCAGCCATCGCCGCCACTCTTGCCATCTTCTACGTCTCCTACAAGGCCAAGCCAAAAGACCTGAAATGGGCTCCCCTTCAAGAAGCGGCCTTCTGCAACACAAAGAATGCCTTATCAACTGCTGCTGGTCTAATTTTTTCCCATGTCACATATAACTCTCCTTCTTTCAACCGATGACAGCGATAGCGCTATTGGGGTAGTCCTCGAAAAGATGGTCTACAGCCCTCCCTGCCTATTGGCTTTCTTCAGTAGGAAACTGTCCAGAGAGAAATCCAGTTAGTTTACCTTCGACCATGAATTGCTAACAGTGCACTGGAGTGTCCGTCACTTTCGCCAATTTTTGGAAGGTAAGCCCTTCGTCATTCGCACGGAGCACTTGCCTATGCTGCAGGCCTTCACTTGACAGTCCGACACCTGATCTGCTTGTCAATGCTGTCATCTCTCCACCATGGCTAAACACAATTGCACCCTTCAGCACGTCCCTTGGAAAATTAATCTCGTTTCCATTGCCCTGTCAAGAAACACATTGGTCACCATTCTCCTGGGATTGGATTACAACACCTTGGCGGAAGCCCAACGAAAAGATACAGACTACCAAACATTTAAGAAATCATGTATATCCTCCGTTGCGAGGACGCCTGTCTCTACGACTCCAACGCCACCCTCCTCTGTGATATCAGTACTGGTAGACACCGACCATGCATACTTTCTCACATACGCCAATGGATGTTTGATTTCATTCATGGCCTTTCACATCCCTCTCCCCGTTCTACTGCACAGCTGCTAAAGACAAAGTTCATTTGGC
>NC_090746.1:90077130-90087130 GCF_036898095.1 Palaemon carinicauda
ATGATCTCATCCACATATGGCTCTCGATTAATCTCTCTTATATTTTCATTTCTAAACCTGTCCTGCCATTTATCTCCCAGTATTCTTATGATGGCATTATTTTCAAATCTACTAAATCTATTGAAGACTGTTTCGTTGTCATACCATGACTCATGATCCAAAGAGTAACGCCGATCTTACTGAACTGATAAATAGTCTGATTTTTATAAGTAATTTCAGGTGATTTCATTTCCAAATTTTACTTGACCTAGCCATTGTCTGATTTGCCCTTTTCAATATTTCATTAAACTCTAATTCTAACGTCCTTGTATTGGAGATCATAGTTCCTAAATACTTGAATGATTCTACCTCATCATACTTTCTCCTTCCAATGATTTTTCATCTTCCATTGCATAATCGGTTCTCATCCTCTCTGGCTTTCTCCTATTTATCTTCAGCCAAGACTCGTGTGATATTTCCTGCATTTTTGTAAGCAAGTAGTGCGACTCCTGTGGTGTTCTGCTAATAATGACATCATCATCAGCATACTCTAGGTCTTCTAAATTTCTATCACCAATCCAGTCCAATCATCCTCCACCATCTCCGACTGTTCTAGACATTACAAAATCCAAGAGCAGGATAAACAGCAATGGTGACAACACATTTCCTTTGAATACTCCGCTGTTCACGGGATTTGCATTTGCTTTGCTCATGAACAGACTTAATCGAATTTACATATTTAAGAGAAATTCTATAACAAAGCAGGATTCTCTATGAAATTGGCCGGTGCACACTATCAAAGGCTTTTTCATAGTCCACATAGTCAAAAGTGGATTTATATATATATATATATATATATATATATATATATATATATATATATATATATATATATATATATATATATATATATATATATATATATATATATTTATATATATATATATATATATATATATATATATATATATATATATACATACATATATATATATATATATATATATATATATATATATATATATATATATATATATATATATATATATCTATATATATATATATTTCTGACCGTCTTCTGGAAAAAAGTCTTAATAGGTTTGCTGAAGGTAATAGTCTATTCCCAAGTTTGCAATTTGGTTTTCGTAAAGGTCTTGGAGCATGTGATGCCCTTCTTGCACTCTCCAATGCTGTACATAAATCCCTTGGTTGTGGTCAGGAAGTTCGTATGATTGGCCTTGATTTTAGTGCTGCCTTTGACCGTGTTAATCATGAGGCCCTTGTTTTCAAACTCGAACAGTTGGGAGTGAGTGGGTCGTTTCTTAGCATTATTATTGATATTTCAAGTAATAAATCTCAAGGAGTTGTTGTTGATGGGCACCTTAGTGAGTATAGGAATGTGATATCCGGTGTTCCACAGGTAGTGTTCTTGGCCCATTACTTTTCATACTATATACACATGACATGTGGTTTGGCCTAAAAACAAGCTTGTTGCATATGCAGATGATGCTACTCTCTTTGCATCAATTCCATCCCCTGAATGTAGATCTGGGGTTGGTGAATCCCTTAATAGAGATTTAGCTAGAATTAGTGAATGGTGCAAATTATGGGGTATGAAGTTGAATCCTAATAAAACTCAAAGTATGATTGTAAGTAGGTCAAGGACGGTGGCTCCTCAACATCCGGATCTCAGTATTGATAATGTTTCTTTAAATATGTATGACTCTTTTAAAATTTTAGGTGTGATTCTCGACAGCAAATTTACTTTTGAGAAACACATTAGGTCTGTGTCTTCTTCAATTAGACACAAAAATGGGCCTATTGAGAGAGTCTTACAAGATTTTCGGTGATCAATCTATTCTGAAGAAGTGTTTTAATTCTTTCATTCTACCTTGTTTTGAGTATTGTTCTCCTGTCTGGTGTTCAGCTGCAGATTCTCATCTTAATTTGTTGGACAGAAACTTACGGTCTATTAAATTTCTTATTACTGATCTAGATATTACTCTTTGGCACTGTCGTTCAATTAGTTCATTATGCATGCTGCATAAGATTTCTCAAAACTCTGACCCTCCTTTACATTCAGATCTCCCTGGACAATTCTATCCTGTTCGTAATACTAGGCAGGCAGTTAATTTTAATAGCCAGGCCTTCTCCATCATGAGGCTCAATACTACATAGTATTCTAGAAGTTTTATTCCAGCTGTTACCAAGTTGTAGAATGATCTTCTTAATCGGGTAGTTGAATCAGTAGAACTTCAAAAGTTCTAAGTTAGAGCAAATGTTTTTATGTTGACCAGGCTGACATGAGTCTTTTTATAGTTTATATATGACATATCTGTTTTTGACGTTGTTAATAGTTTATATAGGGCTTATCTGTTTTGACGTTGTTACTAGTATTTAGAGATTTGTTGTTAATTTATTCTCATCCTTTATTTATCTCCTTATTTCCTTTCCTCACTGGGCTATTTTTCCCTATTGGAGCCCTCGGGCTTGTATAATCTTGCTTTTCCAACTATGGTTGTAACTTGGCTAATAATATATATAAATATATATATATATATATATATATATATATATATATATATATATATATATATATATATATATATATATATATATATATATATATACATATATATATATATATATATATATATATATATATATATATATATATATATATATGTATGTATATATGTATATATATATATATATATATATATATATATATATATATATATATATATATATATATATATATATATATATATATATATATATAAATGTATATATATAAATGTATATATATATATATATATATATATATAAATGTATATATATAAATGTATATATATATATATATATATATATATATATATATATATATATATATATATATATATATTTATATATTGGAATCAGCACTAGAGATAAGTGGAAAAGTTCCTAAACAAGATCAAGGAAAACTATCAGAAAATACCAGAACCTAATAAAGAAAAGGTTGGGAATAAACATAAAAATCAATAGATATGAAAAGGAACTAGCAGAGCTATCCAAAACAATATACAAAGTAAAAATCCACGATCGTCATAATAACACGATTAGACCAAAGAAACACTAAAGAAAGGAATAAGCATAAAATTCATAAAAAGAAGACTTGGAACAGTATGCCAACTGAGGTTTGTTTTGAGAGGGAAAAATTAAATATTAGCCACGATAGAGATGTAGTGAAAACAATTGCAGTGGATTTCTATAAGATGTTATACAAAAGTGATTCAAGAATTAACTTCACTAATAGAAATGACAAAACCTATGAGCCGGTACCATATATAACTGTAAAAGATGTAAAAAAACATTAAAATGTATGAAAAAGAGCAAAACATTAGGCGAAGATGGTCTAACAATTGATTCAAATTGATTGAGGAGATTTCATAGTAGTGAAATTCGGTTAAATCTACATTAAATATCTCTAAGATGGATTTATACGTACAGCTTGGAAATTTTTTAGCATTATACTAATTCCCGACAAGGGAGACACAAAAAAACTAAAAAAATATCTCCCTGTAAGTTTACTCTTCTTAATATAGGAAATATTTACAAAGATCATATCAGGCCGAATAGAAAAACAGCAAGACTTTCATCAATAAAGAAAGCAGGTAGGCTCTAGAAGGTGTTATTTAACAACCGACCATAACCATTTAATTAACCTGCTAATGGAAAAATCAACAGAGTATGGCAAACCACTATGCATGACATTTATAGACTATAAGAAAGCTTATAATTATGTAAAAATTTCAGCAGTAATAAAAACCCTTCATAAACAAGGAGTAAAAAAAAAATTATGCTAGAACCACTGAAAATATTTGTACAGGAAGTGCAACAATCCTACATAAAGATAGTGATAAATTCCGATTGAAGAAGGAGTTAGACAGGGAGAGCATATATCTCCTAAAAAATTCACAGCATGACAGAATTTTTTTTTTCTTTTTTTTAAGAACTTTGATTAGGAAAATATAGGAATCAGTATTAATGTGGAATACCTTAACAACTTCAGATTTACAGATGACATATTTCTGTTTACTGAATCATTGGACGAATTAAAAAAATATAAACAAAAAACATTGAAAAAAGCAGAAATATAGGACTAAAAATTAATATGAGTAAAACTAAGATAATGGTCAATGAAACTGCAGAGGGACAACAAATAAGAATTATGGAAGAACCTGTAGAGATTGTTAATGAATATACGTACTTAGGACAGACAATAAGTGATTCCTAAGGACAAGATATCGAAAATAAAATAATAGGCATGGGATACAGAGCATTACATCAAAACTAATAATTAAGATATAACTTTTTATAATAATAAAAGTATTTTATGAGATGGTTCATCAAAAATCAACCAACGCATAAAAAATTTTAGGGCCTTACTAAAGACTAAGAACAGATAAAAAAGCTATGGAAAAAATAATGATGGGAATACCAAAAGAGAAGAGCAAAAGAACGACATAGACACAGGAGCAAACGATGGGAATAACAGAGAAAGGGCAGCGTAGATACGAGAGAAAATTTAAGAAGGGCTATTCTAACAACATGTAAGGGAACAAAAGGACATGGTCAAGGAATATAATGAGAAAAACAGACAATAAATGGACTCCAAAAATAGCAGAATGAGTCCTTAGAGATTGAAAAAGAAGCAAGGGAAGGCGATTGAATGACATGATAAGAAAGTTTGTGGGTTTGGTCTGTAACAAAAAGACCATGAACATAGACAAGGGAAAGGTCATGTATGAGGCTTTTGTTCTGCAGTTGACTAGTAACAGCTAATGATGTTGACTTTGATGATGATGATGATATATACTAATATACATTTGTAGACACGCATATACACGGACACGTATGCGTGTATATATATATATATATATATATATATATATATATATATATATATATATATATATATATATATATATATATATATATATGTATAGATATATGTATACATATATATATATATATATATATATATATATATATATATATATATATATATATATATATATATATATATATATATATATATATATATATATATATATACATATATATATATATATATATATATATATATATATATATATATATATATGTATATATATATATATATATATATATATATATATATATATATATATATATATATATATATATATATTTTTAACGGATTTTGAGCGAAGCGAAAAATCTATTTTTGGATGAGATGGCCATGTCGTCCTGATGGAAGTTCCTATAGGGTAGCTTCTTAGGGTATATTACAACTACGGCGATATTCCCAGAGAATTTACCTTAAGGTACCAGAATTCTAACTCCTGGAGCGAATATCCCTCGTGGAAGGGACATCGCGACATATCAGAGGACGTATTCTTGACACGCCACATGGCAATCTGCACCCCGAACAGAGATTTCGTATCGCAGGGGGCAATTGGCAAGAAACGAATTCGGGAAAGAAAAAGGGGGAGCCGCTCCCAAGGCTCCCTATCTCCCGTTTCGTAAGCGTGCCTGGCGCCAATCCTGGCGCCATCTGTATTCCTTGTAGCGTACACGAGGTGCTACAGATACTGTATGTAGGGAGGGGTCCTACAGCCCTTTCTTAGAAAGGCAAGGGCGGGTCCATCAGGACGACATGGCCATCTCACCCAAAAATTGATTTTTCGCTTCGCTCGAAATCCGTTTTTTGGGCTCAAGCCATGTCGTCCTGATGGAAGTATACCAGAGCATTACTGTATCTGTGGATTCTCAGAACGTGCCGTACTCCCCGGAGGTAATTTTTCCCGGTCGACTAGACCTAGAGACCTAAGATGTTACTGTTATACATCTTTTCAACTAACTATAAACCATGTTAGAGCTTCCTGGCCCATACAGGGAAGAGTCCTACTAGACTCTGGAAAAGTCTTGAAGAGTACATATACCTATGTATGACTACCAAGCAAGCTAATATAGTGGTCTCCCCCTATATTAAGTAAAGCATAGTTTGTAAAGAACCACTTCGTCAATATGAAATATCGACCAGTTATCCGCACAATACTTGTATTGGACAAAGGTTTATATCCGCATAGGTAGAAACTAGTAAAACCGCCCTCGTCCCCTTATGGGACCGAGTCCTCCCGTTAAGGGAATCATAAACCAATGCAACATAGCTTGCATAAAGGAACAAGTCTATTAGAATTATCCCGGATAAGGTACATAGAATAAATGCTCAATTATACCAATAAATTGACACAGGTGAAAGAGACGCAAGGTTCACAAGAACAAGTTTATTGACAGACAATAAATAGACAGGTTAACAACAATTATATATATATATATATATATATATATATATATATATATATATATATATATATATATATATATATATATATATATATATATATATATATATAAAAAGAGGATAACCCAAAACTTTAAGCATAAGTATGATAGTAAACAGAACTTGTTTATCTGAAAGAAAAAACATTAAATGCCACTTTTTTAAGATACCGAGGTATCAAGTCATAAAAGTCTGTATTACAAATCAATCATATTAGCGTTAGAAACGCTCGGCACACATGTCTGCACTCATGCTAGGTTCACCTTTGGAAATGGAACAGTCTATATGGGCACTCGGTGCCCTCATTTAGTTTGTAGAACAGCATGTAACTACACACTCACCCTGGAATTAATCGTCCCAATTAAAACCACTGTTCCTCGCAGAGTTAAACAGTAGGGTTAACAACGCGACCCACTGCTACCACAGATCTCTTTAATTCCTCTACTTGCTTTGCATAGTGGCGAAAGAACACTCTGGAAGACTTCCAGCCAGTGTATGAACGGAGATGTTCAAAATCTAAAATTTAAGGATGAGGCAACTTTCCTCGGATCGTGACCTGCGGGTGTACTGTCAGGATCCGCTCTGCGAATAAAATATGTGATTTTCGCTCTGAGTTGATTCAGAGATAAATTTGAGCCTGATGTTTCTCCCCTGAATAGTTGACCACCCTTGAAGTCTGAAGTTCTACAAAGATAGACCTTTAGGCATTCTACTGGACATAGAGATGCATCTTCTTTCAGAGTGCAGATTCTCCAGGGACCCCATCTGTTGGCGGGTAACTCATTCTTGGCGAGAAACGTAGGATCCGGAAACAGGTTCAGTTCCCCACCATCCAGGAACTGAACATGACCTGCCTCTCTCGAGAGGGCTACGATCTCCTCAACCCTGGCCCCGGACGCGAGTGCAAATAGGAAAATAACTTTTTGTGTCAAATCCTTTAACGCACATTCTTCATTGCTCAACAGAGAAGCGAAATGAAGAACTTTGTCTAAAGACCATGAAATGGGCTTCGGAGGTGCTGAAGGTCTGAGCCTAGCGCAGGCTTTCGGAACTTTATTAAAGATCTCGTTACCTAGGTCGACCTGGAAGGCATATAGAATGGGTCTTGTCAAAGCAGACTTACACGCTGAAATCGTGTTAGCTGCCAACCCTTGACCATGGAGGTGGTTGAAGAAATATAAGCAGAAGTCTGTCGAGATCTCCTGTGGACTCTTCGCCTTGACAAAGGCCACCCATTTTCTCCAAGATGACTCATATTGCCTTCTAGTAGATTTGCACTAATATTCCTCTAGGAAGTCTATGCTGGCTTTCGAAATCCCGAAACGCTTTCTCACCGCAAGGGAGAGAAAATCATGAGCTGCAGGGTCCGGGTTTTCTGTAATGAAGCGCAGACAGTCGACTTCTGGACTCGCTGGGTCAGAACTGGATGTGGTAGCGGCACAAACTTCAGCTGTAGTTCCAATGCCAAGGGGAACCACACCCTGTTCGGCCACTTGTGGGCCACTATTGCCGCTACCCCCTTGAAGGATCTCAGTTTGTTGAGGACCCTCAACAGAAGGTTGTGAGGAGGGAACAGATAAATCCTGGACCATCTGTTCCAGTCGAGGGACATCGCGTCCACTGCTTCCGCTAAGGGGTCCTTGTACGGGGACACGTACAGGAGCAACTTCTTGTTGTCTTTCGTCGCAAAGAGGTCTATCTGCAGTTCTGGGACTTGATTCAGAATGAAGGAGAATGATCCTGCGTCTAAGGACCATTCCGACTCTATCGGTGTGAACCTGGATAGAGCGTCCGCTGTCACGTTGCGGACTCCTTGAAGGTGAACTGCCGACAGGTACCACTTCTTCTTTTCCGCCAATCGGAAAATGGCCAACATCACCTGGTTGAGAGGTGGTGACCTCGACCCTTGTCGATTCAAGCATTTCACAACTACCTCGCTGTCCATCACCAACCTTATGTGGATCGAGTGACGCGGGGAGACTTTCTTTAAGGTAAGGAGCACTGCCATAGCTTCTAGAAAGTTTATGTGAAAGGTCCTGAATAGCTTGGACCAAGTCCCCTGGACTTTTTTCCGATGAGAGTGACCTCCCCATCCCTCCTTTGAGGCGTCTGAGTGAATCGTCATCGACGGGGGAGGTGGCTGAAGAAGAACTGACTTCTTTAGATGTCTGGCTTGGGACCAAGGCCTGAGAAGAGTACGTAGCCGAAGCGGAACTGGTCTTCTCAGATCTCTTCGCGCGTTTGATGCATAACTTCTCCAAACTCCGGTTGCATCCTTTAGCTGTGCTCTTAGCACCGGGTCTGTCACCGAAGCAAACTGGAGAGAACCCAGTACTCTCTCCTGTTCGCATCTTGATATCCATTTGGAATCTAGAAGTCTCTGGACAGAACCCGCTATCTCCTTCCTTTTCTTCGCCGGGATGGAGAAACGGTGTGACAAAAGGTCCCAGTGGATTCCCAGCCACTGGAACTTTTGAGATGGAGAAAGTCGAGACTTTTTTCTGTTGATCTTGAAGCCTAGGTACTCTAGGAACTGGATCACTTGACTGGAAGCTTGCAAACATTCTGTCTCGGATGCTGCCCACACCAGCCAGTCGTCCAGGTAGGCTACTACCTGAATTCCCTTTAGGCGTAATTGTTTGAGAGCTGCGCTCGCAAGCTTCGTGAAAATCCTTGGGGCTATGTTTAGCCCGAATGGCATGGCTCTGAAGGCGTATAGTCTTCGTTGTAGCCTGAACCCTAGGTAGGCTGATTGGGATGTGCCAATAGGCGTCTGACAAGTCTATAGAGACTGAGTATGCCCTCTTGGGCAGTAAGGTCCTTATGTGTTGCAGTGTTAGCATTTTGAATTTGCAATTCACTATGAACTTGTTGAGTGGTGACAAGTCCAGAATGACTCTGAGCTTTTCCGAGTCTTTCTTGGGAACACAAAACAGCCTCCCTTGGAATTTGATGGACTTCACCTTTCGGATCACATTTTTCTCCAACAGTTCTTGAACGTGTCCTCCAGAACGGGGGTGGAGTGTTGGAAAAACCGAAGGCACGGGGGTGGAGTGCTGTACCAGCTCCAGCCCAGTCCATTCTTGAGTAGGCTGTGGGCCCAGGGATCGAAGGTCCATCGATCCCTAAATTTCAGAAGTCTCCCTCCTACCGGTATCATTTCACTTGGACTGCCGTCCTGAGGTCTTGCCTCCCTGACCACGACCACCCCTGAATCCCCTTCCCCTTGAGGGGCGCCTAGACGAGCCTCTGGCTGCTCCTCTAGGCTTTGCTCGAAAGGAAGAAGACTGCCCTTCAAACGTTGGGGTGAATGCCGTGGACTGTGTCGACACAGCCTGGGGTACCCACTGAAAAGTGGTCGGGGTTTGTGCCACCATCTGGGGCACTGGAGGCAATGGCAATTGCAGTTGCTGTTGCTGTCTAAAAGGCTTGGCTGGCCGAGACCGTAGCCTAGTCCTCATAGTCTTCCTCTTTGGTTGAGGACCCTCATCCGGGGAAGACTTTCTTTTGATAGCCAGGCCCCACTTCTGGAGAAGGTTTCTATTCTCCACGGCGGCCTTATCAACAACTTCTTTGACCAAATCGGTAGGGAAAAGGTCTTTTCCCCAAATGTTGGAGGAGATTAATTTCCTTGGCTCGTGCCTCACCGTA
>NC_090746.1:90093000-90318000 GCF_036898095.1 Palaemon carinicauda
TCCCTAAGGTGCTGAAGTATAAAGGGCTGCAACCCATACTAAAGGACCTCTACACAACCTCTAACCTAGGCGCTTCTCAAGAACGAATTGACCACCCGCCAAATCAACTAGGATGCGGAAGGCTTCTAGCCTACCGTAACAACCCAAAAAACAACAATAAAAGCATTCAAGAGAAAGGCTAAAAAAGGTTATGGGATTAAGGGAATGTAGTGGCTGAGCCCTCACCTACTACTGCACTCGCTGCTACGAATGGTCCCAGGGTGTAGCAGTTCTCGTAAAGAGACTGGACATCTTTGAGATAAAATGATGCAAACACTGACTTGCTCCTCCAAAAAGTTGCATCCATAATACTCTGCAGAGAACGGTTCTGTTTTAAAGGCCATCGAAGTGGCTACAGCTCTCACTTCGTGGGTCCTTACCTTCAGCAAAGCAAGGTCTTCATCCTTCATGTGAGAATGAGCTTCTCTAATCAGAAGCCTTATATAATACGAAACTGCGTTTTTGGACATAGGCATCGAAGGTTTCTTGATGGCACACCATAAGGCTTCTGATTGTCCTCGTATAGGTTTTGACCTTTTAAGATAGTATTTTAGAGCTCTGACAGGGCAAAGGACTCTCTCTAGCTCGTTACCCACCATGTTGGAAAGGCTAGGGATTTCGAACGATCTAGGCCAAGGACGTGAAGGAAGTTCATTTTTTGCTAAAAATCCGAGCTGTAAGGAACATGTTGCTGATTCGGATGTGAATCCATGTTCCTGCTGAAGGCGTGAACCTCACTAACTCTTTTGGCTGTTGCAAGGCAGACGAGGAAAAGAGTTTTGAGAGTAAGGTCTTTGAAAGAAGCTGACTGGAGAGGTTCAAACCTAGGAGACATAAGGAACCTTAAGGACTACGTCTAGATTCCAGCCTGGAGTGGACAATCGACGTTCTTTAGAAGTCTCGAAAGATTTAAGGATGTCTTGTAAATCCTTGTTGGAGGAAAGATCCAAACCTCTGTGGCGGAGAACTGAAGCCAACATACTTCTGTACCCTTTGATCGTAGGAGCCGAAAGAGATCTAACATTCCTAAGATGTAACAGGAAGTCAGCAACTTGGGTTACAGAGGTATTGGTAGAGGAAACTGCATTGGCTCTGCACCAGCTTCGGAAGACTTCCCACTTGGATTGATAGACTCTACGAGTGGATATCCTCCTTGCTCTGGCAATCGCTCTGGCTGCCTCCTTCGAAAAGCCTCTAGCTCTAGCGAGTCTTTTCGACAGTCTGAAGGCAGTCAGACGAAGAGCGTGGAGGTTTGGGTGTACCTTCTTTACGAGAGGTTGACGTAGAAGGTCCACTCTTAGAGGGAGAGTCCTGGCAACGTCGACCAGCCATTGTAGTACCTCTGTGAACCATTCTCTTGCAGGCCAAAGGGGAGCAACCAGCGTCAGCCGTGTCCCTTCGTGAGAGACGAACTTCTGAATGACTCTGTTGATGATCTTGAACGGCGGGGGAATGCATATAGCTCGAGATGGGACCAATCCAGCAGAAAAGCATCCACGTGAACTGCTGCTGGGTCTGGAACTGGGGAACAGTACAAAGGGAGCCTCTTGGTCATGGAGGTGGCGAACAGATCTATCGTTGGCTGACCCCACAAGGTCCAAAGTCTGTTGCACACGCTCTTGTGAAGGGTCCATTCCGTGGGGATGACTTGATCTTTCCTGCTGAGGCGATCTGCCGAGACGTTCATATTGCCCTGAATGAACCTCGTTACCAGTGAGAGGTTTAGACTTCTTGACCAAATGAGGAGGTCCCTTGCTATCTCGTACAGCTTCCTCGAATGGGTCCCTCCCTGCTTGGAGATGTATGCCAAGGCTGTGGTGTTGTCGGAGTTCACCTCCACCACCTTGTTTAGCAGGAGGGACTTGAAGTTCATTAAAGCCAGATGAACTGCCAGCAACTCCTTGCAGTTGATGTGAAGCGTTTCCTGTTCCTTGTTCCATGTTCCCGAGCATTCCTGTCCGTCCAAGGTCGCGCCCCAGCCCCGAGTCTGATGCGTCCGAATAGAGATGAAGATTTGGGGGTCTGAACCGCTAACGATAGACCCTCCTTGAGAAGGATGTTGGTCTTCCACCACATGAGAGTAGTCTTCATCTCTTTGGTAACAGGAATAGAGACCGCTTTTCGAGCGTCATATTCTTGTCCCAGTGAGCTGCTAGATGGAATTGAAGGGGGCGGAGGTTGAGTCTCCCTAACTCGGTGAACAGGGCTAACGATGACAGGGTCCCTGTTAGACTCATCCACTGTCTCACCGAGCATCTGTTCCTCTTCAGCATGCTCAGAATGCACTCTAGGGCTTGGCTGATTCTTGGGGCCGACGGAAAAGCCCGAAAAGCTTGACTCCGAATCTCCTTTCCCAGGTAAACGATGGTTTGGGAAGGAATAAGCTGGGACTTTTCTAAGTTGACCAAAAGACCCAGTTCCTTGATCAAGTCCAAAGTCCAGTTGAGACTCTCCAGACAGCGACGACTTGTGGGGGCTCTTAACAGCCAGTCGTCTAAATAAAGGGAGGCTCTGATGTCCGCCAAGTGGGAGGAATTTTGCAATATTCCTCATCAGGACGCGTAAACACCATAGGCGCCGTGCTTAGGCCAAAACACAGGGCTTGGAATTGGTACACAACCTTTCCAAAAACGAATCTCAGGAAAGGTTGGGAGTCTGGATGAATAGGAACGTGAAAGTAAGCGTCTTTCAGATCCAACGAGACCATCCAGTCCTCCTGCCTGACCGCTGCTAGGACCGACTTCGTCGTCTCCATAGTGAACGTCTGCTTGGTGACATAAGCATTGAGCGCACTGACGTCCAGCACCGGTCTCCAACCTCCTGTCTTCTTGGCCACCAGAAAGAGACGGTTGTAGAAGCCGGGGATTGATGGTCCCGGACTATCACCACTGCCTCCTTCTGTAACAGGAGCGACACCTCTTGGTGTAACGCTAGCCTCTTGTCCTTTTCCTTGTAGTTGGGAGAGAGGTTGATGGGAGAAGTGGTCAGAGGGGGATTGCGGCAGAATGGTATCCTGTAACCCTCCCCTTAGCCACTTGACAGACTGGGCGTCTGCACCTCTTCTTTCCCAAGCTTTGCCAGAAGATCTTGAGTCTGGCTCCTACTGCTGTCTGGAGAGGAGGAGAGTCAATGTTTGCCTTTCGAAGGCTTGGGACCTT
This sequence comes from Palaemon carinicauda, assembly GCF_036898095.1. Lineage (NCBI taxonomy): Eukaryota > Metazoa > Arthropoda > Malacostraca > Decapoda > Palaemonidae > Palaemon > Palaemon carinicauda. Next base: position 90,096,198 of record NC_090746.1, read on the forward strand.
TCTTGGACCTGCCCCTGAAACCGTCTGGACGGGGTACTTCCTCGGCTGGGGGGGGCTCTGCCACGAAAGGGCGGAATAAATCTTGTAGCAGGAGTATCGGCCACTGGGGTGCGGGTACAGTTCTAGGAACCGAAGGAGCAACCCTTAGCCTTTACGTGCTGAAGAGGCCACAAGGTCATGAGTGTCCTTCTGAATAAGAGCCGCAGGACAATTCCTTGATAAGGTCCTCAGGAAACAGGAACTTAGAAAGCGGAGCAAAAAGTAAACTGAGACCTTTGACAAGAGGTGATACCAGTGGAAAGGAAGGTGCAAAGTTGTTCCCTTTTCTTGAGTACTCCCGAAACAAACATGGAGGCAAGTTCGCCGGAACCATCGCGAATTGCTTTATCCATACAGGACATTATAAGCATGGCCGAGTCCTTGTCAGATGGGGCAGTCTTCTTGCTCAAGGCCCCCAGGCACCAGTCGAGGAAAATTAAAAATCTCAAAGGCGCGAAAGACTCCCTTTAAGAAGTGGTCTAAGTCAGAAAAGGTCCAGCAGACCTTTAGAGCGCCTCATAGCCGACCTTCGTGGAGAGTCAACCAAACTTGAGAAGTCAGCCTGGGCAGAGGCAGGGATTCCCAAGCCTGGTTCCTCTCCTGTGGCATACCATAGCGCCCGCCTTAGAAGTCAGCTTAGTAGGTGGAAACATGAATGACGTCTTCCCTAGTTGCTGCTTGGACTGCAACCAATCCCCTAACATTCTCAAAGCTCTCTTAGAAGATCTAGCGAAGACGGAGCTTAGTGTAGGCAGACTTAACAGGTTGCATGCCTAGAGAAAACTCTGATGGAGGAGAGCGAGGGGGTAGCAGAAACAAAGTGATCCGGGGTAAACTTCTCTGAAAAGAGCCAGGACCTTGCGAAAGTCAATGGAGGGTGGTAACGACTTGGGTTCCTCCACGTCAGAAGAGGGATCATCCAGGTGCGCAGCTTCCTCCTCAGAAACCTCATCACCTGAGGGTTGAGAAGCGAGAGGTAAAGTTACAGCGGTATGCTGAACGGCAGAATCCTGACAAGCGGGTGCATATACACTTGCGGATTCATCCTCAAGTCTCTGTTGAAGAGGATGAGGGCTGGTAATGACAAAGTCAAGAGGCTGGGAAGAAGGAGGCTCTGCGGGAGTCTGGGGAGCAAGCGTGGTGAGAGGCGACTGTAGTAAAACCTGAGGTCCAGGCTGCAAAGACTGCTCAAGCTGAGGGAGAAAGAGGTAGATGCATGCGTTGAGGTGGCTGACTCATTGCATGAGGTTCATGTCTCAAGAGTTGCGCTTGCTTCAAGGGTTGAGGTGGCTGCGCAGTAAGAGGTTCCTGTCTCACGAGTTGAGGTTCTTGAGGTGGGTGCTGCGAGAGTTGAGGTGGCGGCTGCGCAGAAAGAGGCTCCTGTCTCACGAGTTGAGGTTCTTGAGGTGCTTGCCTCGAGAGTTGAGGTTCCTCGCCTCGAGGAAAGTGGGAGGTATCAGCTGCGAGAGCTGAGGTGGCTGCCTCAAGGATGGCAGAGGTTGTCGTACCTCAAGAGGTTGCTGCCTCGAGGATGGTCTTACTGCAAGAAACTCTTGCCTCAAAGGTAGAGGTGGTTGTAAGGCATAAGACCTCCTGTCCCCATTGATGAGGAGGTTGCCGCGTGGTAAGAGGTTCCTGCCTTAAGGAAGGTGGAGGTTGCTGCACAACGCTGGTATCTGGCAACTCCCCAACGCGGTAGCTCACGCATGGAGGTTAGCTTGAGGAACCTCAACTTCGTACGTCTGGCAGACTGGACTGCGTAGAGGAGGAGGAGCGCTCGCAGGAGGAGGTGTAACCTTCTCTGCCTGAAACTCACGCATCAATACCGCAAGCTGCGACTGCATAGACTGCAGCAAAGCCATCTTGGGATCAACAGACGTTGAGGTCTGTTGAGGCAGAGCCTTAACAGAAGTTGAGGTCTGTTGAGGCATCGTCTTACCTCTCTTAGGAGGCGTGCAGTCACCTGATGACTGCGGCGAGTCAGAGCTAGCCCAATGACTACATCCGGGCTGTAGAACTCGTGCGGTCTGGACTTTACGCTTAAGAGGTCTTGAGACCTGAGTCCAGCGTTTTCCCTCCCCGAAAATACTTCTGCAGACGAGGAAAATAAGGGCTCAATCGTCTGAGAGTGGAAGTGACGATCTCTGTAAGATACGTCCGCAACCACCGAGGATACTGCTGTGCGCCGATCAAGGCCTGCCGAACCCTTTTTGCCCTTCGACATTGCTTCTCCCCTGGGCTTGGGAGCTTGCAAGAGGTCCCGGACTGGGAGGACGACTGGCACGCACAGAAGTACCCTCACGCACAACACTGACACTGACACTAGCACTCGGCACAGCACTGGCACTACCACTTCCCCACTGCACTTTTCACTTTAAGTTCCTTGACGTCTGCCAAGAGGAACTTGTGGTCACTCACTACCGACTCCACTTTATCACCTAAAGCCTGAATGGCACGTAAAACATCAGACATATCAGGCTGAGCACAAATAGTAGGATCGGGGGGTAGCCACTACAGGGGAGGAAAAGGTTGAGGATCATGGGGTGAGGAATAAAGCGAAGAGCGAGCCGAACTCCTCCTAACTCTCTCTCTCTCTCTAACTTAGTGGTATACTTGAGGAATCGAACAAAATCAAGTTCCGAAAGTTCGGCGCATTCCTCACATCGATCTTCCAACTGACAGGATTTTCCCCTACAGTCGGAACAAACGGTGTGAGGATCAACCGAGGCCTTCGGAATACGCCTAATACAAGTCCTACATCGTCTTTGGGGAGGAGCTTGAGAAAGGTCTGGACATCTTGAATCAAAGAACAGTCAAGGGGGAATTCCAATTAAAGCAAAATATCGTTAACCATTAATCAAATCAATCTAAAAGCTATCTAAGCTAAGAGACAAGTTTCCTGTATAGCGAAAGCTGAAATCTTAGAGCAATAATTCACCAAAACCGTGAACAAGACTCCAAAATTATAAGCGTATCCATGTAGGTCTTGCCGGAAGCACGACAGAGGAAAAATTGAGGTGGTGTCAACAAGAAGTACTGCAGTACCTGGCCACAGGTGGCGCTGGTGAGTACACCCCCTTCTGTATAGTGATCGCTGGCGTATCCCTTCCGTAGAATTCTGTCGGGCAACGGAGTTGACAGCTACATGATTATCGGGTAAGAATAATATTGAAAAATTAAATTTCCTGTATCTGCGAGGAACATTCTAAATCCGCGAGTCAAGCACCGCGAAGCGTAGAGAAATCTATTGTTTTCTTAATTGAATTGGGGGGGGGATGGTTTCCCGATGTCTGAGAAGGGGGGGGGGGAGAATGTGAGAGAAAGATTTCTGTTCAAACATTTTAAGACTAGTTTGGATGAAAAAATGTTAAGGTTTGCCCATCTGTTGTGTGAACTTGTCGCTAGGCTAGCCTAACTGTCCAACACCTATATGTATAATATTCCATATTTGTACTAATTAATTTTTTATACATCCGTAGTGATTATGGTGAAAAATCCTTATTCATTAAACTTTAAATTAAAAACCATCAAAATCAACAGTGCCATTTGAAATATTGAAGTTTCCAAAAAAAAATCAACAGAATAGAATCGTCATGGGAACACCTTTGTTGCTTTCGTGTGCAAGACTACCGCTATCATCCAGTAGAGTAGTGCGTTGTGCTCCATTTCATCTAAATTGTTTGAAATTCTTTTATATAGTACTTTTGAAACCAAAAATTAAATTAAATAAAGACTATTTTATATCATGCTACTGCCAAACATGTCACTACAACCAAACCCATTACTTTGTTTAGTACGATCCATCGCCGATCATAACGAACTCGCTAACCAATTTTAACATCTGTCTATAGGTTAACTTTTGCGGCAAAAGATATCTTACCAGGTACTATGTAATAATAATGTTATAATTAATGTTGTTTTATTTATCCTTAGAAAATCAAAATAAATTAAATATGAGCAATTTTGTTTCGTGTTTTTTTTTTCCTAAAAAAAAGCCTCCTTAAAAGGAAAACGTTTTTTTTACGTTTCATCGTCGATCATAAACGCATTTACTCCTGAAAGTGATATTGAAGAGCTTTTACTAAAGATGTTATTATAAATAAAGATTATAAATAGGTGGTAAAATATCTATAATTAAAGTGTAGCAGCATCAAGAAATGTTGGGGTTCGCCCTTTACATAAGAATGTACTGTACATTGGATTAGACAGAACGTTGAAAAAATCAATTAGGGAAAAATCGATATTCGATATCCTCTTCATCAGCATCGTCAATCGGGCTTATTATTTTTTTATTCTCAGTCGCTAACTAGTTATCGCACTGTCAAGAACCGCACACATTCCGATAATTCACATTTGAAGGTTTTCTGGGAGAGGATGGATAGAGAAAATACCGAACTATATAAAATGTTTTTTTTAACCTGTTAAGCGTCACCCACGTGATAAACCGTTCACCACGATCTACTCGGTACCCCCCGCCTTCAACTGTATATTCCGTTCATGACTTTAATTGCCTTTTACAAGCCGTCAGTCTCGTGATATTACGTTTACTCGTATAGTAAGTATAGGATCACCACTTGGCAACACTCTCAGCATATGGGGACTGTGAATAGAAACTTATATGATGTCTGGCAACTATTTTTCTGAAGGTAGCTTGATGTTAGAAAACAAAACAGGTTTCCTATCAGTGCGCTCGGGAGTTCATGCATAAGTGGTTATTTGTTGTTCCTTTTGTAATGAACGGTCCTTAAGAGGAAGGTTATTTCTTTAGATGAAATAAATGATATTCTTGTTGAGGAATTTGATAATGATAACCTGTTTGATAATGAGAGCACAAGTTCTGAATCCTCCAGTGATGAGTATATTGAAGAAACAAAGTTTTCTTTCGATACCGAAAGCGAAAATGACTTCTCATTACCGAATGACTGGACAACGAAATTTCACAAAACTATAAAGGGAAAGGAAACGCAGAGAGAGAGAGAGAGAGAGAGAGAGGAGAGAGAGAGAGAGAGAGGAGAGAGAGAGAGAGAGAGAGAGAGAGAGAGAGAATAAAGTGGATAAATAATGTACAAATGTATGACGAACATATTTGAAAACTATACAGGAAACGATATGAAGAGAGAGAGAGAGAGAGAGAGAGAGAGAGAGAGAGAGAGAGAGGAGAGAGAGAGAGAGAGAGAGAGACTTATCCCTTTCCTTTTATTGCTTATCCAGGCGTAAGATTTACGATTGAAGATAAAAAGAACCCATTAGAATATTCAGTATTATGTAGCCATTTGAAATGAAATAATAGTAGTATTAATTGTTTTTTTTACTCGACCATTTAATTAATATCCCTACTTTTAACTATAATTACGAATTATAAGCATAAAGATATTATATTAACTTTGAAAAATGTTATTTTTATTAGTAAAATAAATTTTTGAATATACTTACCCGATAATCATGTAGCTGTCAACTCCGTTGCCCGACAGAATTCTATGGAGGGATACGCCAGCTATCACAATACTAGAAGGGGGTGTACTTATCAGCGCCACCTGTGGCCAGGTACTCAAGTACTTCTTGTTGACACCTCCTCAATATTCCTCGGTCCACTGGTTCTCTATGGGGAGGAAGGGAGGGTCGATTAAATCATGATTATCGGGTAAGTATATTCAAAAATTTATTTTACTAATAAAAATAACATTTTTCAATATTAAACTTACCCGATAATCATGTAGCTGATTCACACCCAGGGGGGTGGGGTGAAAACCAGTGTACAAGATTAAAGGATAGCTAAGTATCCCATATTTCATATAACAGTTATCTCAAATAACAATGAAATAATAAGTATCTGGTAAGGAAGTCGAATTGAACCGTTACTCTGCCTCTTTTTTAAGTTCGTCTTCCTTACTGAGCGCAGCGTTCCTCTTGGAGGCTGAATCAACCCAAAGGTGCCAAAGTATATGGGGTTGCAACCCCTACTAAAGGACCTCTACAAAACCTCTAACCCAGGCGCTTCTCAAGAATGAATAGACCACCCGCCAAATCAAAAGGATGCGGAAGGCTTCTTAGCCTACCGTAACAACCATAAAAACAACAATAAAAGCATTCAAGAAAAAGGTTAAAAAAGGTTATGGGATTAAGGGAATGTAGTGGCTGAGCCCTCACCTACTACTGCACTCGCTGCTACGAATGGTCCCAGGGTGTAGCAGTTCTCGTAAAGAGACTGGACATCTTTAAGATAAAATGATGCAAACACTGACTTGCTCCTCCAATAGGTTGCATCCATTATGCTCTGCAGAGAACGGTTTTTATTAAAGGCCATCGAAGTAGCTACGGCTCTTACTTCGTGGGTCCTTACCTTCAGCAATGCAAGGTCTTCCTCCTTTAAGTGAGAGTGGGCTTCTCTAATCAGAAGCCTTATATAATACGAAACCCCATTCTTGGACATGGGCCTCGAAGGTTTCTTGATGGCACACCATAAGGCTTCTGACTGTCCTCGAAGAGGTTTAGACCTCTTAAGATAAAATTTGAGAGCTCTGACAGGGCAAAGAACTCTCTCTAGTTCGTTACCTACCATGTTGGAGAGGCTAGGTATTTCAAACGATCTAGGCCAAGGACGTGAAGGAAGTTCGTTCTTTGCTAGGAATCCGAGCTGAAAAGAACATGTTGCAGATTCGGTCGTGAAACCAATGTTCTTGCTGAAGGCATGAACCTCACTGACTCTCTTAGCTGTTGCAAGGCAGACGAGAAAAAGAGTCTTGAGGGTAAGGTCCTTGAAGGAAGCTGACTGGAGAGGTTCGAACCTAGGTGACATAAGGAACCTTAAGACTACGTCTAGGTTCCAGCCTGGAGTGGATAGACGACGCTCTTTAGACGTCTCAAAAGACTTAAGAATGTCTTGAAGGTCCTTGTTGGAAGAAAGGTCCAAACCTCTGTGGCGGAGAACTGAAGCCAACATACTCCTATACCCTTTAATCGTAGGGGGCTGAAAGGGATCTCTCATTCCTAAGATGTAGAAGGAAGTCAGCTATTTGGGTCACAGAGGTATTGGTAGAGGATATTGAATTGGCTCTACACCAGCTTCGGAAGACCTCCCACTTAGACTGGTAGACTCTACGAGTGGAAACCCTTCTCGCTCTGGCAATCGCACTGGCTGCCTCCTTCGAAAAGCCTCTAGCTCTAGCGAATCTTTCGACAGTCTGAAGGCAGTCAGCCGAAGAGCGTGGAGGTTTGGGTGCAACCTGTCTACGTGAGGTTGACGTAGAAGGTCCACTCTTAGAGGTAGAGTCCTGGGGATGTCGACTAGCCATTGAAGTACCTCTGTGAACCATTCTCTTGCAGGCCAAAGGGGAGCAACCAGCGTCAGCCGTGTCCCTTCGTGCGAGATGAATTTTTGCAGAACTTTGTTTATTATCTTGAACGGTGGGAATGCGTACAGGTCGAGATGGGACCAGTTCAGTAGAAAAGCATCCACATGAACTGCTGCAGGGTCTGGAACAGGGGAACAGTACAGCGGAAGTCTCTTGGTTATGGAGGTGGCAAACAGATCTATGGTAGGTTGACCCCACAAGGTCCAAAGTCTGTTGCACACACTCTTGTGGAGGGTCCATTCCGTGGGAATGACCTGATTCCTTCTGCTTAGGCGATCTGCTGAGACGTTCATATCGCCCTGAATGAACCTCGTGACCAGAGTGAGGTTTAGACCTCTTGACCAAATGAGGAGGTCCCTTGCGATCTCGTATAGGCTCCTCGAATGGGTCCCTCCTTGCTTGGAGATGTAAGCCAAGGCTGTGGTATTGTCTGAGTTCACCTCCACCACTTTGCCTAGCAGGAGGGACTTGAAGTTCAACAGGGCTAAATGAACTGCTAGTAGCTCCTTGCAGTTGATGTGGAGTAATCCCTGTTCTTCGTTCCACGTTCCCGAGCATTCCCGTCCGTTCAAGGTCGCACCCCAGCCCGAGTCCGATGCATCTGAAAAGAGATGAAGATTGGGGGTCTGAATAGCCAACGATAGACCCTCCCTGAGAAGGAGGTTGTGCTTCCACCACAGGAGAGTGGTCTTCATCTCTTGGGTGATTGGGATAGAGACTGCTTCGAGAGTCGAACCCTTGTCCCAATGAGCTGCAAGATGGAATTGAAGAGGGCGGAGGTGGAGTCTCCCTAGCTCGACGAACAGGGCCAGTGATGAAAGGGTCCCTGTGAGACTCATCCACTGTCTCACCGAGCAACTGCTCCTCTTCAGCATGCTCATGATGCACTCTAGGGCTTGGCTTATCCTGGGGGCCGATGGAAAAGCCCGAAAATCCTGACTCCGAATCTCCATTCCCAGGTACACAATGGATTGGGAGGGAATGAGTTGAGACTTTTCTATGTTGACTAATAGACCCAGTTCTCTGATTAAGTCTAAAGTCCAATTGAGATTCTCCAGACAGCGACGACTCGTGGAGGCTCTCAACAGCCAGTCGTCTAAGTAGAGGGAGGCTCTGATGTCCGATAAGTGTAGGAATTTTGCTATATTCCTCATCAGATGAGTAAAGACCATAGGAGCTGTGCTTAGGCCAAAACACAGGGCTTGGAACTGGAAGACAACCTTTCCAAAAACGAATCTCAGGAAAGGTTGGGAGTCTGGATGAATAGGAACGTGAAAGTAGGCATCTTTCAAGTCCAACGAGACCATCCAGTCCTCCTGCCTGACCGCTGCTAAGACCGACTTCGTCGTCTCCATCGTGAACGTCTGCTTGGTGACATACGCGTTGAGCGCGCTGACGTCCAGCACCGGTCTCCAACCTCCTGTCTTCTTGGCCACAAGAAAGAGACGGTTGTAGAAGACCGGGGATTGATGGTCCCGGACTATAACCACTGCCTTCTTCTGCACAAGTAGCGACACCTCCTGGTGCAATGCTAGCCTCTTGTCCTCTTCTTTGTAGTTGGGAGAGAGGTTGATGGGCGATGTGGTCAGAGGTGGTTTGAGGCAGAATGGAATCCTGTAACCGTTCCTCAGCCAACTGACAGACTGGGCGTCTGCACCTCTCTTCTCCCAGGCTCGCCAGAAGATCTTGAGTCTGGCTCCTACTGCTGTCTGGAGATGCGGAGAGTCAGTTTTTTCCTTTAGATGTCCTGGAGCCTTTCCTGGACTTGCTCCTGTAAGAGTCTGGACGGGAGCTTCCTCGGCTGGGGGCTCTACCACGAAAGGGCGGAATGAACCTCGTAGCAGGGGTATCAGCCACTGGGGAGCGATAAGTCTTGGGGACTGAGGTAGCAACCTTAGACTTACGAGCCGATGAGGCTACAAGATCGTGTGTGTCCTTTTGTATCAGGGCAGCAGACAAGTCCTTAACCAGCTCTTCGGGGAAGAGGAACTTCGAGAGCGGAGCAAAAAGGAGTTGTGACCTTTGGCAAGGTGTAATGCTGGAGGAAAGGAAGGTACACAGCTGTTCCCTTTTCTTCAAAACCCCTGATACAAACATCGACGCAAGCTCACCAGATCCATCCCTAATGGCCTTATCCATGCAGGACATTAATAGCATGGCAGAATCCTTGTCCGCAGGAGAGGTTTTCTTGCTGAGGGCCCCCAGGCACCAGTCAAGAAAGTTGAACATCTCAAATGCTCTAAACAGTCCTTTCAGTAAGTGATCAAGGTCTGAGAAGGTCCAGCAAACCTTAGAGCGCCTCATTGCAGTTCTCCGAGGCGAGTCTACCAAACTTGAGAAGTCAGCCTGGGCAGAGGCAGGTACTCCCAAGCCTGGTGCTTCTCCTGTGGCATACCAAACGCTCGCTTTCGAAGTGAGCTTAGTTGGCGGGAACATGAAAGAAGTTTTGCCAAGGTGTTGCTTAGTCTGCAGCCACTCCCCTAAGATCCTTAATGCTCTCTTAGAGGACCTTGCTAGGACTAGCTTAGTATAGGAGGACTTAGCTTGTTGTATGCCCAGCGAAAACTCAGATGGCGGAGAGCGGGGAATAGCAGAGACAAAGTGGTCTGGATAAACCTCCCTAAGCAGAGCCAAGACCTTACGAAAGTCAATAGACTGTGGAGAAGGCTTGGATTCATCCACGTCTGACGAGGGATCCAGGTGTGCCTCCTCATCATCAGACGCCTCATCACCAGAGTGTAGCGAAGATATCGGACAAGAATGCTGAACAGCAGAGTCAGAACGAGTAGGAACAATAATAGTGGTTTCCTCTTCAAGTAACTGTTGAGGGAGAACCTGAGGCTCAGACTGCAAAGGCTGAATAAAAGACGAAGCAGAAGGAAGGCGCATGGGTGGAGGAGGCTGACTCCTAGCATGAGTGGTTGAACCCAAGGGTTGCGCTTGCTGAGCGGTTGGTGGAAGCGGAGTAGCAAGTTCCTGTTCCTGTGGTGTGAGCGGAGCGTGATGAGGTTGAGGCTGCGCAGAACAAGGTAAATGTCTCGCAAGCTGAGGCTCCTGAGACGCAAGGCCAAGGTGTAGTGGAGCTTGCCTTGTGGATGGTTGAGCTCGCTGCAGCGAGAGCTGAGGAGACTGACTCATGGACGGGAGAGGTTGTTGTACCTCAACCGAGTGTTGCACCACTGGTGGAGCAGCAAGGGGAGGCGGAGGAAGAGAGGTATAATCCTCCTGATCCCATAGCAAAGGTTGCCTTAAAGAAGGCGGAGGCTGAACACCACTGGGAACAGCAAACTCAGACCGTGGCTCAACATCGTACGCCTGGCAGGTGGTACTGCGATCAGGCGGAGCAAGCGCAGGCGGAGCGAGCGCAGGCGGAGGGAGTGTAGGCGGAGGCGGAGGCGCAACACTCTCAGCCCGACACTCACGCATCAAGTCCGAAAGCTGAGCTTGCATGGACTGTAGTAGAGTCCACTTAGGGTCGGCAGAAACTACAGTAGGCTGAGGTAAAGCCTTAACAGTCGAGCTCTGTTGTGGCAGAACCTTACTCCTCTTGGGCGGAGTGCAGTCGACAGATGACTGAGGCGAGTCAGAGCTGAGCCAATGACTGCAACCTGGCTGAGCACTCGCGGACTGGACTCTGCGTTTAAGTGGTCTCGAGACCTGAGACCAACGTTTCTTCCCTGACAGATGATCAGCGGACGAGAACAAGACGGGCTCAATCGTCTGCAGGTGGGAGTGACGGTCTTTGGAAGACACGCCCGCAACCACCGAGGATACTTCTGTGCGCCTAACAAGGCCTGCCGAACCCTTATGCCCTTCGACATTGCTTCTCCCCTGGGCTTGGGAGCTTGCAAGAGGTCCCGGACTGGGAGGACGACTGGCTCGCACAGAAGTATCCTCACGCACCACACTGGCACTGACACTAGCACTTGGCACTGCACTGACACTAGCACTCGTCACAGCACTGGCACTAATTCCACCCACTGCACTCTTGACCTTAAGTTCCTTGACTTCGGCCATCAGAGACTTATGGTCACTTACCACTGACTCTACTTTATCGCCTAAGGCCTGAATAGCACGCAAAACAACAGACATATCAGGCGGAGGGCAAACAGTAGGTTCGGGGGTAGCCACTACAGGGGTAGGAAAAGGTAGGGGATCATGAGGTGAGGAAAAAAGTGAAGAGTGAGAAGAACTCCTCCTAACTCTACCTCTCTCTAACTTAGATGAATATTTTAAAAGACGGACAAATTCCAGTTCCGAAAGTCCGGCGCATTCCTCACATCGATTTTCTAACTGACAGGGCCTGTCCCTACAGTCAGAACAAGCGGTGTGAGGATCTACCGAGGCCTTCGGAATACGCCTATTGCAAGACCTACATCGTCTATGGGAGGGGGCTTGCGAAATGTCAGACATCTTGAATCCAAAGAGTTAGCCAAAGGGGTTTCCAAAATCAAGCAAAAGATCGTTAACCGTTAATCAGGACTATATAAAAGCTATCTAGCTAATATAAGAAGGTTTCCAGTAAAGCGACAGCCGAAATCTGAGAGAATACTTCACCAATTAGCCGTGAACAAACTCGAAGATCATAAGCGTATCCCAGAACGTCTTGCCGGAAGCACGACAGAGGAATAATTGAGGAGGTGTCAACAAGAAGTACTTGAGTACCTGGCCACAGGTGGCGCTGGTAAGTACACCCCCTTCTAGTATTGTGATAGCTGGCGTATCCCTCCATAGAATTCTGTCGGGCAACGGAGTTGACAGCTACATGATTATCGGGTAAGTTTAATATTGAAAAATTATCATTAGTGAAGTGACCGCTCAGGGCAATAAAAGCGTGACGGTACGTTAGCGGCAACCTGGTCCAGGGGGGACGCTTAGATGTTTTCTGGCAGAAAATTACGGTAGACTATCGTACAGCAGCCTAGTGCACACTTGCGCCTAGTGGCCGTGTTTACGTGTGGGAGTGTCATCTTGGATATACAGTACTACTGTATACTGTAATTTTTAACTATTGCTAGATACTGTATCAAACCTTGAAAACCCTTTTTTGTGTTTTGTATCTATAGGAAATAATTCTACATTATTCGGAAAACACTGAAAACAGTAAGCTATGCATAGTACAGTAGTAAATACTAGTCATAGAAAATTATCAAAACTTTAACAACTTTTTATTGTTTTATTTATCCATAAAAGAAATTTTGTACAGTATTTTATAAAAAAATCTATAAGAAGGAATTCTTACAGTATTGTTAAGATAAAAGCTACAGTATATATATATATATATATATATATATATATATATATATATATATATATATATATATATATATATATTCAAATAAGCCATATATATTTTTGATATATTAATGTCTGGATTCTCTTAACGACCTCGGGATCAGAGCCCCAGGCGAAATCACACAAAGACAAGAGCTTGGCTCCGGCCGGGAATCGAACCCTGGTCGGCAAGCTTATATAGACAGTGACTAACCCACTTGGCCACGAAGAAAGATAAAAGTCAATGACAATTCTACTGTACTTATACCTGTCGAATTCAGGTATTTTGTACTTAGAATTGAAATCAACCCATCTTCACCATCGTAGCTAATTGGTAGTTTGTTACTTGGCATTCAATTAATGATAAATTTTGCACATTTTTACGTGTTTTTCATATTCAAATAAGCCATATATATTTTTGATATATTAATGTCTGGATTCTCTCAACGACCTCGGGATCAGAGCCCCAGGCGAAATCACACAAAGACAAGAGCTTGGCTCCGGTTGGGAATCGAACCCTGGTCGGCAAGCTTCTATCTTTATTCCCCAGTTAGGTACAATACAAAACAAAATTGTAAGTTGAAAAATATCAAAATTGCACTTGGTAAAAATCTAGCATTTTGTAATCAGTCACAGCTTTTTACCAATGAAATTTAAATGAAAATCATTGCATCACTGTGAAAGATCAACCATTTCTACACAATTTCCATATTAAATAAATTCCTAAAACATACTTCTTATACTTTTTATTATTTTTTTTTAAATAGATTTTCGCAAAATAATTTTTGTTAATCACGTAATTTTTAATATTTCTCAGCATTGCAAATATATTCTGCCTGTTACATGAAAAAGTTTAATCATCCCTCAACATAAAGCATCAAAACAGATGCTCATATCAGTTACGGTTTTGATATCTCGAGTCATAAAAATCTTCTTGGCAAGAGTGCCAACTTTCTCCCTTGGCAAAAGTATTGTACTGTACCCAATATTGCTAATTGGGGCCTTCAAAATATATTGTAAATTTTTTATAATCCTTCTTCCTTGAAAAAACAAAATTCGTCTAAAAGAAAATTATTCAAGCATATATGAAGAGAGAGAGAGAGAGAGAGAGAGAGAGAGAGAGAGAGAGAGAGAGAGAGAGAGAGAGAGAGAGAGAGAGAGGAGAGGGAGAGGGAGAGGGAGAGGGAGAGAGAGAGAGAGAGAGAGAGAGAGAGAGAGAGAGAGAGAGAGAGAGAGAGAGAGAGAGAGAGAGAGAGAGAGAGAGAGAGAGAGAGAGGGGGGGGGGGGGCATTTTGCAAGGTGATAGGACAGGAAATATGACAAATTCGAAGATAATTTGTATTTTTCCTAACCATACAAACCTTAGCTATTTACATTGGGTTTACCTTTTAGCGTAGCTGAAATGGCGAGCCATTAGAATTTAACGAGGGTGTATTACCCCCCCCCCCCCGCTAACTAGCTACCCCTCCCCCCTCACACACAGGTGAGTGCTCACTTTCACTTAGAGGTAGGACTTGTCTTGGGGGACAGGGCTGGCGGGCAAATATGTGTAAATAGCTAAGGTTTGTATGGTTAGGAAAAATACAAATTATCTTCGAATTTGTCATTTGTTCCGTAACCGAAATACAAACCACGCTATTTACATTGGGTGACTTACCCCTTAGGTAGGGTGGAAAGTCCCCAGCCATACTGGCTTTGGCTTTACCCGGGGACTCAGAATCCGAGTGAGTCGCACTCGAGAAAAGGAGTCCCTGCACCTCACAAGTTCCTTGCTCCGCAAGGAACCGTGTGGCCTACATAAGCTTGTGTGTGAAGGAAGAAGTGTGACCCGTCCTAGGCAGTTGACCTGGAGTTCCAGAAGGAACTCTGGGTTAGGACGTTCCCAATACCACCTCATCAGGGTATGGGGGTCGCGACAGTATTGACTCAATACTCGGAACACAAGGAAGCATGGTTTACCTGCAGAGGTTCGAGGTCAGCTATGCAGAGACCAGGATGCTGCTTCCCTGTAGAGGGGATGATGAAGAAAGAAATAAGGGCCAGACATACTTCTTTCGTTCATGCAGACTAAAACCTGATAACAATGCCCTCAACCTTCTGCTACCTGTCCAAAAAGGAGCCTGAGGTTAGACCAGCTGTTGTGTAGCCACCACAGAGCGATAGAAAACGTATCGAAACTCCTGTGGGTCACGCCCTGCAGGAGCGGGCTGCGAAGGTCATTACACGCTTCCAGACTCCAGCTTGTAGCACCTGCGTCACAGAGTAGTATTACTCGAAGGCGAGGGACGTTGCGATGTATCCAACATCGTGCTGTAGGGCGACGTGACGGGGGAGGGTCTGGAGACAGGTCGAGATGAATGTCCTTGAGTCCGAGCTGAAGAGGTATACTGGTGACTCTCCACCGTGTCCTCCTTGTGCTCCCAAATCGGCTGCAACTGAGGACAAACTGCAGCTGTTCCCAAAGCTAACCTCTCGATTCCTTTACTGGCAAGAAAGAGGTCTTGGGACATCAGATACAGAATGGAGACTCAAAATCTTGAAGGAATTGGACCGAAGGGCCGGGACCCCAAGATTCTGAGTCTAGCCAACAACTCAGGAGCAAATCTGAATGTTGCCTTCCCCTCTTCCTTAGAAAGGGCGGAGTCGTACGAGACCAAGAAGATTGCTTACACACTGGCCGCGGCCAGAGTGAGCAGGAGACCCAAGACGGAATACAATCCGAGGCCTGTCGTAAAGGGTCTTGAGAAGATCTCTTAAGGGACTAAAAAGTCTGAGCCATGCTCCAAGTTGGAGGTCTCCCTCCGACTAGGGCAGGGACGATCGTAGCTTCGCAAGAGCGAGGAAAGATCCAGCGGGCAGGAAAAAGTTATTCCTTTAAGCCTGAAGGTCGGGGAAAGGCTGAGCGACAGGCTTCATTGCCGAGAGCGGAAAGGAGTTTCCTCCCGCCGAAAGGCAATAAGACCGTTATTGCTGGAGAAGAGGCTTCAAGGGAAGAGGTATATCACCCACGGCACCAACCACCGAAGACTCTTCACTTTGCCTGAAAGACCCCTGCGGATGACTATCGCAGATGACGCGACCTCCGTCCCGCGACTGTAGCGGGTTGTCTCTTCTTGAGGAGGAGGCGTAGTGTCTCCAGGCATGAAGCCGAAGCGACGCCCCGGTTCGTGAAAGATGTTGCAGTGTGGTTGTTTGAGTAGTCTGTGCCGTGGGAGAAGCTCTCCCGGGAGTTCCGTCAGGGGAAGCAGAGGGTCCAGAAACCGTTCTGCGCATAGTCCCAGTGGAGCTCTCCCATTGAAAGGTTGACAGACAACCTGGTCTTGTTGAGACCCATTGTCCACAGACAAAAAGGAGGGAAGACGCAGGCGTCAAAGTTGTCCCACCATCACCGGAATGCATCTTTCTAGAGTCTCGGGGTCTGAGACTGGGGGAAGAACAGCGGAAGCTTGAGGTTCCAAGCTGTCGCGATCAGGTCCCCCAGACCAGGACTTGCTGGTTACTCAAGGCCAAAGACCCCCAGGTACACTCTCTCTACGAGGCTCTGCTCGGATAGTCGGAGAGAACATTCCTCTGCCTGGAATGAGAGAGCCGATGGTGGTGGCCCCCCCCCCCCCCCCTTTTCTTTGACGAGTCCGAGAACAGCATCAAGAATGTGGGGAAAGGACGAGAATATCCACTCCCATCAAGAGCTTCCATAGGTCAACACCCATTGCAGGTCTAATAGTTCCGCTGGTCCCATAGGGGCCAGGAAGTTAGGTTAATCGTTGCATGAAACCACCGGAACTTGGACCGCCCCACATGGAACTTATCCTGAGGCGACCGTTCGGACTATAGACGGGTCAATGAGGAAAGGAGAACTAGGAAACGTTCCAAGGTAGGGCTGAAAGCTCTGCTTGACTGAGAACAGGTACTGCGACTCTCCTCAGCCTTGCCACAGTCAACTGAAGGGAAGGCTCGGAGGATGTGGCAACAGAATCTGGCGTCCCCAGGTGGTCACCCATCCAAGTACCGACCAGAACCGACGTTGCTTAACCTCGCTGGACGGACGAGAAGCGGGGTTTCCAACGTGGTAAGGCCGTTGACTCAATATCATGGCCAGATACTCCAGATGTTGAGGCAGAAGAAGAGAAGGCTCCTAGCAAAATACCATGAACCCACACTCATGGTAAGCATCCGGAAGCTTGTCCCGGCGCTGAAGAAGGTCGAACCCGAGCCTACCGGAGTTGACCAGCCCTCCAAAGAGCGAAGTAGGCAGAAGCCTGCACCTGAGCGGCCATGAGGAAAGCAGGGAGAGTTCTCTGGAGAAAAAAACCTACGATGCCACGGCGGGATCGCCACACTGCATCATAAGCAGGAATACCTGCAGTCTAGGCTGAATTCCACGAGCTCCCTGGAAGATGGATGGGATGGAAACTGAAAGTACCCGTCCTTCCGATCCAGGGTTTAAGGAGTCCTGTCGCCTCGTTACCAGTCTGATCGATTCTGCTGTTCTACGCTGGCCGAAGTTTGTTCGACAAACTTGATCAGGGCTGAGAGGTCGACTACGGAACTCCCGTCTCAGATACTTCCTTACAAGAAAGGATCGACTGAAGAAGCTGGGGGTGAAGCCGTCGATGATCCTACGGAGGACCTTCGCCTAAGGTATGGATCATTCTGCCCAAACGGGCAACTCTTGCCGACGCTATAGCATAGAGGTTCAGAGACACTGAATTCGCTGACAGAGACGGCAGGCGCGATATCCTTGGCTGATCACAGAGATTGTGCGGGAATGGGCATCGGGAAGCCGTCATCCGGATGAGTAACCTTAAGCATCCTGCCAGCGTGAAACCTGCAATCCTAGAGTTCGTGAACTCTGCCGCTCCCTTTAGGACTATGCCCTCCCCCGGGGGAGCCTCCCGTGCCATCTGTTCCTGACAGGAGGAAACTGCAATTGGACACCTTGTCTCAGTTGTCGTAGCCGATAACTTAGGCCGACGTGGTTGAAAGAAAAAGGCGCTGGAGCCCTGCAGAGTCTGGAAGAAAGCGCCTTGGAGGAGTGGAAACGGAAGTCGACTTCCTCCGCACAGCCGCTGTCTAAGTCTCTGTCCTTGGGCACAAACAAACTCTTCTCAAGGATGGCCCTAGCTCTGGCACTCTTTAGACCTCGAGACCAGGGCAGAGCCGCACTGGACTTCGGGGCCTTCCGAACGTCAAACACTTCATCCAAGATCGTGTCTTTGCCTTCACGGGGGGCGATGACTGGATCCATAAGGCAACTTAACGGGCTGTTAAGTTGCCTTATCAAGCTTAGGACCTGCCAGAAGGTATGTTCGGATTCCTGCTGTTCTTCTCCCTGCGGGCTGGCAGCTAAGTCTTCTGCCCCAGGGATCTCTTCCTGGGGTGAAACGTGGACATTCCCCCGGGTAGTCGTGGGTTCCTGGCGAATTCTTGAGGAGGATTTCGGGACGGTCTTGGAGTCCTTGGATTCCCTCCTGGGAGGGATACAGGATCCCAACAAAGAGATTCGAGGGGCCCCTTCCTCACGAGATGATTCTCCTCCATGAAGCAAAGTCTCCCCCCTTGGTGCCGAGGGGAAGACTACCGCCCCACTGGACTCACCTGAGGACGGAAAGGCCTCGTCCACGGGAGAAGGAGAAAGCCCTCGAGCAGGAGAAGGGGCCTTCGCGACCGACCTCTTGGGAACCAACTTCGCCCTGGGGGAAGTCACCACGAAGTCCACTCCTCTCTTTCTCTCCCTGGTCGGCGAGTGCTGGTTTCATAACCCTCACTAAGGCCCGCGCCAGAGGATCAAACCAAGTCTGCTGCTCCAAGGACACAGAGTCCGAAATCCTCGCTAAAGGGAAAGGGATCGGGCGATCCTTTGGAGTGGACACCACAGTACCTGCCTGAAAAGAAGGTGGGGAAGAATGATGTACTAACCTCTCCTCAGTAATATCCTTGTCCTGCACTACCAACCTGTATTTGGGTGGAGGCGATCCCGAGCGTTGTCTAGGAACACGCGTTCCTGCTGCTACCCCCCGACTGCGGAATTCGCCGCGAACGATGGTCGCGCGAGGGCGAATGGTCACGTGGGAGCGCGGGCGAGCGATCGCGCGGGCGCGCAGGCGAGCGGTCGCGCAGGCGAATGATCGCGCAGGCGAGCGGTCGCGCGGGCGAGTGGGCGCGAGGGTGGGCAGGTGAATGAGTGCATGTCCGAGGTGGCGAAGGCAAGCGTTGGCGAGGAAACGCGCTGCCGCGTGGGTGAGGAAGACCGCTGGCGATGTGGATCAACAGGAGATCGGTGGTGAGCTGGTGAGCGCTGACGCGCAGGTAGGCAATGGCGTGTTGTGGCATGGTGACGCGTTGGCGAGCGACAGCGAGCAGCATGCGTAGGTGAGCGATCGCGCGATGGCGAGCTAGTAGCCGGCGAACCATGTCCCTTCAGCGTTGGAGAACGTTGGTGCGCAGGCTGTAACACACGCGGGCGGTCCGGAGATCGCCGAGAAACAGGTGATCGCTGACGCGTAGAACGCTGGTGAATAGGCGATACCAAAATCGCCTGAGCGCGCTGACGAGCAGGTGAACGCTGGCGAGCAGGTGAACGCTGGCGCGTAGGCGATCGTTGACGCGTGGGAGAATGCTGGCGAATAGACGATACTAAAATCGCCTGTGCGCGCTGGCGAGCAGGTGATCGCTGGCGCGTAGGTGATCGCTGGCGAGCAGGAGGTCGACGCGTGAGATCCTGTGAAGGGACAGGTGGCGCGGCGCGTTCACGAGCAGGAACAGGTTGGCGAACATGTGCTTTTGACACACGCGCTGAACGATGTCGCGTAGCCACAGGGTCAGAAGACTGATGGCGAGCAGGGAGCTCGGCAGGAACTGTAGGATGCTCAGAGACCGCAGGGCGATAATCCTCAAATGAGCGCTGACGCTCAGAAGAGAGCTGATGAGCAGGAGAGCGCTGGCGAGGAGGGCGAACATCAGGAGAGCGCCGACGAGCAGGAGAGTCCTGACGAGCAGGAGAGCGCTGACGAACAGGAGAGCGTTGGCGAACAGGAGAGTGCTAGCGATCAGGAAGCGCTGATGAGCAGGAGAGCGCCTGTGCGCTAACACTGAGCAGGAGCAGGTCGGAAGACCGTAGCCCTGTCCGCCGGGAGACTGATGTCCGTCGGAAGACCGTTGTCCGTCGGGAAGACCGTTGTCCGTCGGGAAGACCGTTGTCCGTCGGGAAGACCGTTGCCCGTCAGACTGCTGTCCATCTGCAACAGGGCGGATGAAGGAGTTGTAGGCTGCAAACGTAGATTCAAAAAGGCACCTCTTAGCACCCTTATAGGGAGATTAGAGGCCCTTACGACGAGGCGGACGGTGAGCCTTACGGCGAAGGAGGCCAACAGCAACAGCAGCAGAAGAATCCTCCGAAGAGGAGTCTCTATGAGTGTACTCTCTCGCGAACGAAAGAGAAACACTTCGTAGAAGAGACTGGTCAGCCAGTGACCTAAAAAGGAGCAATCCTCCGAAGAGGGGCTCCTGCAGTTGCCCAGCCCCTTGAGCGAAACTGCAGGTGTGACCGCTCAGCACCAAGAGCATAGTCGCACGAAAAAAAGGCAAGAGAAGAACCCCCCAAAAGGGGAAAAACTCAAGCCTGGACAGGACAAACTTCCCTCGGAAGGAAAGTTACCCACCCAAGGAGGCAAGCCTCCTGAGTTCTAAAATGAACTGGAGAGCTGTCAATCGTCACGGGAGTACTTCCAGTAGAAGGAGACACGCCCCTGACGAAAATCCAAAGGGGAGGCAGCAACAGCCGAATCCTCAGGCCTCCACAAGACAGCTCACACCGTAGCCATATTACAGAAACGAACTAGATCGGTAACTGTAAAAAAATAAAAACAAAAAACATTAGTACACATTCATTCCCCCGGGAAGGCTCCGAAGAGGAATCCCGAGGGAAAGGAAAGAAGAATTACACAACAGGCACGTGCCCTCACAACCACTTACACTCACGGAAGGAGAGCTGTAACCAAAACAGAATTATAACAATTATAATTATGAAACTATGTAATTATGTAATTTAAAAATGAATGAACACTAAAGAAAGAACGAAAACCCCGAAAGGAATCGTTCTACAAGCTGAAAATTAACAACTACAATTAGATTCATAAACTAATTGAGACAAAACGTACGGCGTAGCAACCCCCCCACATGGGAAGGAAGCTACAAGGGCGTAGTAACACATAGTAAAAGGGTGAACGACCTCAAGAGAGAGAGAGAGAGAGAGAAAGACCGAAGTCAAACTCGATCGCAACCCATAAAATTACGCCGTGGTGGCCTAACTGCCGAGGACTCCACGGAGATATCGTACACTACACACACAACTCTGAAAAGGAAACTTACTGATTTCTATACTCAAATATATATACAAACATGAAAACATGTTTACATATACAGTATATTGGGTAAAAGAAAAGTAAGCGATTAAGTAAAGACAAAACAAACAATGGCTGCCAAGCGAGGACCAAGACAGAGACGTCTGTCCCAGTCCGAGCCAAAAGTGAAAGTGAGCATTCACCTGTGTGTGAGGGGTAGCTAGCTACCACTCCCCTACCCCCCGCTAACTAGCTCGGGGGTAATACACCCTCGTTAAATTCTAATGGCTCGCCATTTCAGCTGCGCTAAAAGGTAAACCCAATGTAAATAGCGTGGTTTGTATTTCGGTTACGGAACAATTCTATTTTTGGGGTAGACATCAACACAGCTTCAAGTAAAAGCAATATGAAGAGCAGAAGAGTTTCATAAAATGAAAGCAACACACTCATTAAGGATGAAATTCAACACAACAGTACTCACTGGGTTGCAATTATTCTCAGATTCCTTTCCTTTTCTCTATCAGTTTCAATATTAGGCTTCAATTTCAGCTTCTTAACTAGGATTTCCCTCTGCAAATAAGAAAAAGTAAACTTCCAAGCACTATAATAACAGCTCAAACAGAAAATAATACTTCATTATATATGTGCATTTCAAGGAAGAATACAGTACTGCACTGTAATACCATCATAAACTACAATAGTTTTAATTACTCAAGCCTTTGGGTGCTTGTAAAGTCGCATTTCAAGCATTTATTATAAGAAATAAAATACTACTTTAGTAAAAAAGTAAAGAATACTGTCATTAAAGCATCTTTATCTTACAACTGATAACTTCTTGTATTACTCAAGTATCGGAATGTGTAACCAACTTTATTTTTCCAGGGATCTCTGATGCTGGCAATGTCAAGGTATCTTTTTCTATTGACATCACTTATATTTATGTTATAAAAGGCAAAAAAAGTTGTCACGAGTTTCATTCTAATAAAATAATGTAAATTATTTACAATACTACAATTATTACATTTAATTGCTATTATATCATGTAATATCTGATGTATGGCAGTAGGCTATCTGCTTGTGAAAACACTTCTGACAATTTCCTTTAATAGCTCACTATTTACCCACGTCCCCATAAAGCATCCCCATTATCTTTGAGATATTTCTTTTTGACTCACTTGATTCCTATAAGAAAACATATAAACATTTCTTTTTTCATTTCAAATCTTCCATGAATCTAAATTCAGTTCTAAAGTCAGAATCTAAATTCAGTTCTAAAGTCAGAATCTAAATTCAGTTAAGTTAGAATTGCTTTCCCTAAATCTAGAAAAATAACGAATTTTAAAAGTAATTATTTCTCCTAGCTAAACAAACCTAAGTCTTTTAAATTAGGGAAGGTCTTCAGCAGAGCTAGAACGCCCTTTGAAATCGTTAACGAGCTGTTGTAGTAAACAGCGGGTAGTGAGCCCTCTCCTGAAAAAAAGACTTTTAACTTGTGACCTCCAGCTCATGGCTAACAAGGGTGATTGAGATGGGATGCTTGACTTTTAAAAGATTTAGGCTTGTACAGTGAACCCTCGCTACTTCGCGGTTCGACCATCGCGGATTCACCACTTCGCGGATTTTTTCCATAACCCATATATATACAGTAATATATATATATATATATATATATATATATATATATATATATATATATATATATATATGTATGCATGTATTTATGTATATATGTATGTATGTATATATGTAGGTATGTATATGTGTATACATATATATATATATATATATATATATATATATATATATATATATATATATATATATATATATATATATATATATATATATATATATATATATATATATATATATATATATATACTGTATATATATATATATATATATATATATATATATATATATCTATCTAAAGTAAGAAGATGTGATGTAGTTCTAAGGGAAAAGTATGGGAAATATGTCTGGGTAATAAGCAAAGCTTTACCTCCAGTTTGTTTCTTCATTATGATCAGAGATAAATGTAAACAAAACATTGGTTGCCATTTTTTATCATGCTTTTTAGCGTGTTTAGGAAACGCATGATATAAAATCGCCTTTAATATTTGTGCCTGTTTTAGTTTAGGGTACTGTAGTACATGCATTAAGTGTTCTGCACATTAAAGGGTAGTTTGTTAACAGTACTACGTACAAGGGAAGGTTTTAAAAGTCTGAATATACATGTTGAATAAATAGGTAAATATGGTGTCACTACTTCGCGGATTTTCACCTATCGCGGCCGCGTCTGGAACCTATCTACCGCGATAAACGAGGGTTCACTGTATAGCTAGGAATTTTTTTTTCCTAAATTTAAGTACAGTAATATGTTATTTTCATTAGTAAAATAAATTTTTGAATATACTTACCCGATGATCATGTAGCTGTCAACTCTGTTACCCGACAGAAATCTACGGTCGGGATACGCCAGCGATCGCTATACAGGTGGGGGTGTACACAACAGCGCCATCTGTGAGCAGGTACTCAAGTACTTCTTGTCAACAAGAACTCAATTTTCTCCTCGGTCCACTGGTTCTCTATGGGGAGGAAGGGTGGGTCCTTAAATTCATGATCATCGGGTAAGTATATTCAAAAATTTATTTTACTAATGAAAATAACATTTTTCAATATTAATCTTACCCGATGATCATGTAGCTGATTCACACCCAGGGTGGTGGGTGGAGACCAGCATACATGTTAACAAAGAAGCTAAGTATCCCGTATTTCATTTTATTAGTTATTCAAAAATAACATAAAATAAATAAGTACCTGGTAAGGAAGACGACTTGAACCATTACTCTGCCTTTATTAAGTACGTCTTCCTTACTGAGCGTAGCGGTCCTCTTAGGATGCTGAACGACTCTTAGGTGCTGAAGTATAAAGGGCTGCAACCCATACTAAAGGACCTCATCACAACCTTTAACCTCGGCGCTTCTCAAGAAAGAATTGACCACCCGCCAAATCAACAAGGATGCGGAAGGCTTCTTAGCCGACCGTACAACCCATAAAAAGTATTCAAGAGAAAGGTTAAAAAGGTTATGGGATTATGGGAATGTAGTGGCTGAGCCCCCACCTACTACTGCATTCGTTGCTACGAATGGTCCCAGGGTGTACCAGTTCTCGTAAAGAGACTGGACATCTTTGAGATAGAATGCTGCGAACACTGACTTGCTTCTCCAATAGGTTGCATCCATAACACTCTGCAGAGAACGGTTCTGTTTGAAGGCCACTGAAGTAGCCACAGCTCTCACTTCATGTGTCCTTACCTTCAGCAAAGCAAGGTCTTCTTCCTTCAGATGAGAATGTGCTTCCCTAATCAGAAGCCTGATTTAGTAAGAAACTGAGTTCTTAGACATTGGAAGAGAAGGCTTCTTGATAGCACACCATAAGGCTTCTGATTGTCCTCGTAAAGGTTATGACCTTTTTAGATAGTACCTAAGAGCTCTAACTGGGCAAAGTACTCTCTCTAGTTCGTTCCCCACCAAGTTGGACAGGCTTGGGATCTCGAACGACTTAGGCCAAGGACGTGAAGGAAGCTCGTTTTAGCAAAAACCGAGCTGCAAGGAACATGTAGCCGTTTCAGATGTGAAAACTATGTTCCTGCTGAAGGCGTGGATCTCACTTACTCTTTTAGCTGTTGCCAAGCACACGAGGAAAAGATTTTTTAATGTGAGGTCCTTAAAAGAGGCTGATTGGAGAGGTTCAAATCTTGATGACATAAGGAACCTTAGGACCACGTCTAGATTCCAGCCTGGAGTGGACAACCGACGTTCCTTTGAGGTCTCAAAAGACCTAAGGAGGTCCTGTAGATCTTTGTTGGTGGAAAGATCCAAGCCTCTGTGGCGGAAAACCGCTGCCAACATACTTCTGTAACCCTTGATCGTAGGAGCTGAAAGGGATCTTACGTTCCTTAGATGTAACAGGAAGTCAGCAATCTGGGTTACAGTGGTACTGGTTGAGGAAACTGCATTGGCCTTGTACCAGCTTCGGAAGACTTCCCATTTAGACTGATAGACTCTGAGAGTGGATGTCCTCCTTGCTCTGGCAATCGCTCTGGCTGCCTCCTTCGAAAAGCCTCTAGCTCTTGAGAGTCTTTCGATAGTCTGAAGGCAGTCAGACGAAGAGCGTGGAGGTTAGGGTGTACCTTCTTTACGTGAGGTTGACGTAGAAGGTCCACTCCTAGAGGAAGAGTCCTGGGAATGTCGACCAGCCATTGCAGTACCTCTATGAACCATTCTCTCGCGGGCCAGAGGGGAGCAACCAACGTCAGCCGTGTCCCTTTGCGAGAGGCGAACTTCTGAAGTACCCTGTTGACAATTTTGAACGGCGGGAATGCATACAGGTCGAGATGGGACCAATCCAGCAGAAAAGCATCCACGTGAACTGCTGCTGAGTCTGGAATCGGAGAACAATACAACGGGAGCCTCTAGGTTATCGAGGTAGCGAACAGATCTATGGTTGGCTGACCCCACAGGGCCCAAAGTCTGCTGCAAACATTCTTGTGAAGGGTCCACTCTGTGGGGATGACCTGACCCTTCCGGCTGAGGCGATCTGCCATGACATTCATATCGCCCTGAATGAACCTCGTTACCAGCGTGAGCTTTCGATCTTTTGACCAGATGGGGAGGTCCCTTGCGATCTAGAATAACTTCCTCGAATGAGTCCCTCCCTGCTTGGAGATGTAAGCCAAGGCTGTGGTGTTGTCGGAGTCCACCTCCACCACCTTGTTAAGCTGGAGGGAATTGAAGTTTATCAAGGCCAGATGAACCGCCAACAGCTCCTTGCAATTGATGTGAAGTGTCCTTGCTCCTGATTCCATGTTCCCGAGCATTCCTGTCCGTCCAAAGTCGCACCCCAGCCCGTGTCTGATGCGTCCGAGAAGAGACGGCGGTCGGGTTTCTGAACAGCCAAAGGTAGACCTTCCTTGAGAAGAAAGCTGTTCTTTCACCACGTTAGAGTGGACCTCATCTCTTCGGAAACAGGAACTGAGACCGTCTCTAGCGTCATGTCCTTTATCCAGTGAGCAGCTAGATGATACTGAAGGAGGGGGAGGTGGAGTCTCCCTAACTCGATGAACAGGGCCAGCGATGAAAGTGTCCCTGTTAGACTCATCCACTACCTGACTGAGCATCGGTTCCTTCTCAGCATGCTCTGGATGCATTCTAGGGCTTGGTAGATCCTTGGGGCCGACGGAAAAGCCCGAAAAGCTCGACTCTGAATCTCCATACCCAGGTAGACAATGGTCTGGGATGGGACGAGCTGGGACTCCTCTAAATTGACCAGGAGGCCCAGTTCCTTGGTCAGATCCATAGTCCATCTGAGATTCTCCAGACAGCGACGACTTGTGGGAGCTCTTAAAAGCCAGTCGTCTGACGGAGCCGGACACAAGATCATGGTACTGCTGCACAGTCTGTGAACTGTCAACCATGGGGAAGCGAGGAAGTACAGCGACAACCCGAAACTGTCTAGACTGTCTGGGTAGTACAGACAACTCCTTATCGGGTTGCTGAGGTTGCCGCACTGCGTCACAACAAGTCACCTCTGCTGGCTGTTGAACGTCTTCCCAGTGACACACTGACTCCGTAAACAAAAATCCTCTAACAAGGACTAAGCTTGGACTGCATGTCTTGCAACAAAGCTCAAGGTCTATGGGAGCAGGTGTGGCAACAGACGGGGTTAGCGACTGAAGCGGAACCATTACCCTCCCTGGAAGCATGTTATGCTTAAATAAAAGTCCATAGGAGGCTAAGCAGCTTAAGGCTCCTCTCCAAATGACAGAGTCCTCAAGGGAATATCAGAAGGAGGGAGAATAGCACTTTCTCATCTACAGGAACCATATCCGAGAAAAGCTAAGTTCTCTCAGTGAGGGTTTCACTGGTGCTGATTGAGGAGCATGCGGTAAGGTATGCAGAGCATGCTGTAAGGTATGCAGAGCATGCTGTAAGGTATGCAGAGCATGCTGTATGCAGAGCATGCTGTAAGGTATGCAGAGCATGCTGTAAGGTATGCAGAGCATGCTGTATGCAGAGCATGCTGTAAGGTATGCAGAGCATGCTGTAAGGTATGCAGAGCATGCTGTAAGGTATGCAGAGCATGCTGTAAGGTATGCAGAGCATGCTGTAAGGTATGCAGAGCATGCTGTATGTAGAGCATGCTGTAAGGTATGCATGCTGCATGGCATGCGGCTTATGCTGCATGGGATGAGGCTCATGCTGCATGGGATGAGGCTCATGCTGCATGGTATGAGGCTCATGCTGCATGGGATGAGGCTCATGCTGCATGGGATGAGGCTCATGCCGCATGGGTTGAGGAGGATGCCGCATAGCATGAGGCTCCTGCCTCATGGGTTGAGGAGGATGCCGCATAGCATGAGGCTCCTGCCTCATGGGTTGAGGAGGTTGCCGCATAGTGTTGGAACCCGGCAACTCCCGATGCGGCAGCTCACGCATGAAAGCAGGAGGCGCAGCAAGAACATGCGTCTGGCAGGGTGGACTGCGCATCGGAGGTGGAGCTCTCACAGGTGGAGGCTGGGAGCAGGCAGCCGCAGTATCTGCTGAGCGCACAACCTCGACGGGTTGTAGGTTAACAGGCTGCATTGTCAACCTTCCAGCATGATACTCCTGTATGAAGGAGCAAGCTGAGACTGTATAGTCTGCAGCATGGACCACTAGGGTCTATGAAAGACAACAACAAACGGAGCTACTGTCCGTTGTGACTGAGGGTCTAAAACAGCTGGTGCGGCAACAGACGGAGTTACTGCCTGTTGCGGTACCACCTTGCCTCTCTGGGAGGTGTGCAGTTGTCGTACTGCAGCAAGTCCGAACTGACCCAGTGGCTACACCTAGGCCGTTGGACTTGCGCGGAAGGGACCGACTTGCACTTAAAAGCTGCAAGATTTGGTCCATGGTTTCTGCGAGAAACCTCTTCCGCAGACGAGGAATAAATGGGCTCTCTCGTCTTTGTGTGGGTGGGGTGATCACGTCGGCAACGTGTGTAGATACACCCGAAACCACGGAGGGAAACGTCTGTTCGTCGATCAAGGCCTGATGAACCCATAAGTCCTTTGACATTACTTCTCCCCCTGGGCTTGGGAGCTTGTAAGAGGTCCCAGACTAGGCGAACAACTGGCACGAACAGACGAACCCTCGAACGCAACACTGTAACACTTTGCGCTTATCACTTTATCACTTTTGATTTTCTGTTTGCACTTATTTCACTGAACTCGAAACTTTAAGTGGTTTGTACCTGAAACACGCAATCCTATCCTTCATTAAAAGGTAGTAATTGCGAAAACAGAATTACAATGTAACAGAAAAACATAATGAAAGATAAAGAATTCAGTGGCTGGAAAAGAGACTAAACACTAGATCAAATAAACTACGTTTAAAATCTCTCACCGCATAAAACCTGGGAACAAGAATAAAACTCTAGAAACGTTTTACCTTCTTCCCCTATAGAGACTAGGGAGAAGAGCAAAAAACGATAACAACGTTACCCGCTTGAACGAAACGTTTAACCTCCTCTCTCCCCCTCCGTCTCTATCTCTCTCTCTCTCTCTTGACTTAGAACCTGAGAGATGAGCCCAAATATATATATCGTTAAAACATATTATTTGTTAAAGGAAAAAAACTGAAAGGTTTCCCAAATAAAAAGTTCCTTTATTAGAATTAAAACCATTTAAGCTAAGAAAGAATGAACAAAACGCTAGAATCGGTTTACTCTTACTGCAACGTGAAACCGTGAATACTCTCTCTCTATCGTAACGATAGAGCGCAAGTTGAACGTTCTGAACGTCAACAACTGCGGAGACAAAACAAAACGTTAGTTCAACTTTGAAAACAGTACGAGACTATCAAAGAAATTCTTTCAAAAACATTAAAATTAAAATAGCATAAAATCTTAACAGGAAAAACGATATGACGGGCTCAATGTTAATTAACTTCGGTTCCAAGTAATGACCGCCTACTATTAGGAAAGGTCGCATATAAACAAACATAAAAATTAATTTTTATAAGTTTATAATAAATGGAAGTTAATCGAAGAGGCCTATAAAAGGCGGAGAGATATAAAATAAATCTATAACTTTGTTAAGCAAAATTAAGAAAGAGAGTCTATACTCTCTTCGACACCAACACTTCCGTCTAAGGGAAGGGTCGGCCATTTAAAAGTGAAAGAGAGTTCATACTCTCTTCGTCACCATAATTAAATCAAATTAATTCCAAAAGCTTGCTAAGCTAATGATAAAGCTTCCTGAATAGCGAAGGCTAAACTCTAGAGCAAATACATCACCAAATCGTGAACAATAACTCCAGAATCAACAGCGTATCCAAGTAGGTCTAGCCGGTGGCACGACAGAGGAAAAATTGAGTTCTTGTTGACAAGAAGTACTTGAGTACCTGCTCACAGATGGCGCTGTTGTGTACACCCCCACCTGTATGGCGATCGCTGGCGTATCCCGACCGTAGATTTCTGTCGGGCAACAGAGTTGACAGCTACATGATCATCGGGTAAGATTAATATTGAAAAATAAATTTTACGTAAACCTGATTCCTTTGATAAAATTACAACTTCAGCAAAGCTAAAACGGCCGTTAAAAGTTTAACAAGGTTAAGTACTTTAATTACCGACAGGTGGCTGGAAAGTCCCACCCACCTGTCAGTTAGCTAGACTAACAGCATCCTGCTTTTCCAACTACGGTTGTAGCTTAGCCAGTAATAATAATAATAATAATAATAATAATAATAATAATAATAATAATAAATAAGGTGGTTGAAATGAGAAGTGTAACTTAGATGACTCATTTCTGTCTAATTAGGAAAAATGATATTTTGATTATAAAATAAATTTTTGAATATACTTACCCGGTGAATATATAATAGCTGACGTCTCCGACGGCTCGACAGATTCCCAAAAACTCGCGAGCGATCGCCATGAAGGTAGCGGGTGTGCCCACCAGCGCCAACTATCGGCCAGATACCGCATATACATGTAAACAGCTCCAGTTCTTCTCATCCTGCTGGGTCTCTATCGGGGAGGAAGGGGGGGCCTTTAATTTATATATTCACCGGGTAAGTATATTCAAAAATTTATTTTATAATCAAAATATCATTTTTAAATATTAAACTTAGCCGGTGAATATATAATAGCTGATTCATACCCATGGTGGTGGGTAGAGACCAATATTAATACAGTTTACGGCGTATATGCTTAGAGTTTTTGACAGTTATATCATAACAAAACCCAAATAAATATAGGTACCTGGTAAGGAAGCTGACTCTAACGATTACTCTGCCTTGTTAGTCCGCTTTCCTCACGAAGCCCAGCCATCCTCTCAGGATGCTGAAAGACTCCCAGGAGCTGAAGTATCCAGGGCGACAACCCATACAACAGGACCTCATCAAAACCCTTAATCTGGGCGCACTCAAAAAATGACATTTGACCACCCGCCAAATCAAAAAGGATGCGAAAGGCTTCCTAGCCTTCCCTACAACCCAATTAAAAACATTTCAAAAGAAGATTGAAAGGATATTGGAATTAAGGGAATGTAGTGGTAGAACCCTAACCCACTACTGCAATCGCTGCAACGAATGGACCCAGTGTGTAGCAGTCCTCATAAAGAGTCTGGACATCTTTTAAGTAAAATGACGCGAATACCGACTTGCTTCTCCAAAAGGTCGCGTCCATAATACTTCGCAGAGATCTGTTTTGCTTAAAGGCCACGGAAGTTGCTATAGCTCTTACTTCGTGCGTCTTAACCTTAAGCAAGCAACGGTCTTTTTCACTCGTGAGAATGAGCCTCTCGGATTAAAAATCTAATAAAATACGACAAAGCATTTTTAGATATAAGCAATGATGGCTTCTTAACTGAGCACCACAAGGCCTCAGATCCACCTCGTAAGGATTTGGTACGAGCTAAATAAAACTTAAGAGCTCTAACTGGACACAGTACTCTTTCAAGCTCGTTGCCTACGATCTCTGATAGGCAAGGTATATCAAATGACTTAGGCCAATGACGAGAAGGCAGTTCATTTTTGGCCAAGAAAACAAGCTGAAGTGAACATGTGGCTTTATCTGTGGAAAAGCCGATGTTCCTACTGAAGGCATGGATCTCACTGACCCTTTAGCCGAAGCCAAGCACACTAAGAAAAGCGTCTTGAGGGTGAGATCCTTCAGGGAGGCTGAATGTAATGGCTCAAACCTGTCGGACATTAGGAACCTTAGGACCACGTCTAAGTTCCATCCAGGAGTTGCCATACGACGCTCCTTAGAGGTCTCGAAAGACTTAAGGAGATCTTGGAGATCTTTATTATTGGAAAGATCTAAGCCTCTATGTCTGAATACAGACGCCAACATGCTCCTGTAGCCCTTAATAGTGGGCGCTGAGAGGGAGCGAACATTTCTCAGATGTAGAAGAAAGTCTGCGATTTGGGCTACAGAGGTACTGGAAGAGGAAATAGATGACGACTTGCACCAGTCTCTAAAGACTTCCCACTTCGACTGGTATACTGTACTTTGATGGTAGAAGCTCTCCTTGCTCTCGCAATCGCTCTGGCTGCCTCCTTCGAAAATCCTCGAGCTCTTGAGAGTCTTTTGATAGTCTGAAGGCAGTCAAACGAAGCGCGGGGAGGCTTTGATGAAGATCCCTTACGTGGGGCTGCCGTAAGAGATCCGTCCTTAAAGGTAGACTCCTTGGAACGTCTACCAGCCATTGAAGTACCTCTGTGAACCACTCTCTCGCGGGCCAGAGTGGAGCAACCAATGTCAACCTGGTCCCTTCGTGAGAGGTGAACTTCTGCAGCACCTTGTCTAGGATCTTGAAAGTTGGAAAGGCATAAACGTCCAGGTGAGACCAGTCCAGCAGGAAAGCGTCTATGTGGGCTGCCTCTGGATCTGGAACTGGAAAGCAGTAAGTCGAGAGCCTCTTTGTCAGAGAGAGTCGCAAAAAGATCTATGGTGGGTTGACCCCATGTCATCCATAGCTTCTCGCACACAGTCTTATGCAACGTTCACTCCATGGAGATGACTTGTCCTCTTCTGCTGAGGCCGTCCGCCAAGACATTCATTTTCCTTGCACAAATCTCGCCAAAGGAGAGATGTTACATGCCTTAAATGGAGTTCCTTCTGATCCGTGGATCAAAGACCCGAGCCTTCCAGACTGTCCAGTGGAGCTCCCTAACCCAAATCCGATGCATCTGAAAACAACACATGGTTTGGGTTCTTGATCGCAAGAGAAAGACCTTCTCGAAGTCTGATGTTGCTGTCCCACCAAGTCAGACATGTCTAGACTGAGTTGGAGATTGGGAAAGAGATACTCACTAAGCCCTTCTCCTTGTTCCAATGTTTTAGGTGAAATGGGAAAGGGCATAGGTTGAGTCTCCCCAGAGAGATAAACTACTCTAGCGATGAAAGAGTTCCCACGAGGCTAGTTCAAACTCTTACAGAGCAACTGTTTTTCTCTTGCAAGTGAAGGACTTTTAACAGAGCTTGTTCCATTCTTGCGGGAGACGAAAAGGGCCGAAAAATCAGACACTGTATCTCCATTCCCAAATAAAGAATAGTCTGGGATGGGATACTGTAAGTTACGACTTCTCTACGTTCACTATGAGACCTAGCTCCTTAGTTAGGTCTAATGTCCATAAGAGGCTCTCCAGACAGCGATATAATGACGACGCCCTGATTAGTCAGTCGTCAAAATAAAGGGAGGCTCTGAATCCTCAAAAAATGTAGAAAGCTTGCTACATTTTGCAAGGGCCTTGTAAAAACAAGAGGAGCAGGAATGAGGTCGGAGTACAGTGCTCGACAGTGGTACATTACTTTCCCGTCCACAAACCTCAGATGTAGTTGAAAGTTTGGATGAATCGGGATGTGGAAGTATGCATCCTGAAGGTCGAGAGAGACCATCCAGTCGCCTTCCCTTAATGCTGTCAAGACAGATTTGGTAGTCTTCATCGTGAAGTTTGTCTTGACAATGAACACATTGAGCGCACTTACATCTTAAGTACTCCTGCAGTGAACGTGGCTGCCAGATCATTGGAGCCATCCCTGATAGTCTTGTTCCTGCAGAGAACGTGGCTGTCAGATCATTGGAGCCATCCCTGATAGCCTTGTTCATGCATGACATAATTGTACAGCAAAACTTCAAACGCTCGAAAAAAAACTCCTAACAGGAGATGGTCTAGCTCTGAAGCCGACCATAAAAACTTGGAGCGTCTCATGGCCAGGCGCCGGGGAGAGTCTATGAGGCTTGAGAAGTCTCTCTGGGCAGAGGCAGGAACTCCCAAGCCGAGAACTTCTCCCGTGTCATACCAGACGCTCGCTCTATAAACCAGTTTAAAAGGAGGGAAAGCAAAGGCTGTCTCCCCCAAACTCCTCATGGTGATCAACCAGTCGCCTAGCAAACGTAAAGCTCTCTTAGAAGAGCGAGAGAGCACTAGCCTAGAAAACAACGGCTTCGAAGTAGCTAGGCCTAGTGTAATCTCTGACGAAGGCGAACGAGGAGCAGCAGTTACAAAAAGATCCGGACAAAGATCCTTAAAAAAAACCATCATGATTTTCTTAAAATCCATGGAAGGTTGCGCAGCCTTAGGCTCTTCCACGTCTGATAAAACGTCCAAAGGATTATCAGTAGGCAGGGGATCAGCAACATCCTCATCTGAAGGAACCTCGTCCGACAATTGATGAGTCTCAAGAAAGGAAGAGACCTGCCGTGGTGGCAATACTTGACAAGCAAAGTCCACACGCAAAGGAGCATCAGTAGCAGTCAAGGACGCTACGTCATGTAACTGCTTAAAGGACTGACCAGCAACAGCAACAGGAGCGGGAGGACGCTCGACGTCAAGTCGAGACTGCCTTGACTGCCTAGATTGAGCAGTCAAAACAACCCTTGACTGCGGTGCTTGACGCTCAACGTCAAAACAAGGCAACTGAGCTGGTTGGCGAACGTCCTGAACGTCAACACGAGCATGCGGTGGCGGCTGAACGTCAACAAGCGGCTGAAAGTCAACACGGGACTGCATCGAGTGAGGCTCCAAGTCACGTGACTGACGTGACTTTGTAACGTCAACAGGACGAGTAAAGGCTCGTTTGGGCGGCTGAAGGCCAGGATCTCGATCAGCGTAACGGCGAGGATCATCGTGAACCTGCTCAACGGTATACTCCTCCATAAGGGAGGCAAGCTTATTCTGCATATCCTGCAGGACAACCCATTTAGGATCAACGGGAGTCGGTACGGGCCGAGACGATGGTAACGTCTGTGACGGCAAAACATTGCCTTTACTGAGACTCTCAGAGCCCGTGTTACGCTTTCGTTTAGGCGGCGAGCAGTCTTCCGATGACTGCACAGGGTCAGAGCTGTCCCAATGGCTACAACCAGGACGCTGGACTTGTCCTGAAGGGACTGACTTCCGCTTTAAGGGTCTAGAAACTTTGCTCCAAGGTTTCTTTCGCGAGAAGCCTTCGGATGACGAGGAGAAAACCGCCTCGCTCGTCTTATGGTAGGGGCGGTCTTGACGTGACACGCCCGAAACCATAGAGGGAACGTCTGTTCGTTGGTTAGAGCCTCTCGTCCCCATAAGTCCTACGACATTACTTCTCCCTGGTGCATGGGAGCTTGCAAGAGGTCTCAGACTAGGTGAACGACAAGCACGAACAGACGAACCCTCGGTCGCAACACTAAAAACACTTTGCGCACTTATCAGTTTATCACTACGATTTTCTGTTTTTTGCACTTACTTCACTGATATTGTATTTTTCAATAATTTCACATTAGGCATGAATAAAACTGATTTCTACCTGAAGCACGCAATTCTCCCTTACATCAAAAGGTTATAATTGCGAAATGAGTCGTATAATGTAAGCACATTAGTACATGCAAAAATCAGTAAACATATATATCGAATAAAACGGAAATATATAAAGTTAAAAAGGATCAGTGACTGGGGAGGAGACTAAACACTAGTTCATTAAAGACTACGTTTTCAATCTCTCACCGTACAGTGCCTTGGGACGAGAATAAAAACTAAAACGTTTTATCCTTTCTCCCCGTACAGAGACTTGGGACGAGAGCAAACTGAATCGAGAACAACGTTACTCGCTCCTAAACTCCCTTGGGACGAGAATAAAGATCGGATCGTTCTCTCTTCCTCTCTCTCTCTCTCTCTCTCTTGTCACATACAAGAGAAAAGCCCACTCACCCTTCGTCAATAAACAGGTTATTTGACCAAAGGAAAAAACTGAAAGGACTAAGAAAATGAAAATTAACAAGTTCCTTTAAATTAGTATTTAAAACACTTCAGTTTGAAAGAAGAATGAACAAAACGTCAAAATCGATTTACTCTTTCTGCAAAGTGAAACCGTGATTCTCTCTTTCTCTATCGTAACGATAGAGCGCAAACTGCGTAGCATAAATAAACCAAACGTTAGTTCATCTTTGAAAAAAAAAAAAACAGCACGAAGACTATTCAAAGAATATCTTTCTTAAAATATTTTCTAAAAAATATTCATTTCATTTCATAACTCTTACAGAGCAAATGATTTAAACTTAACGAAAATAAAAGTTGAATGGGCTCAACGTTGTTTAACTTTGGTTTCCAAGTTAGGACCGCCTACATCTCGGAGGTAAAGGCCGCATATAAACAAAAACATAAAATTTATCTTGATGTTTAGTATAAATGGAAAGCTAATCGAAGAGGCCTAATAAAGGCGGGTGAGATATAAAATATATAGAGGAAAATCTATAATTATCAACAATAATTTTTAACGTGATAAAATAATAACTAAAAGCCTAAAACACACTTCCGTACACTGAGGGAAGGGTCGGCCATCTTTACTCAATGGAAAAAAACCAGAGATAAAAAAGCAAGGGCAAAACACTTTTACTCTCCTTTCAAAAGCATTTCTTTTGAGGATAGTATTGAATAATCCAACACGGCAAAAGCAATAAAACCAAAACCAAGTACTTCACCAATTCGGTAGAAAACTCGAGGTCATAAAGCGAGTGGAATCGACTTGTCGATGAAACCGACAGAGAAGAACTGGAGCTGTTTACATGTATATGCGGTATCTGGCCGATAGTTGGCGCTGGTGGGCACACCCGCTACCTTCATGGCGATCGCTCGCGAGTTTTTGGGAATCTGTCGAGCCGTCGGAGATGTCAGCTATTATATATTCACCGGCTAAGTTTAATATTTAAAAATACAAATTACTTTAAATTTTGCTATATGTTTCTACATGGATATAAACCATCTTCCTATAATTGAAAATTCATCTATAGGGGGATAGGAAATACTTATAAACCAAAATCTGGATGGTATAACTTTTCTAGGAAATTCCAGAGTACCTGGTCCTGCCAAACTCCTAACAGTCTGAGCATGAAGAGGATGCAGGAGATAGGTAAGGCTCATACCAAGAGTAAATGGTAATTGGTCACATGAGAACCAATATTATCGGATAGGATATAATGTCCAAGTGTATACTGTATGCATACAGTATATGAAATAGACTTAAATACATCCTATCAAAACCTTCTCCTTGTCTGCGATGATGGGGGAGATACTTCTTACCAACCTTGTCTAAAAAGAAAGGTTAGTCATTTATGGAGCTGACCTGCATCTGTCGTCCAGTCAAGCTCACAGTAGCCACAACTGCTCCACCACTAAGAGAATGAGGAGAAAGAAGGCCACAGGGACAGTCAGTCTACTTTTCTTTGTAGGCTTATGCTGGCTACATAATACATTGAACTGCCACCACAGGAGTTAGGATAAAGGTATACAATAACCTGTGGGTATATTCCTGCAAGTAGTATGAAGTAAAGGATATCTGCGTTAGCAGACTGGTGTTTTAATACCTGAGCCAATGACAGATTCTTCCTTGATGGAGATGGACCTCTAACCCCTTTACTGGTTAAGGGACAAGCTCAAGTAGTGGTCTCACAAAGCTAGAAACAGTTTTCTTGCATATCTTTCTCTTTATTCTGCTGGTGCTAAGAGAAGTCTTTGGAGCTCAGGCCTGAAGTGCTAAGTCCTCTTAAGATAGCACCATGGACCACCCTAGGACAGAAAACAGACATTCTGATGCCCTCTGAATGCCTCCTGAGATAAGATGGAGGACTGGAACTTGGAATTGTGGGTAGCTGCATCTTGGCAATGAACTCAAAAATAAGCTTACATCTCCTTTCATTATTCAAATAACTAGTAACATACAAGATGTCAGGATTTTGCCAACTCATTTCTCTGAAGCTAAAGTAGCTGAAAGACCATCTAGATAGTCAAACATTTGTCTAATGCTCATGTCAAAGGCACGTATGGAGCATGCATAAAAGACCTGAGAACACTGGGTACAGCCCACTCCAGGGTCAGAGGACGAGGGTTGGGCACAACTGCCCGAATCTTCTCGAGTATAGACAACTCCCACGAGGAGTATAGGTTAATGTTCCTCTTTCGAAAGACTTTGCACAAAGCTGAGCAGTAGCCTTTCCCTGCTACGACTGAGAGTCACTTCTCTTGGTGAAGAGAGGAATGAGAAAGTACATGATTTGTGCTAGAGCATCTAAGATTATAGAGTACCCTTTGTATGACGTCAATCACAGAATAATGTTTACTTTCCTAACATACAGCTGCAAAGGCCCATCGTAGATTCCTAGATATCTCCTGAACAGTTCCTTGTGAAAAGCCTTTTACTCTGATGAGATGCTGTAGTCTCCAACCTTGAAGCCAAAATAAATGCAGGGATTGGAGGTAACAGCGAAGATGTGGGTGACAAGTGTCTTTCAAGGGGTAGTTCTCTAAAGAGCTCAATTACTGTATATATGCTAACAGATCAGAATAACACTCATCTTGTGGTTAAATTAGAGAAACCAAGTCATCCTGAAACTTGGCATGACCGACAGTTTATCGTCAGGAACTCAGGTTGAATGGGGAAGGGGGAGGGAGGGAGGTGTCAAAAACTACTCTCAAACTATCAGATAAGATCCAAGAAAGTAGACTGAAGTGGTATGGTCATGTCATGAGAAGAGATGAACAGTATATTGGGAGGAGAGTGATAGAAATGGAGGTACTGTACATGGAACGAGAAGGAGAGGGAGACCAAAGCGAAGGTGGATGGACTATATCAAGGATGACCTTCGATCAAAGGGATTAACTGGTGATGAAGTGTGGGTCAAAGGTAGATGGAGAAAGCTGACCAGAAACATCGACCCCACATAGAAGTGGGAAAAGATGTAGACAAAGAAGAAGTCTACCGGGAGATATCAGTTTAGCCAAGTGCTCCCAAGAAAGTAAAAAGATTTTCTGTCACACAAGGAAGAAACCACTTGTGTGGAACGAATTTCTCCAACGAGGAAGATGTTCTCAAGACATTTCCACCGCTGAGCAAGGAGCTCTAACTTGAAAGGGAATGGGAGCACCACCTATCTGAGCCTGCTAATGCAATCATCTGGTGGACAGACTCTCACAGCTGCCATATCTATCAGCATGCTCAGATCCTTCATCCTCTACATGGGCGTGATACAGGCATAAGAGGGGAAAGATCAGCCAGAGTCTTACGAAACTTCTATTGATTCGTCTACCTGGACTTCTTCAATGAGATCTTCATAAAAGTAGCAGTGTCTGAAGAATCAAACAAAGACCAGAGAGAGGAGGAGGAGTATGCATGTTTCTTCCTAGCCTTCTTTGGGATACAGGTCTTGGAAACTAACGATGGCGCTCCCACACAATATGAGACCACAAGGTAACTCTTCAAAAGCAGCAGCGACAACGGTAGTAAGTACCACAGCCTTCAGAACTTCCAGGAAAGAAGGGGTTAGGAACACACTGAGGGAGCAGCTTTGGAAGTTCTGGCAGCTGCAAAAAAAACTTTCTCCTGCTAAGAGAGTACCAACTATGCCCAAGAAAGGCTAACTTCTTTAAGTTTAGGTTGGTTATTTTTATACAACCACACATAGCAAAGGGATGACTGCAAACTCATGCCACCCTAAAACAAATCAGAAACAAGGATGATGTGATTAATAACAGGTTTGCACACAAACCTGTCACATATTTGCTGAGTAACCAGAAAAGAATTGCATATCTTTATAATCCATCAATTTATCCAGGTTTACTCGAACATAACAGCCTGTCTGCATGCTTATCCATACGAAGAAAGATAAAACAAAACAAATAGTAAAAAGAAACCAAAATTTGAGTGGCAGCAAGAATAAGATTGTACTGCTAGCAGCCAAAGTCAAAAGTTAGTGTCAGCAGTTATAACTACCTCGTTAAAATGAATGGCCATTCTAGTTTTGCTGAAATCATGTTCCTAATTAAGAATGATGATTTGTATTCGTTTAGGAAGAAAATAATAAACCTTAAAAACCAAATACTTCACAAACAAATATACAGAAAGGATTCTCTTAGATTGTGCCCGAGGCTCTTCACAAATTATGTTTGTAATGATTTCCCCCCTCCCCCATCACATCACATCATTACTATAATAGTTTATCTGTACTTGCAATATTATTCTCAAGCTTCTTCATTCTTACCATCAAACATTTTTATTTTGGAACCCTCATGGAACAGTTTCCACTTCTGGCAATTTTGAATAGGTATTAGAACTGTACTGTGTAACAAACCAGATAGCTTTTAGAGTTACCTAAAGGATTCATAGAAATTAAGACCTTTTCTCATGGAAAGACACATGAAGACTTCCCAGCTCTTTTTTTTTGGTAAAGAGAACTTTGATATTATGTTAGTGTTACAATTGATCTATAAATGTGGATTATGAAGATACTATAAAACTGTCATAATAATGTATTCCTTTCATTCTTCCTAATACCGTGGCTCTTTGTGACAATGGTGTGAATGCAAGTAATGCAGTAATGTATTCACTTTATTTTTCTCTATCATCAGAAAATAAAAACAAAAAAATAACTAACCTGTAATTGTTTTTTATGTGCTCTCTCTCTTTCATCTTCCTCATCAACTACTTCAATTTTCACTTCATTTTTTACATTGCCATCTGCATCAACAAGTTCAAATTCTCCAGTTTCTTCAGCTTTCACTGGCTCATCATCCTTTTTGGCCTTCGACAGAATCAAATTGTTACCTCCACGA
Organism: Palaemon carinicauda; assembly: GCF_036898095.1. Classification (NCBI taxonomy): domain Eukaryota; kingdom Metazoa; phylum Arthropoda; class Malacostraca; order Decapoda; family Palaemonidae; genus Palaemon; species Palaemon carinicauda. The sequence continues at coordinate 90,136,341 of NC_090746.1, forward strand.
GTGGCCAGGATCTGAGCCATGACAGTAGCCAAACCAGTTTTTTCTTCTGTATCGGATTCTTTCTTAACTTCTGTATCTTCATTGTTACTTTCACCATCAGATTCGTCAGATTCGTCAGACTCGTCACTTTTTTCAGTCATTATTCTAACATGTTTTTCTTCTTTCTCTTTTACTTTCTTTTTTGTTTTGGGGATGTCATTATCACTGTCATCTTCAAATTCTATGTCAGAATCCTTACTTATGCCATCTGAACCACTTTCCTCCTCCTCTTCCTCTTCTTTGATTTCAGAACTCTCACCATTCTCCTCGCTTAGATTTCCTGTGACACTATCACCATTTGTTATTTCTGTAATATCATCATCTTCACTCTTTACTTCTGAGCTAACATCCAAAACTCCTTCACTTTCATAAATAGAATCATCAAAACAATCTAAAACTTCTTCCTTAACTTCAACCATATCATCACCGGGCTCTTCACTTTCTGTACCAGATTCATCATGATCTTCAAATTTCTCAACAACAACCTTGCCTTGCTTAAGTTTGGTACCAACAGCCATTTCTGTAAATAAAAATATACTATTAATATTTTAGCAACAAAAATTATATTCTTCCTAACTATACAAGCCTGAGTCCTTTAATAATATCATTTCAACGAAGTTAAAAATCAAAAATTTTAAGTAATTTTTATTTTTCCTAACATACTTACCGAGAACTACTTTCTTAGGAGTTACCTGTAATCTCCTCTCAACCGACCAGAGTTTTGTGTAGTATACCCTACCTCCGTTTTCTATGGAGGACTAACCCAGGAGTAAGGAGAACGTGCCCTGAGGGTAGACCTGAGCTAGGTCGGCGTTAGCTTGGGTCCCGCTAGTCAGTAAGTTCCTCGGATGGTGCAAAAGGTCCCTGCAAGGGCAGAAAGGCACTCGGGGAAGGTAGGGAGGGCCATTACCCGAAAGTAGTTCTCGGTAAGTATGTTAGGAAAAATAAAAATTACTTAAAATTTTTGATTTGTTCCAACACAGAGACTTACCTCGAACTACTTTCTTAGGAGACTTACACTTTAGGAGGTGGGAGTGTCTTCCTGACCTTCAGACCCAGCTAAGCGGACGTCAAGTAACCTAGATATGAACTAGGTTCTATAAAATAAAAACTGGAAAAGGAACGGTAGGGCAAACTACACAAAGAGCTCACGTTAGTGTCTAAGTACTCACCCTTTAAAATATTTCCTGATGCTGAGTCCAGTGACAAAGTTGCAGAGACGTGTGGTGACATATGTGTGGTTATCTCAGTTAGGGATAGGAAAACGGGGATTAGGGTGAAAAGGAACGAACCTGTGTCTCCTGGTTTTGCTATCCACGATTGCACCTAGGGCTTCACCGTTAAATCGCTTGGAGCGCGGAGATGACTGTCCCAATGGAAAACCCGTCCAAAGACCTCCTTGAGTAATCCTTGAGATAATGGGCAGTAAAGGTCGACTGGTTCAACCAGGTGCCCACCCGAAGGATCTGGCCCACTGCCATGTTCTTCTCAAAAGCTAAAGAAGTGCTTAGGCCTCTAATGTCATGGGGCCTAGGAGTACCTGGCAGGGTCAGTCCCTCCTCCTTATAGGCCCTGGCAATAACTTGTCTCAACCAAAAGGAGATGGTATTCTTCGATACCTGCTTCTTCGTAACACCCGTGGAGACGAAAAGACTCTTGATACTCGGCCGGAGATGTGCAGTCCTCTCAAGGTACTTCCTGACGGCACGGACGGGACACAACCTCAAATCCTCAGGATTTCCAGTCTTAGGAATGGCTGGCATTGAGAACCCCTCGAACTTAGGATCCCAGACTGCTGGATTCTAGGTTTTTTCCACGAAAGAAGGGACGAACTTGAGGGAGATTTCTCTCCACCCCTTCGAATGAGAGACATCGTAAGACAGCCCATGGATCTCTCCTACTCTTTTCGCAGAGGCCAAGGCCAACAAAAAGACCGTCTTGAGAGTGAGATCCCTGTCTACAATATCTTTCAGCGGTTCGAACGGGGGGCTACTTAACATCTTCAGAACCCTAGCCAAGTCCCACTGAGGCACCCTAACGGTTTGAGGAGGGCAGGTTTGTTCAAAGCTCCTGATAAGCATAGAGATGTGTCTAGAGGAGCCCAGGTCGATGCCCTTCAGAAGGAAGACTTGACCCAAGGCTGCACGTACTCCTTTTATAGCTGGGATTGACATCCCCGCCTTGTCTCTGAGATATACTAGAAAATCTGCGATATCTGGGACCGAGGCTTTGAGGGGCTTGATGTTCTTTGAAGCACACCACTTCGTAAAAGAGGCCCATTTCGCTTGGTAGACCGCTGCCGAAGACCGTCTCAGATAACGCGACATCTTTTCTGCAGTTCCTGACGAATATCCTTCCTTCCTCAGGAGTAGCTCGATAGTCTCCAGGCGTGAAGGCGTATAGACTGTGGGTTGTCGTGGAACCTGAGAAAGTGTGGTTGTTGTAGAAGATCTGGCCTGTCGGGAAGTGGCCATGGAGGAAGGCATGCCAGGTCTTTTAGATCCGCGAACCACTCTCTCTCCGGCCACCAGGGCGCTACCAAAGTGATCCTTAAGTTTCGGGCAGCCCTTACTCTGTTGAGAACTTGCCTGATCAACGTGAAGTGGGGAAAACCGTACACGTCGAGGTTGTCCCATTTGTGCTGAAAGGCATCCTCCAAGGCCGCCTTTGGGTCTGGGACAGGAGAACAAAACACGGGGAGTTGTGCGTTCAGTCTGGTTGCAAAGAGGTCCATCACTGGGGACCCCCATCTTTGAATGATGAGCCTGGCTACTTCTGGGAGGAGGGACCACTCTGTTCCCACTATCTGACCCATCCTGCTGAGACCGTCGGCTAGGACGTTCTTCTTTCCAGGGATGAACCTTGCCGATAACACTATCTGGTTCGACTCCGCCCAATCCAGGATCTCTAGGGCGAGATCGCACAACTCCTTTGACTTGAGGCCTCCTTAATTCTTTATGTACGCGACTACTGTGGCGTTGTCGCACATCAACGCCACAGTGTTTCCCCTTAGAAGTTCGATGAACTGCAGATAAGCTTTTTGGACTGCCTTCAACTCCAGGACACTGATGTGTAGGCCTTTCTCCACGTCCGTCCAGATTCCTCTCGCCGTCTCGTTGAGGAGATGTGCTCCCCATCCCTCGTTGGAGGCGTCTGTGAATAGGAGCATCTCGGGAGGCTCGGTCGCGAAGGGCATCCCCTTGAGCGTATTCGACCGGCACTGCCACCACTTCAGGGAGGGTATTGTGCCTGGAAGAACTGGGATTAATTTTTGGGGCGAGTCCAGTTGGTTCTAGCAACCCTTCAGGTTCCATTGGATACCCCTGAGCCTGAGCCTCCCCTGGGGAACCAGTTTCTCCAATGACACCAGATGACCTATTAGCCTTTGCCAGTCCTTGGCTCTCCTGGGTTGCCCCGAAAGGAAAGGCAGAAGGATCTTTATTAGGTTGCTCACCCGTACCTCTGACGGAAAGGCCTTCACTAGTCGGGAATCCAGTGTCATCCCCAAGTAGGTCATCCTGGTGGAGGGAGACAGGTTCGATTTTTCTGGGTTGATCATGATACCCAGATCCTTGCAAAATTGAAGCAGCTTTACACCTTGCTCCCTCAAAACGTCCTCTGAAGAGGAAAGGAGCAACCAGTCGTCCAGGTACCGGATGAGGCGAATACCCCGCTCGTGAGCCCACACCGAGACTGTCGTGAAGACTCTCGTGAATACCTGGGGAGCTGTTGACAACCTGAAGCAGAGGGTCTTGAATTGCAGGATCTGGGCACCCCACTTCACCCGGAGAAACTTTCGGCTTGAGGGGTGGACCGGGATTTGAAAGTATGCGTCCTTGAGGTCTATGGTCATCATGTAATCTTTTTCCCTCAAGGACTGCAAGACCGACTTCGGAGTGTCCATTTTGAAATCCGTCTAGCAAACAAACTTGTTGAGAGCTGACAGGTCTATCACCGGTCTCCATCCCCCCGTCACCTTTTCTACCAGAAATAGTCAGCTGTAGAAACCCGGTCCCGGATGTAGGACCTCTTCCATGGCACCCTTCTCCAACATTGTGGACACCTCTTCTTGAAGGGCCGCCCTCTTCAACGGGTCCTTGGGTGCCAGCTACTCCGTCAGGCTGGCCGGAATCAAAGGTGGAGGTTCCGTTAAGAACGGGAGCCTGTACCCTTCCTTCAGTACGGATACTGTCCAGGGTTCCGCTCCGTGAGCCTTCCATGCTTGCCAATGTCGTCTGAGGCATCCCCCAACCTGAGGCTTGGGCAGGAGTAGGGGGCCTCCCACTCTACCTCCTCCTGGAGGAGTGGCCTGAACGGCCTCTCCTGGAAGCCGAATAAGCCGTTCTAAAAGAGGCAGACGCTGCTGGAGCCCCTCTACGGGGGGGCTGTGGTGCTGAAGCCCAAGAGGAAGAAGGGGCGTCTCTCCTCGTCAGGCTAGGAGAGGCCTGAGAAGTAGAGGGCCCATCTGATGTTGACCTCTTGTAGGGGGGCCTCCTTACTGGTTGAGGTCTGGGAGTGCCCACTTCCTTCCGTTTAGCTACCTTCTACATTATCTCCTCCAGCTGTTTTAAGGGGAACAAGGAGTCACCCCACACAGGAAGGCTCCTCATAGCCCTCGCTTCCCTGTCCGGGATCTTCCGGGAAAGCTTCGCCAGGATAGTATCCCTCTTGCGCAGAACCCAGTTCGCTGAAAGGGCAAGGGACTGATATGTTAGGAACTTCAGAGTCTTGCCCCCGGAGATGATAAGCTCCTTCAGTAGGTTCTGTTGCTCCGGGTCCGTCAAGTCATAGGTGGCCTGTACCCCTACCAGCGTGGAGGCCCACCAGTCCAACCAAGAAGAGACGTGCACTAAGTCTTTCGACATCTCCTCCATCATCGCTGCCTCCGACTGCAAAAAGCAAATCAGGGCCGAAGAGGCTCTGTCTTCTGGAGCACCCTGTCCCAGAACTTCGAGGGAAGGCTCCACTTTGCAGGCTCCCGGTCGCTGCCCTTCTGGCACATAAAACCTACTCTGGGACCTGAGTCCCTGTAGTAACTTCGAGGAGCTCTGTGTTTTGGGAGCTTCGGCATTGCCCGCCACATCCTTATCAACGTGAGCCCGTCCCAGGACTAGATCCCTGGCCACAGGCAGGGCCAGGGAGGTTTTCTGCTGGACGGGTGCCTCCGTCAACCGACTCAGGCTGGACCTCCAGAAGTCCTCGTCGGTTGGAACAGGTTCCTCAATCCGATGATGCCTTCGTATCAGGCCTATTACTTTCCGATACGCCGAGTCCTCAGTCGGGGAACCTTCTTTGCTGTCAGCAGTACCTTCCGCCTGATCCCGGGGAGCCGGGTCACCGGGCACTCCTACCGGGCGCTTTGGCTCTGGATCAACAGGCACTCCCCTGCGGTGGTAGCGGTCTGCCCCGACGGGAACCTCCGCAACAGGGTTGGGGGCCAGGACGGGAATCGCCGTGCCGGCGAGAACTACCGTCCGTGCAATCTCTTTGGAGGACGAGGACGCGGTTCCCGCGGGCTGACCCGACGGAGGAAACCGTTCCTTTAAGTCCAAGGGCCAAGCCAGCTGTGCTGACTCGCCCAGGCTGCCCGTACGAAAGCACGGTTCCCCCCGCTGGGCGGGGTGAGCCGGGAGCTTCGCGGTCTTACGCCTGCCTGAAGAGGCCTTCTCACATTGCTCCCTGCGAGGGTCATATTTGCGGCTGGACGATGGCCTTCGTGGCGAATAATCCCTGGACCGTCGGTCAGGGGAACGCTGCAAATCACTTCTACGGGGAACGAAGACCCAATCACCATCGGGGGACCTACTCTTCCTGTACTTCCTCCGTGGTGACCGGGATCGTTTCCTACTGTGTCTCGAGTGGGACCTTGAGCGGGAACGCCTGCTCCTGGACCGCTCCCTCCGTCGCCGGCGCCTCCTCCTCGCTTCCCCTTCTGAAGAGATCGAAGAACCTCCATCTGAAGAACCCGACGATACTGTACAACCCGATCGACGGGCGGGAGCGGGGGCCACGGAGATCTTCGCGACCTGCTGAGTTCCAGAGGTCGAGGGTTGTAGGAAAGAATCCGGAACCGCCGTCAGAGGAGCTGGAAAGGAGGTTGGTCGCACTACACTAGGGAACCAGGTATCCAGGCCCTCTTCCATCCGCATCGGGGACCTACCTGGCGTTTTAGGGAGCCTCCACCCGAAGGGCTCACTTACCGTAGAGTCTAACTTCTCCTGGGCGTCACCAGCCGCTGAAGTACCTGAAACACAGGCCCACGAAGCGGGCGAAGAGACAGGCACAGCGTTACTACTCCACATGGGGTCGTCGGAGGAGACGTGCCCCCCAAGCACAAGGGCAGAGTCTCCAGAACCCCCAGACACAGCACTATCAGGCTCCCCACTAGCCTGAGAAGGCCCAGCAACCCCCACATCATATACATTAGACTCCTGGGAGAGGGCCCTCGGCACTTTCCCCGCAACGGACTTACCTCGTCCCCTACTCTGGGTAGGGGAAGGCGAGACAGAAGCCCCGTCGGACCGTCCACTTGGCGACGGTAACGGCGAAGAGATGCTAGACTTCCTGGGCGAACGTTTCGATGACTTCTTCTTTTTAGTGCCATAACGCACCCACTGGATCTCATTCCAATTAACACACTCATCGCACGTATCCGACGGCGAGCACACTCTGCCTCTACAGGAAGAGCAAAGGGAATGAGGGTCCACTTCGGGTTTGGAAAGGAACGCTCCACACGACTTTCCGGCTCTAGGCCCAGGACAACGGCGGATCTGCTCCATCGCACACAACTACAAGACACAGGTACGAAGGGAATAATCAAGGAATTCACTTGGGAAACACAAGGAAAGGCAGTGAACACGCGAGAACACAAGGGAAAAGCACAGAGATACCACGCGGTAACCACGTGGGACACACGAGTCGGGACACAAAGGGTCGTAAGAGAATGAGAGCGGCGTGATGGTATCACGACGCGACCAGAGAACTTACTGACTAGCAGGACCCAAGCTAACGCCGACCTAGCTCAGGTCTACCCTCAGGGCACGTTCTCCTTACTCCTGGGTTAGTCCTCCATAGAAAACGGAGGTAGGGTATACTACACAAAACTCTAGTCGGTTGAGAGGAGATTACAGGTAACTCCTAAGAAAGTAGTACGAGGTAAGTCTCTGTGTTGGAACAAACTATACTGTTAAAATTCCTAAAAGGTATCGGGAGTTATTGGTGGGCAACAGGTATGTTCCGCCCCTGCCAGTCCAGTGACTAGCCACTATGACCTTCACCAAGGATGTGTGGTAGGATGAGGAAGGAAGTGTAACTTACAGGACTCAGTTTTGTACAGTTAGGAAAGATGAAAACTTTAAAATATTTTTTTCCTACACGAATACAAACCCTAGTCTTTTAATAGGACCCTTATCCTTACGAGGGAAAAAGTTCTTATGACCAAACTTTTGATTTCAATTCACTTCCTATCTACCTGATAAGTTGTTTGGGTGATAGACTATGTTTCTGGGAGTAGACAGTCAGTCATAGAGGAACCTATATCCTAAATGGGATATGACATTTGAAATGTATTACTCATTGAAAGTGAAGGGTTTACATTTCAGTCCATCTTCTCTCTCTCACAAGGAGGATGAGGGATATACTTCTATCTTAAACTACTGTAAATAGAATAGTTGCTCAGTATGTTAGCTTAGCTGCATCAAACACTGATCTAGCAAAATAATGGTTGGAAAAAAGGCCTGATAATCTTCCTTTCATCTTAGACTAACATCACAACTACTATCTTAGATGAGTAGCTTCTTGTCCTCTGAGGAAGCTAGGTATGCTAAACAGCCTACCAAGCAGCTACCACAGGTCCTAGATAAAACATGTTAAAGGACTTGGTACATTTCTGCAGGTAGTGACTGTGAAGGCTTGCCCAACTGACAGGTTCTTCCTGAGGGCAACTGTTGCTCCCACTTCTCAAACTTTGAGAGCTGCATGCATAGATTCTACTGGTTCTCCTGCTGATTGGTCTTGCACTCCTTATCATCTTCTGAAGACAGAAGGATATGGTGTTCTTGGAAATAGTTAGTAATTTTAACTTACAATAATTTTCCTAATACTACCTGCACAATCAACATTTGCCAACAGGTCTTGCTCCAGCCACTTGTTTCTAATTTAAGTTACTCTGTAATCCACTTACGTAAGCATAATAAACACACTAAGTCCCGAATGATATAAAAAAATCATATATCAAAGAATTTAATGAACTTGTGGATATATATAGCATAGTAACATTGTCAAATAGCCATCTAGGCATGTCTGCTATCTGCTAGCTGCTTTGGTCTCCCATCTTAATTTTCAAAAAGATCAATCTGTCAGCTCAAATACAAGGGACTCATGTAATGCCATTCTTGCAAACCCACCAGGTTCATCTAAGAACAGCCATAAGGGCTCTTGGAGAGTGGCTTTCGTTAAAGTGTTGATCACTAGGATCAACTTCTCTCGGTGAGTGCGCCGCTGTGGTAGATGTGGTGCAAGTAGTCGGAGAAACGAGCAGACTATCAAGTACATGACCTCGCATGCCAGCCCAGTGGAGGCAAGGTCATAGCTCTAAAGATAGGTGCAACTCATTCGCGACCCAAAGCATGGCGAACAGTCATGAACACTCACAAGAGCACTTGCAGGTGGTTAGGAAGTTGCCTTGTGCATGCTGAAAGCAGGAAACTCAAGATCGGAAAGTGATGAACTAGACAAGGTTGGCTTCTCTGTGAACTTGTTCTGCTAATGCTCGCGGACAACAGAACTAGCCTGTGCTGCCCTCAAAGCACATGCAAGGAAAGACCATGGAGGATCTAGTAATCGCAATACTCGCACAGACTCATTGTGCTCGGGCTGCACAGTGAAAGAGGACTGCGACTGCTGGGGATCGACGACCACGATCCCCAAAGTGCTCTCACGTTGGCAAGAAGGGCGAGCAACCTAGTATGGTGGAGGAACGTGAGGTTTCTCCTGCTGAGTGAGCTCAGCAAGCAGAGCAAGTTCAGCTTGCACGCTCACCCAAAGAATCGCAAGCATGGCTGGAACTTTGAGGAAAAATTGCTTGCAGCATAAGCAAAGGACACAAAACCTGCTGGAAGGAACTCTATTCCAGAGGTTTGGTGGGGAGAGGTGGTGACCAACCCCTGTGGAGGTACCGTAGTTGTGCGCTTCTCCAGTACCCCAAGCTTCAGCCCCTCCAAAAGTCGTTCCTTTACGGAGAAACCCGGAAGACCCAAGGAAGGCTTCAAGAGAGCTAGAATCCCCACATGTGGCGAGTGCCGTCGCTTCACTAGTATAAATGACGGGGGCCTCAAAACCCGAAAGATGTCTGGGGATTAAATGGACATTGCTCTTCCTCAATCGTCTGCTGAAGGAGGCCAAATGAGCAGATTCAGAGGGGAGGGTACGAGGGCCCGGAGAATGAAGACGCGACTTCTTTGACCTCGAGGATGACTGCGAGGGAGAAGAATCCCTTTTAGAATTCTTTTTCCATCCCCTGCCATACCACTCCCACTTGGAGGATGGTCACTCCCGACACTCGAACACTCATTGTCACAATCCTCTGAAAACCAAAAACAACTACAAGAGAGAAAGAAAAATGTTATTTTCCTTAGTAAAATAAATTTTTGAATATACTTACCCGATGATCATATAGCTGCATCCCTGCTGCCCGACACAAAAAATCTACGGGAGGAATACGCCAGCGATCGCTATACAGGTGGGGTGTACATCAACAGCGCCATCTGTCAAGTAGGTACTCAAGTACTCTATGTCAACAACGAACCAATTTTCTCCTCTGTCCCACTGGTTCTCTATTGGGGAGGAAGGGTGGGCCCTTTAATTTATGATCATCGGGTAAGTATATTCAAAAATTTATTTTACTAAGGAAAATAACATTTTTCAATATCAAACTTACCCGATGATCATATAGCTGATTCACACCCAGGGGGGTGGGTAGAGACCAGCATAACAAGTTGACATTATGAGCTAAGTATTCCGTATTTCATTTTAGCAGTTATTCAAAATAACAAGCATAAAATAAATAAGTACCTGGTAAGGAAGACGACTTGAACAATTACTCTGCCTTTTTAAGTACGTCTTCCTTACTGAGCCTCGCGATCCTCATAGGATGCTGAGCGACTCCTAGGAGCTGAAGTATGAAGGGTTGCAACCCATACTAAAGGTCCTCATCAAAACTTCTAATCTAGGCGCTTCTCAAGAAATGATTTTGACCACCCGCCAAATCAACCAGGATGCGAAAGGCTTCTTAGCCTTCCGGACAACCCAAAAATATTTCAAGAGAAAAGATTAAAAAGGTTCTGGAATTAGGGAATTGTAGTGGTGGAGCCCCCACCACTACTGCACTCGTTGCTACGAATGGTCCCAGAGTGTAGCAGTTCTCGTAAAGAGACTGGACATTCTTAAGATAAAAGACGCGAACACTGATTTGCTTTTCCAATAGGTTGCGTCGAATATATTTTGCAGAGATCTATTTTGTTTAAAGGTCACGGAAGTTGTGACAGCTCTAACTTTGTGTGTCCTTACCTTCAGCCAAGCTTGGTCTTCCTCATTCAGAAGGGAATGAGCTTCTCGTATTAACAGTCTGAAAATAATAGGATAAAGAATTCTCTGACATAGGCAAAGATGAATTCTTAACTGAACACCATAAAGCTTCAGACGGGCCTCGTAAAGGTTTTTAAAATAGAACTTAAGAGCTTTTACAGGACATAAAACTCTTTCTAGTTCATTTCCAACCATACGATAAGTTTGGAATATCGAACGATATTGGTCAAGGCCGAGAAGGCAGCTCGTGTTTGGCTAGAAAACCAAGATGTAGAACATGTAGCCGTTTCGGATGAGAATCCGATGTTCTTGCTGAAGGCATGAATCCCACTGACTCTTTTAGCTGTGGTTAAGCATATCAGGAAAAGAGTCTTAAAGGTGAGATCTTTCAGGGAGGCTGATTGAAGTGGTTCGAACCTGTCTAACATAAGGAATCTTAGAACCACGTCTAAATTCCAACCAGGTGTAACCAAACGACGCTCCTTCGTGGTCTCAAAAGACTTAAGGAGGTCCTGTAGATCTTTATTGTTGGAAAGATCTAAGCCTCTGTGACGGAAGACTGATGCCAACCTGCTTCTGTAACCCTTGATAGTGGGAGCTGAAAGAGATCGCTCTTTCCTCAGATATAAGAGGAAGTCAGCTATTTGAGTTACAGAGGTACTGGTCGAGGATACGGATACTGACTTGCACCAGTCTCGGAAGATTTCCCACTTCGATTGGTAGACTCTAAGGGTGGATGTTCTCCTTGCTCTAGCAATCGCTCTGGTTGCCTCCTTCGAAAAACCTCTAGTTCTCGAGAGTCTTTCGATACTCTGAAGGCAGTGAGACGAAGAGCGTGGAGGCCTTGGAGTACCTTCTTACGCGTGGCAGACGTAGCAGGTCCACCCTTAGGGGAAGAGTTCTGGGAACGTCTACTAGCCATCGAAGTACCTCGGTAAGTTATTCTCTCGCGGGCCAGAGGGAAGCAACTAGTGTCAACTTTGTCCCTTCGTGAGAGGCGAACTTCTGCAGTACCTTGTTGACAATCTAGAACGGAGGGAATGCATATAGATCTAGATGAGACTAATCTAGTAGAAAGGCATCTAAAAGAACCACTGCTGGGTCCGGGATAGGTGAGCAAAGTATTGAGAGCCTCTTGGACATCGAGGTTGCGAAGAGATCTATGGTTGGCTGGCCCCAGGTGACCCAAAGTCTCTTGCATACATCTTTGTGGAGGGTCCAATATGTTGGAATTATTGTCCCTTCCTACTGAGACAATCTGCTAAGACATTCAAGTTGCCTTGGAAGAAACTTGTTACTAGTGAAAAGTCTAGACCTGTTGAACAGGAGAGGAGGTCACTTGCGAACTCGTACCATGTCAGAGAGTAGGTCCCTCCTTGCTAGGAGAAGAACATCAAAGCAGGGAGTTGTCCGTGTTCACCTCCACTACTTTGCCTTGAAGGAGAGACCTGAAGCTTTCCAGGTCAGACGTACTGCCAGAAGCTTCTTGCAGTTGAAATGCATTGTCCTTTGACTCGAGTTCCATAATCCCGAGCATTCCCTACCGCCTAAGGTCGCACCCCAGCCTACGTCCGATGCGTCTGAGAAGAGAACGTGGTAGGGAGTCTGAACAGTCAGGGGAAGACCCTATTAAAGGTTGATAAAGTCCTTTCATCAAGTCAGACCAGACTTATCTTCCGGAAACCGGGATCGAGACCGCTTCTAGCGTCTTGTCCTTTTCCAGTGAAGAGCTAGATGAAACCGAAGAGGACGGAGGTGTAGTCTTCCAAGTGACACCAATTGAACCACGGATGACAGTGTCCTAACCAGACTCATCCACAGCCTGACAGGGCCGTGTTCCTTCTTCAGCATCTTCTGGATGAATAGCAGGGCTGGGGGTTGATCGTCTTGTTCAGCCATGTCCTCATCAGCGGGTTCCTCATCCGAAACTGATGAGGAAACGGCAACGGAGTGGGCAACGTCTGACTCGCTGAATCCGGTCGCACTGGTGGATGCGTGACGGAGCCGGACACAAGATCATGGTACTGCTGCACAGTCTGTGAACTGTCAACCATGGGGAAGCAAGGAAGTACAGCGACAACCCGAAACTGTCTAGACTGTCTGGGTTGTGCAGACAACCCCTTATCGGGTTGCTGAGGTTGCCGCACTGCGTCACAACAAGTCACCTCTGCTGGTTGTTGAACGTCTTCCCAGTGACACACTGAACGTCCACAACCACCTCCGAGAGTCGCTTAACGTCAACGTGCGACTGGCAACCCACACTGGGTCGCACCGGTGGAGGAACCATCTCAACTGGCGGACGTGAGTAGGATACCTCAGCGTCAACAGGGCGTACAACCAACCGGTAGGAAGGTTGTTGGCAAGAAGGTTCTTCTCCGTAAAAAATCCTCTATCAAGGACTAAGCTTGGACTGCATGTCTTGCAACAAAGCCCAAGGTCTATGGGAGCAGGTGTGGCAACAGACGGGGTTAGCGACTGAAGCGGAACCATTTACCCTCCCTGGAAGCATGTTATGCTTTAATTAAAGTCCATAGGAGGCTAAGCAGCTTAAGGCTCCTCTCCAAATGACAGAGTCCTCAAGGGAATATCAGAAGGAGGGAGAACAGCACTTTCTCATCTACAGGAACCATGTCCGAGAAAAGCTAGGTTATCTCAGTGAGGGTTTCACTGGTGCATAAGCAGCAGACCAGAAGGCAACGTTATGAAACTGCTTGACAGTCTATGAACTGTCAAAAACTGAACTGTCAACCCCAACAGGTGCGTGAGGACATACAGCACTGGTGTATTAGTAGCACACCAGAAGGCAAAGTCATGTAACTGTTTGACAGTCTGTGAGTTGGCAACAACCAAAGCTGTGTGGGGAAGCCTCAACTCCTGACTGACTAGTTGCTGCGGGCGAGTGGCGGTAACCACAGTGTGTTGCGGAGGCTGACACACCGTGTCAAACCACGGCAGCTTGTGGTAGCTCACGCACGGCAACGGAGTGCTCCGTGTGTCTGTGGGAGTCAGCATGCGTCTGGCAGGGTCGACTGCGCATGGGTGGAGGAGCTCTCACAACAAGAGTGTGGGAGCAGGCAGCCATGCCGGGCGCACAACCGTGGCAGGCTGTAGGCCAACGGGTGCATCGTCAACCTTCTCCGCAGTCGGAGTGTGGGAGCTGGCAACAACAAAAGCGGAGTGCTGGTGCGTGGGAGGGACTGCCGTGGGTTGCGGAGCATGCCGCATTGTGGCAAAACACGGCAGCTTGACAGCACCTTCCCACTGCTGATGCGGTAGCTCACGCATGTCAGCGGAGGGTGCAGCATGAACATGCATCTGGCAGGGTCGACTGCGCATCGGTGGTGGAGCTCTCACAGGTGGAGTGTGGGAGCAGGCAGCCGCAGTATCCGCTGAGCGCACAACCGTGGCAGGTTGTAGGTTAACAGGTGCAGTGTCAACCTTCTCAGCACGATACTCCTGCATGAAGGAAGCAAGCTGAGACTGCATATCTGCAGCATGGACCACTAGGGTCTATAAAAGACGGCAACAAACGGAGCTACTGTCCGTTGTGACTGAGGGTCTAAAACAGCTGGTGCGGCAACAGACGGAGTTACTGCCTGTTGCGGTACCACCTTGCCTCTCTCGGAAGGTGTGCAGTCGTCGAAGACTGCAGCGAGTCCGAACTGACCCAGTGGCTACACCTAGGCCGTTGGACTTGCGCGGAAGGGACCGACTTGCACTTAAAAGCTGCAAGATTTGGTCCATGGTTTCTGCGAGAAACCTCTTCCGCAGACGAGGAATAAATGGGCTCTCTCGTCTTTGTGTGGGTGGGGTGATCACGTCGGCAACGTGTGTAGATACACCCGAAACCACTGAGGGAAACGTCTGTTCGTCGATCAAGGCCTGTGGAACCCATAAGTCCTTCGACATTACTTCTCCCCTGGGCTTGGGAGCTTGTAAGAGGTATCGGACTAGGTGAACCACTGGCACGAACAGACGAACCCTCGAACGCAACACTGAAACACTTTGCGCATATCACTTTATCACTTTTGATTTTCTGTTAGCACTTATTTCACAGAAATCGAAACTTTAACTGATTTCTATCTGAAACACGCAATCCTATCCTTCATTAAAAGGTAGTAATTGCGAAAACAGTTTTACAATGCAACAGAAAAACATAATGAAAGATAAAGAATTCAGTGGCTGGAAAAGAGACTAAACACTAGATCAAATAAACTACGTTTAAAATCTCTCACCGCATAAAGCCTGGGAACAAGAATAAAACTCTAGAAACGTTTTACCTTCTTCCCCTACAGCGACTAGGGAGAAGAGTAAATAACGAGAACAACGTTACCCGCTTGAACGAAACGTTTATTCTCCTCTCTCTCCCTCCGTCTCTATCTCTCTCTCTCTTCTCTCTTGACTTAGAACCTGAGAGAAGAGTCCAATTATATATCGTTAAAACATATTATTTGTTAAAGGAAAAAACTGAAAGGTTTCCCAAATAAAAAGTTCCTTTATTAAGAATTTAAACTATTTAAGCTAAGAAAGAATGAACGAAACGCTAGAATCGGTTAACACTTACTGCAACGTGAAACCGTGAAATAATCTCTCTCTATCGTAACGATAGAGCGCATGTTGAACGTTCTGAATGTCAACAACTGCGGAGACAAAACTAAACGTTAGTTCATCTTTGAAAACAGTACGAGACTATCAAAGAAATTCTTTCAAAAACATTAAAATTAAAAAAGGAATAAATTCTTAAAAGGTAAATACGATATGACGGGCTCAAAGTTAATTAACTTCGGTTCCAAGTAAGGACCGCCTACTATTAGGAAAGGTCGCATATAAACAAACATAAAAATTAATTTTATAAGTTTATAATAAATGGAAAGTTAATCGAAGAGGCCTATAAAGGCGGAGAGTTATAAAATAAATAGATCTATAACTTGTTAGCAAAATTACCAAAAACCTAAACACACTTCCGTCTAAGGGAAGGGTCGGCCATTTAAAAGTGAAAGAGAGTTCATACTCTCTTCGTCACCATAATTAAATCTATCCAAAACGAGTTCAAGTTTTGAAATGAAGATAAAACCCCTGCATAGCGAAAGCTCAAAACTGGAATAGTGTACTTCACCAAATCGTTGTGAAAACAAATCCAGTTAGGGACGGCGTATTTAGTAGGTCTTGCCTGTGGCACGACAGAGGGAAAATTGGTTCGTTTGACATAGAGTACTTGAGTACCTACTTGACAGATGGCGCTGTTGATGTACACCCCACCTGTATAGCGATCGCTGGCGTATTCCTCCCGTAGATTTTTTCTGTCGGGCAGCAGGGATGCAGCTATATGATCATCGGGTAAGTTTGATATTGAAAAACAGTTGTATAGAATTTTAATTAAGGTTTACGGCAGAGCGAGACAGCATGCCTTCACACTACCAAGCCAAAAGTAACGTGATACACTAAGTGAGTGTGTGAGCAGGGTGACTGGTCTAAACCCCCCTAACTAGCGGAGGTTCGTTAATATCTTGCACAGAAGTTTATGGTGAGATTCAAGCTGAGCTGAAAATAAATCCATAATAGAGAGAGAATGATTTATATTCATGTAGGAACAAATACTGTATGGGTTTCTGCCAAATTTATCAACCTGAATAATTCAAATCACATATAAATACACCAGAAACCATACTTTCACCTGATATTTCATTATCATTATTACTACTGTATCTGGAAAAGCAGGAATGCTCGTACAGTATGTGAAAATACCCCGATGAGGAAATGAAATATTGACATAAAACATATCTCAGTGGGAAACCTGGTTGTTTTTTGAGGGGGGCCAATATAAAAAACAAGTGATTTGCCGCAATAGTAATGGTCAGAAATACTTAATAAAAACAAGATAAACAGTTGAAAATACTGTATATATGGTTCATGTACGTGGTGTGATATTAGCATACTATAAATTGGCCTACCATTAATTCATACCACATCCCTATGCTCCAGCATTGTTAGCTTCGCTCACAAATAAACATTATCTCACTCCTCCGTTCTGCCAAGTGGGTAAATTTACAGTTTCATCCATTATGGGGAAACTGGAATAAAAATATATTTGTTGCATCAGAAATAGTGTAGTTCCAACGAATTTAACGTTTATTTTGACCGCAAACCATCCGATTTAGAGATTTACTATGTAATTGGAGTTAAAACAACAAGTCCCAGAATGCAGAAAGACCCTACTTCATCCCAACAATTATGGGGGACACCAGGTGGGAACCGGGGTTTTGGGTGGGGGGGGGGGCGTCAAATGATATTTGCAATAAATGAATACTTATCCTTCCACCACCCCTCCCCCTATACCCCTATCTAGCCCTACCGGGGGGGGGGGGCTCCGCCCCCCCTGCGACCCCCCCTTAAGGCCACAGTGATTTTCAGGGCACTACTGAACCTAAGAAAACCCACCTAACCTAGCATAGGGGCCCTGTATCCCTACCTAGGCCTACTGGGGGGGGGCCTGCGCCCCCCCTGCGACCCCCCCTTAAGGCCACAGTGATTTTCGGGACACTACCGAACCTAATACAACCACCTAACCTAGGGCCCTGTACCCCTACCTAGGCCTAGCCCCTGCGACACCCCCCCCCCCCCCTTACAGCCACTACCTAACACATCCATCAAACCAAATCCAAAGTGATGGTACTGCTGTATATATCGTTATACTATCACCATTATAATATACTCTATAAATTAATGAAGCTTACCTTAAACTGTTGGTTCATAAAGATGTGCTGCTGCTCTGAGGAAAACGTGAAGCCGTTGGGAAGGTTCCTTGGCATGCAGGACAATTTTTATTTTGTAAAATTAAATTGTGTCTTTGGCACAAATGCACTAGTTTTTCAACAAATTCATTGTAAGTTACGAAAGTCAGGACAAGAAAATGGAATTTCAACTTCTTGTGCAACATGAGATGACGCCCTTTCTATGGTCTCCATGTCTAAAAACGAACTGAAATGCCTGGGAAGATATTGTATTGTCGCGCTGTTGTATTGTCGCGCTGTGATTGGCCAAACATGTATGACGTCATAGTGGACAGGCGCTCTGATTGGCCAAACGTGTAAGACTTCATAGTGGACTAGTTTGTCAGCAGATTATAGTGGTTACAGGGCTCATTTAAGCAAATACAAGACACAGTCAACAATAAGAACAGACTTAGAAAAAATCTGGGAGGAAGACATGAGTAGCGTGAGTTTGATCGTCGATATATAAAGAACTAGGCATTTGCGACAGATATTTTACAGAAATACTACAAAAGACTTGCTTTACTCGGGAAATATATTATTATAATAGATTTCCCATAATGGATGAAACTGTAACAATACCGCCAAGTGTTAAATGAATGTGCAGCACACGCCATAAGTGTAGTTCACTATCAAAGTACCATAATTACCTAAAATTATATCACATCCCTCAAATTGTTTTTCCTCCACCGTGGCTTGCTTTGCTCGGGAATAAACATTAACTCGCCGTTCCTCTGTTCTTGCATGCAGTATATGGATGAGCTGCACACTCGGATCATGTGAGTCATTATTTTGAGGATATTTTTTCACTCCAGGATGAGTAACAACAGGTATATACTAAATGGAGAGCATTACCAAAAAAGATGAAATAACACATTTTTAGTTGCGAGTGTAACAAGCCTCAGCGGAGCAAATGCCAGTAATCTAATATTTAGCATTAGTTCATTAACCAACAAATTCGTAGATACAATATAATATGGGTGACGATGATAGGATTTATTTGTGTTCTATGTGAGCAGCAGGTCTGGTAACCCAACGATCTACACATGTACCGGAGCCTTTGTATCTCAGCGGCCAGTTCCTACCATTCGGATTAAAAGTTGACATCAAATATCCTAAATTCTCCACCCTGACCTAACCTAAAAGCCATGTCCTTACCTACTTACCTAACGGGGGGGCTAAGGGCCGCCCTGCGACCCTCCTTCTACTGCCATATTCTAAGTTAGCCGTAATCACACATACAGGTGGCCGCTATGATACATACACCCCATGTACCATCGAGTCTAAGATGAACCAGGTAGCCTACTGCCAGTATAAATCTAAGAACATAAATTGCCTGTAGAACCGCATGAGAAAACTTGGTTTTATTGCAGTGTATTACAGGGCAATGTAACCTAGTAAAAAAATACTGTTGGATAAAGTTGAATGTCATACTATGGTCAACTTGACTGCTCCTTGCCCCTAAAATACCACTTCGGAAAACAAGTGTGTGGTCACTCTGGCGACTAATAGATAAGCGCAAGTAACTGAAAATTTTTACTGTAATAACAAACAACTATGATAATGAAATTTTTAAGTTATATTACCCTTTTACAGAACTATACCTTAAGGCTTAAAAAGAGTTTGGCAAACCTCGCGTGGAGTCTGTGTTGTTGACTATAGTGCAGACGTTATTTCTCTATAACAGCTCCTCGAGTTTCTTTCCCTATTGCATTTTGTGTTTCTCTGATTAAATCATTTCTTTTATCAAAGTTCTGTCATAAAACTCTTTCTTTTTTTTTACTTTAACTTTATCCTTTATATAGAAAATCAATATATCATATCATTGTTTTCTACCATTGCTTGGGGGTACACTCAGGCACACTATTCTATCTAATTTCTCTTCTTGTTTTGTTAAAGTATTTATAGTTCATATAGGAAATAATCATTTTTATGCTGTTGCTGTTTTTAAAATATTTAATTTTTTCTTGTTTCCTTTCCTTACTGGGCTATTTTCCCTGTTGGGCCCCTGGGCTTATAGCATCTTGCTTTTCCAACTAGGGTTGTAGCTTAGCAATTAATAATGATAAAAATAATAATAAATAAATAAGGTTATTGCATAAAATGTTTTCTTTTGATATCAGCACGTTAAACAAACCAAATGACCACGCAATGAACTCAAAAAATTGTAAATCTTATGATTTGGTGTTGAAGAGACTAGCAGAAAACGCGGACCATGGATACTAAAGATGCCAAACTGTGGCTATGTAAATATACAATCTGTTGGTAATAAAACTAATGAAATCCGACAACTGATAAATGAGAAATATTTTCACATACTAACATTATATGAAACGAGGTTAAATAACTTTGTTAAGGATAAGATTGCTAAAATGACACCCAACACACATGCTTTCTTTCGTATTCCAAGAGATAATAGGTCTAGTGGGGGTCGAACTCTTCAATCATAGGGGATATTCAAATCTGAAGATGATAAAGAAATAGCGTAACAAGTTTTGAGTATATGGAAATAAACTTTATGCAAAAGAAACTATTTCAACAGTTTAAAAACCTCCGAGAACAAATTCTGACATCTTCTTCGAAGAATTCAGTATAGGCCTACTCATTAAGATGATTATCATGGAAAGAAATTGAATTAATTATTTGTGGAAACTTCAATCTTTGGATGGACGGTGCATCAAATGCTGATGCTTCAACATTTAGTGAGTTATTGGAATCATATAAATTGGTAAATAATGTTGACTGTACAACTACTTCGACTGGGCATACCTTTGTCTGGACATACATTTAATTTAGCTATATATGATGGAATGAACAACATTGTATCTATATAAATCTACCATTGTACATGAAATAAATAGACATTAACACAGTAAACGAAATAATAACCTAATTCTTTCTTATACAAACAAATTAATCATACATTACTCCAGCGGATTCATAAGGCTGCTGATGTTGCCTACTCTTGCACCAACCCGAGAAGAGAGCAAAAATATAGACATAACATCTTACTTGGCATTTTTTCGGCTAGCGACGGAGAGATTAACATACTTTCTCAAGGGGGTCATAGAGTTACTTCCAGACATCGGGTTGCGTGTGACATTAGTTACGACTATTCCCGAGAAGATCCTTTGGTCACTAGTATATTCAACACAGCGAAAAATAACAGAGAGGGGAGGGTACTTGGTTTGAAATGCATTCCCCCACTAGTGCCATGTCTCCACAGATAACCGGCCTGCTCTCTTACCCCTCCCCCTTAATCTGTCTCTCCTTTATTTCCCTTCTCAGATTCATTACCAATCATCTCTGCTTTATAATCCCTTCTAACATTCGCTCGTTCATATATTTATATCACTGGCTTTATAACTATTATCATCTCAATTCCCTTTCATTCTTTATTATGCTTTTCATTTGGGATTTCCCACCAGTTGTGCGTGCCCCTCCCCGACCCTCACCACCTCCCTGTCATCCACCTCAGCCTTTATGTAACTTTTTTTTTCGCACTTCACCCCTTGACCTCACTCGGCTTTTCTTTTGACCTTATTTGGCTTTTCTTTTAACTCCACTCGGCTTTTCTTTTGACCTCACTTGGCTTTTCTTTTGACCTCATATGGCTTTTCTTTTGACCTCATGTGACTTTTCCTTTGACCTCACTCGGCTTTTCTTTAGAGCTCATTTGGCTTTTCTTTTGACTCCACTCTGCTTTTCTTTTGACCTCACTTGGATTTTCTTTTGACCTCAAATGGCTTTTCTTTTGATGCCACTCAGCTTTCCTTTTGACTTCACTTGGCTTTTCTTTTGACCTTATTTGGCTTTTCTTTAGACCTCACTCAGATTTTCTTTTGACCTCATTTGGCTTTTCTTTTGACCTCATTTGGCTTTTCGTTTGACCTCACTCGGCTTTTCTTTTGATCACATTTGGCTTTTCTTTTGGCTCCATTCGGCTTTTCTTTTGATCACATTTGGATTTTCTTTTGACCTCATTTGGTTTTCTTTTGACCTCACTTGGCTTTTCTTTTACCTCATTTGACTTTTCTTTTGACTTCATTCGGCTTTTCTTTTGACCTCACTCGGCTTTTCTTTTGACCTCACTTGCCTTTTATTTAGATATCATTTGTCTTTTCTTTTGACTTCATTAATATACACATATATATATATATATATATATATATATATATATATATATATATATATATATATATATATATACATATATATATATATATATATATATATATATATATATATGTATATATATGTATATATATATATATATATATATATATATATATATATGTGTGTGTGTGTGTGTGTGTGTGTGTGTGTGTGTGTGTATGTATAGACATTTGTCCGTGTGATCTTAAGTCCCAACAAATGATCTCAAGTTCTGTTAATATCTTGGTGGATGGAAAATCCTCTTGCAATCTCCACCATCAGTATCTTCCTACCTCACCTAGACTCATCTCGATCTGTTTTCTCCTTTCTCACGTGAGACTGATATTTGAATAAACTATTGCTTAATCAATTCTTGAAAGTCTATTATCAAGTCTCTAAAGAGATCTCAAGCTTAATGTCAATACACTTGGATGACATTATTAATTTTTTTTTCTCTCTCTCTCTCTCTCTCTCTCTCTCTCTCTCTCTCTCTCTCTCTCTCTCTCTCTCTCTCTCTCTCTCTCTCTCTCTCTCTCTCTCTCTCTCACACTGTGGGTGGTAGCATTATCACCGGATATTGAAGTAAAACCTCGTCTATTTATTTCGAATCTTTCAAATATCTCTCTTATGTTTCTTTTGGTTTCTGAGGAATGTATTATGATTAACCTTTTTTAAGCACTTATTTACTTGATTATTTTGTAATTGCGTCATATGTACACTTTCAGTGTTAGCTAAATCTAAAGAGCTCAATGCTTTTTTAAGTGTAGACCAAAACTAGTGGAGAGGGGTAAGGGGTGGATGGGGGTATTAAGGTGAAATGTGTTTAAGGTCACTTTCATCTTGTTAGACTTAAGACTTTTCATTGTAACATGCTGTGCAGCTTTCTCTTTGAAAGGGGAGATTAGAAAGTTAATGTTAGAAATTCACTTCCGTTCAAAAGGCTGGAGTATCTCTATTGAATGTTGAGTTATTTGTGATTAGTTTTAAAAAAGCTGAATATCCTATTCCTGTATTTAATGTAGATTTTTCTTTACTCTATAAATATGAATCATCTGAGGTGTGACCCTTGTGTTCACATTGTTTGGTTTGTTTTCGCTTTAGGAAAGACAGGTATCATAACTGGGTTGCAAATCTATCTTTCCTAAAGCGAAATGGATCATAAAAATCAACATGAGCCTCCCTGCTATGATCTATCGTAGTCTTTGCTTTCAACATTTCAGCAATGTCAGTCACTATTTAGTAATAAGGTAACCAACATGGAACCAGATCTTGGAAAGAGTTATAGGATATTGAAAAGAAGTTGGGAAAATTAAGGAGTGGTTGATAAGTTCATATGTGAAAGATCATTTTTAATGTTGTTACTCTTCTTGAAATATTTTAATTGTTCATTACATCTCATATGATTAATTTATTTCCTTTCCTCGCTGGGCTATTTTCCCCGTTGGAGCCCTTATAGGGTTTATACCATCCTGCTTTTACAACTAGAGCTGTAGCTTGGCTAATAATAATAATAATAATAATAATAATAATAATAATAATAATAATAATAATAATAATAATAATAATAATAATAATTTGAAGGGAATAGATCCAAACAAAGATTAGAAAAGAAGATAGTAAAAGACTAAGAGAAGAGATATATGAAAAAAAAACTTCTAGTAATATATACAAAGGAAAAAGAGCAAATTAAAAAAAATTATTTCCTGATAAAAGGCCATGCTGATTTATACTGTACTGAGCTATATTAAGACAGGCGGATTTACACGGTCGAACGGTTCGTCGAACGCGGTTCGACAAACAAGTGTTTGATGTGATTTTCGAACGTGTGAACGGGGTATTTGGTTGTCGAACACGTTCGTCGAACGGGTCGAAGAAAGTCTGTTCTCGACTGTCTCTTGTGGGCGGTGCTTCAATGTCCACAAACCTTATGCGTATGTGACTGACTCCACCTTTTCGTTTTCGAACCGTTTGATAAGCAGGTGCGACAACCGGGTTCGACGAACCGTTCGACCTTGTAAACCCTGCTTAAGATTAAATGATAGAAGAAATACAAAGGATTAAGTGTAGAACGTAAGTTGTGCAGACAAGAGACATAAGACCAAGATTTAGTATACTATCAAGAAATTATTATTATTATTATTATTATTATTATTATTATTATTATTATTATTATCCAACTACAACCCTAGTTGGAAAAGCAAGGTGCTATAAGCCTAAGGGCTCCAATAGGGAAAATAGCCCAGTGAGGAAAGGAAATAAGGAAATAAATAAATGATGAGGAGAAAGAACGAAGAAAAGAAGAAAATAATGCGAAATCTATTTAAGGCGATAGTGATGGTAAAAATATAATAAATTATATCCCAAATGAGGATAGAATCAAATTGAATAAAGAAGAAAACTTAAAAAAAGGTGCCGATGTAAAGAAAAATCCCTCCGCCCAACAACAAAACCTGAATCCGATGACGTTAATACATACAGAACTGTGATCCTGAATCGGAAAATGTTCATATTATAGGTGAATTGCTTCTCTAAGCTGTAATTCATATCATGATTTCATTAATTTCTTTTAATTCACGTGTTTTTCGCTCAAGGCTTTCCCAAGAGCCAAAAATATTAATGGCATGAATTTACTGTAGGTGACGTTATGAAACACCTAATGTCAAAAACTTAAGATAATCATTGAACTAACCAAGACCCTAGAGAAGTAAGCCTGTCTTCTTTTAACTAACTTAAGGTACGTGTAAGGGACAGTTGTGTCACACGTTAAAAGAACAAAAAATATATATAGAAATACTCTATCCCAAATTTGCTTCATATTATTAGGGGCCACACTGATATCGATAACTATTAAACTATATCTTACTGTTTGCGCATTACCCTGTTTTAGTCAAAATGGGTAAATGTAGTTCGTTGGACAGGGTAAGCTAAAAATGCGTTCGTCGAATGTGGGGTTGCAGTGGGGCATAGTCTCCCCCCCCCCGTGGTTAAGTAGGTACGGATAAGGTTCCTAGGTTAGGTTAGGGGTTTTATTATAGTTGTGGACCGAGAAAACTTTCCTACGAAAAAAGTTTTTCCTATAGTAGGTAGGGTTTCGTAGGTTAGGTAGGGAATCTTAGGTTAGGAGGGGAATCTTAGAATAGGTGGTGTTCTTTTGTCTATTTTCCTTGTAAATCTTTTTTTTCAGTCTGTCCCAACAAACTTAAGGCTCCGTCAAAACTAGTGGGATAGTATGTATAATGTAAGGGCAAGCATTAAACTTTCTTTATTAGTTAAGGTAGGTAAGGTAAGGATAGTTCAAGTGAAATAAGGATGTTGTTACATACCTTTTATATTGTGATCCAACCTCCTACAAATGCTGGGTAAGGGTGGTGTGCATGAATAGAAACCATCATCCTTTAATAGGACTATGAATTCAGCGAATCTGGAACAACCATTGAATCTTTTAACAAGGTAAACATAATTGCTTGTGAGTGGGGATAGAGTAGCTTTCACTTTGACTCTGACTGCAGTTCAGTACACATGTACTGCTCTTCTGTTTTATAATCTGGTAGTTTTAATCTTTAGCTTTCTTTTTTAGATTGAATAAATGTGCCAGCAGGTGATCATGTACGTAGGATATAAATGTGAAATGGTATGTACCAGGAACATACCCTTCCCTGAGTAGGCATAATGGTATGTGGTACAGGTGTTTATGGTCCTGCTACCTGTGCTTGATTCCTTACGGGAACAAGCATGTGCACTGCTGGTAAGAATGAAGGGCTTTGCATCGGCTGATCATTCTGTGTCTTTTGGAGTCAGAAGGGGTGCGTACGGAGAACTATTCCTTATTGGGAAGTATTATCGGTGCATGCTGCTACCACTACCTGTACCTCATACCAGGATGGGTTCTTGCCAAAAACTATCTCTCCGAAAAGAAGTATTGGTAGGTAAGAGTCAACTCTCTTCTCGCCAGCGTTTGCCAATGCATTCTGGCGTTTGCTAGTGTTTGCTAATGCTTGCTAGCATTCATGAGCATGCAGCATTCGCTAATGCTCGCTAGCATTTGCTGGCAAGCCTGGGTAAATCTGCCTAGCATTTTTCTTCTTTGCATACTAGGCCAATGAACCCTTACATGCAAGACTTTACTTCTTCATGGGAGGAAAGCCCACCTGACACTAAGCATAGCAAAGTGTGGAGGCAAATTCCCTTCCCTGAGGAGGTTTACATAAATTTAGGTGTTCGCTAACACCTCGTAATAAGAGGATGATATGAACTCCTTCGGGTGCGCATGCAAGCTTGCTAAGACAAAAACCTTAAGGGTTATTGCCTTAAGTAAGGTTTACTGCCGATTGCTTGCTGCTGCCACATGCCATTATTTGGTCCCTGGGGCACAAAGAGTCTCATTACACACAGCGTTTTGTGAAATGTAATCCTTCGGGGTTACTATCACGGGCTTCTTTTCCCTACGGAACGGAGACCTCTTTGGAAGACTCACACTATGGGCTAGTGAGACATAACCTTGAAAGATTATTTTCGTAAGCCTCTAGTCCTGAGGGGATAGTGTCGGCTTCTGCTTACGTTTACGAATGATAGAAAGCAATTTTTTGCTTATGGGGATGCTTGTCCCACCTTCTCAGGCAGGTAAACGCTTATTACCGATGCAGGTTTGATCTCTGTGCTAGATGGTGGCGTTCGCCGATATAGATGTGTTCGTGACATGCCTGTACTGGAAGCTTACGGTATATAGTACTGTACTGCTCACTAGTATTGGAACTCCAGGCATCTCCACAAGATGCCCTCTAACATCCGTGGGACAACCTGGACGTCTGAGTGTTCTCCCTCTTCTGTCAGATCAGGAGACTTATCAACAAGTTGAGGGCATCACGAGACCTGTTGATGACCCTGTTGCAGCAAGAAGAATGGTACCCAGACCTTCAACTTCTGCTCACAGAGGTACTGAGAGAGCTTCCTGTATCTCTACAAGATGCCTTCCAACATCCGTGAGACAACCTGGATGACTACACATTCACCCCCTTCTGCCAGATGAGGAGACTTATCAACAAGGTGAGGGCATTACAAGACCTGTTGATGACCCTGTGGTTGCAAGCAGAATGGTACCCAGACCTTTGGCTTCTGCTCACAAAGGTACTGAGAGAGCTTCTTCTCCTTCCAAACCTTCCCAGACAACCTCACATAGATATATACCACAAGGTAGTCGCTTTTCTGCTACTCCAGCATCTCCTCTTGCAGAGATACTTTTCACACTGAGTGGCAAAAAGGTTTTTGGGTACCTCTGTAAGTTGTCTGTCATCATTTATCAGGTGAAGTGGACAATATTCTGTGGATGGTATTGTGGATGAAGTCTCGCTCCTCTCGATGCCATTATTCCCATGATAGCAGAGTTACTGTGCGTTAGGGTGGAAAAAACTCTGCTCAATCTCAGCGCTGAAAGGCTACCGCTTGGCTTTGAGCCTTGACTTTAGATTAAACGAAGTTTATGTTTTCTCCTCTACGGAATTGTCTCTCCTCATACGGAGCTTTGAGCTTACCTACCCTCAGTCGGAAGTTAGACCACCTCCTTGGAATGTAGTTCGTGTATTACACTCTCTGAAAGGAGTACCTTATGAACCTTTGTGTCATAACTCGGATGCTGACTTGACTGTTTAGATAGCTTTCTTTTTCGCATTGTCCTCTGCCAAGAGAGTCAGCGACTTGCATGGTCTCTTAAATGACAGCCTGTTCAAGAGGAATGGGGCAAGTAACACTCAACTTCATCCTAGATCTCATTGCTGAGACTCAGAATCCTTCTGTAGTGGACTCTAGGTATGGGTCCTTGCAGATTTTGAGTCTCCACCATACATCCGATGATCTTAATCAGCTATCTTTATGTCCGGTGAGAGTGGGATAATCTTAATCAGCTGTTACTATGTTCTGTGTGAGTGCTGAGACACTATCTCGAATGAACTACCGGAGCTTGGCAACACTTGAAACAACTCTTGTAAGAATGGTCAGGGTCAAGTGGAGAGTCACCAATAATACAATCTCGGCTTGGATTTGCTAAGTTATCAAACATGCATTGAATCTTGTCTGCTTAATGAGATCTTAGAACCAGAGCTCAAGATGCTATGGGTGTTTTCAAAATAAACTACTCTGCTATGTGACACAGGTCCTTCTGGCTGGTGTCTGGAAGTATCAGAATACCTTCATTGCTCACTACTTGCAAGTCATAACCCACAGGGACTTGGATACATTTTTCATAGGTCATGAGGGGGTAGCACAACAAGTGCAAATTACCTCAGCTCCCTTACAGGACAAGTAGCAGTCGGTTGAGGGTAGGTTTTAATTAGTGTTAGTCTGGGATGAATGGATAGAATGACTGACTTTTTCTTCCTTCATCTTCCCCTCTCTTAGGACACATCATATGGAAGACTCTTTAACCTGGCCTACCTCTGACTGTAACAACCATTTCCCTTGTGTAGCCTGAAATATGTGATACTGTATATTTGTTATGTTCCCGGTCTCCCTGTGAGGGGGAGTCGGGCAATGTATAGGTTAAGTAAGAGAAGTGTTACCCACTCCTGTATCCGCACCTGGTCAAGTCAGTGTTTAATTTCTGCACATTCATAACGGCGCAAATCAAGAGTTCACAAGTGGTCAGGCTACCCCTCTCACACTCGTACAAGCTCAGAATTTTATCCCGTGTCAAGTTCCCAGTCAGTTGGGTTTCAGACTTCTACCCACCTAAAGGGAGTCTCCATTGTAAAGAACGAAAGGTTTGTATGTGTAGGAACAAATAACAAATTTTGAAGTAATTTGTATTTTTAAATATTTAACTTAGCCGGTGAATATATAGCTGCAACTCTGTTGCTCGACAGACAAACTCTACGGAAAAAACTCGCCAGCGATCGCTACACAGGTTGCGGGTGTGCCCAACAGCGCCATCTGTCGACCAGATACCCAGCTCTTATGTAAACAAAGACTCAATTTTCTCTCTGTCGACGTGTCGACAAGACGTACTTTACTCGCTGTTGAAACCTGGAGTTTTTCCCATCATATTTGGTGAAGTACTATATTCTGGTTTGAGCTTTCGCAGTGCAGGTGTTTTATCTTCATCTTAAATCTTGAACTCGTTTTGGATAGATTTAATTTTGGTGACAAAGAGAGTATGGACTTTCTTTCACTTTTAAATGGCCGACCCTTCCCTTAGACGGAAGTGTGTTTAGGCTTTTAGTAATTATCTTATCACGTTATAAATTAATTATAGATTTTCCTCTTCGATTAACTTTCCATTTATAATAAACATAAAAAATAAATTTTAATGTTTTGTTTACTGTATATGCGACCTTTCCTGAGAGTAGGCGGTCCTAACTTGGAAACCGAAGTTAATCAACGTTGAGCCCTTTATATCGTAAATAGCTTTTAAAGAGCTAAGGATTTAAAACTTTTTAAATGAAATATTTTATGAAAGAATTTCTTTGAATAGTCTTCGTACCTTTTTCAAAGATGAATTAACGTTTAGTTTTTTTATGCTACGCAGTTGTTGACGTTCAGGACGTTCAACATGCGCTCTATCGTTACGATAGAGAGAGAGTGTATCACGGTTTCACTTTGCAGAAAGAGTAAATCGATTCTGACGTTTTGTTCATTCTTTCTAAGCTTAAATGTTTTAAATTCTATTTTAAAGGAACTTTTTAATTGAAAAACCTTTCAGTTTTTTCCTTTGGTCAAATAACATGTTTTTTTGACGAAATGTAATTGGGCTCTTCTTTTAGGTGCGAAATCAAGAGAAAGAGAGAGAGAGATAGAGACGGAGGGAGAGAGAGGAGAGAAAACGTTCCGTTCAAGCGGGTAACGTTGTTCTCGAGTTGCTCTCGTCCCTAGTCTCGGTACGGGGAGAAAGGATAAAACGTTTTTAGTTTTTATTCTCGTCCCCAGGCTATGTGCGGTTAGAGATTGAAAACGTAGTTTTGAAGGAACTAGTGTTTAGTCTCTTCCCCAGCCACTGAAATTTTTATCTTAAAATATGTTTTCTGTTTTTTGCTGGTATTAATGAGCTTGCATTATACGACTGATTTCGCAATTACTACCTTTTGATAAGGGTAGAATTGCGTGCTTCAGGTAGAAATCAGTAAAAGTTTCGATTTCAGTGAAATAAGTGCAAAACAGAAAATCGAAGTGATAAAGTGATATTGCGCAAAGTGTTACAGTGTTGCGTCCGAGGGTTCGTCTGTTCGTGCCTGTCGTTCACCTAGTCCGGGACCTCTTGCAAGCTCCCAAACAGGGGAGAAGTAATGTCGAACGACTTATGGGTTCGAGAGGCCTTGATCAACGAACAGACGTTTCCCTCTATGGTATCGGGTGTATCTTACCAAGATCTCCCCTACCATAAGACGAGAGAGACGTTTTTTCTCCTCGTCATCCGAAGGCTTTTCGCATAAGAAACCTGTCACAAGGTTTCGAAGCCCTTAAGCGAAAGTCAGTCCTTTCAGGACAGGTCCAGCGTCCTGGTTACAGCCATTAGGACAGCTCTGACCCTATGCAGTCATCGGATAACTGCTCGCCGCCTAACAAAAGCGTAACACAGACTCCGAGAGTCTTTTTTGTTGGCAAAGTGTTGCGGTCACAGACGTTACCCTCGTCTCTTACCACAACCATTTCCGTTGATCCTTAATGGGTTGTATGGCAAGACATGCAGAATATGCTTGCCTCCCTTATGGAAGACTATTCTGCCGATTAGTCCGTTGAGTCTAGCCGTTTATCTCATCGATATCCTGGCTTTCAGCCAACCTAACGTTCCTTTGTGCTTCCTGTTGACGTTGGCGTAGCTAAGTCACGTCAGTCAGGTTGTTTAGAACCACACTCGATGCGGTCTCGTGTGGTTTTTCAGCCGCATTTGGACGTTAGGCCACTTGCTGATGCTCCTGTTGACGTTCAAGACGTTCGCTAACAATCGGAGTTGACTTGTTTTGACGCTGTGCGTCAACCTCCGCATTCTAGAGTTGTTTTGACTGCTCAGTCTAGGCAGTCAAAGCAGTCTCGAGTGGACGCTGTGCGTCCTCACGCACCTGTTGTGGTTGACAGTTCAGTTGTTGACAGTTCACAGACTGTCAAGCAGTTACATGACGTTGCGTTCTGGTCCGCTACTAATGCACCAGTGAGTGTGGACTCTGCTTGTAAAGCATTGCCACCACGGTAGGTCTCTCCCTTGCTTGAGACTCAGCTTTTATCGGACAAGGTTCCTGTAGATGAGGAAGTTGCTGTTCCCCCTCCTACTGATATTCCCTTGAGGACTCTGTCAGATGGAGAGGAGCCTTAAGCTGCTTAGCCCTCTATGGACTTTAATTAAATCATGATGATTTTTTTTTTAAGGATCTTTGTCCGGATCTTTTTGTAACTGCTGCTCCTCGTTCGCCTAAACGTCAGAGCTTACACTAGGCCTAGCTACTTCGAAGCCGTTGTTTTTAAGCTAGTGCTCTCTCGCTCTCCTAGAGAGCTTTACGTTGGCTAGGCGACTGGTTTATCACCAGGAGGAGTTTGGGGGATACAGCCTTTGCTTTCCCTTCTTTTAAACTGGCTTATAGAGCGAGAGTCTGATATGACACGAGAGAAGTTCTCGGCTTGGGAGTTCATGCCTCTGCCCAGATAGACTTCTCAAATCTCGTAGACTCTCCCTGGCGCCTGGCCAGGAGACGCTCCAAGTTTTTTACAGGTCAACTTCACAGCTGTTTTCGAGCCTTTGAAGTTTTGCTGTACAATTATGTCATGCATAAACAAGGCTTTCAGGGATGGAAAGCGGTACTGCCTCAGTCGCTAACCCCGTCTGTTGCCGCACCTGCTCCCGTAGACTCTAAATGGGCTTTGCTGCAAGACATGCAGTCCAAGCTTGCGTCCTTGATAGAGGACTTTAATGCGGAGAAGGTTGCTGCCGAACCTTCTGGCCAACAACCTTCCAACCGGTCGGTTGTGCGCCCTGTTGACGCTGAGGTAACCTTCTCGCGTCTGCCAGTTGAGGTGGTTCCTCCACCGATGCGACCCAGTGTGGGTTGCCAGCCACACGTTGACGTTAAGCGACGCTCGGAGGTGGTTGTTGACGTTCAGGACGTTCAACAACCAGCAGAGGTGACTTGTTTTGACGCAGTGCGTCAACCTCAGCAACCCGGTATGGTGTTGACTGCACAACCCAGACGGTCTAGACAGTCTCGGGTGGACGCTGTGCTTCCTCGCGCACCCATGGTTGTTGACAGTTCACAGACTGTGCAGCAGTTCCATGATGTTGCGTCCGGCTCCGTCACGCATGCACCAGTGCGACCGGACTCAGCGAGCCAGACGTTGCCCACTCCGTTGCCGTTTCCTCATCAGTTTTCGGATGAGGAACCCTCTGATGAGGACGTTGCTGAACAACAAGACGATCAGCCCCCAGAATAGATCAAGCCCTGCTATCCATCCAGAAGATGCTGAAGAAGGAACGCTGCTCAGTCAGGCTGTGGATGAGTCTGGTAGGGACGCTGTCATCCGTGGAACAATTTGTGTCACTAGGAAGACTACACCTCCGTCCTCTTCAATACCATCTAGCTTTTCACTGGAAAAAGGACAAGACGCTAGAAGCGGTCTCGATCCCGGTTTCCGAAAAGATAAAGTCTTGTCTGACTTGGTGGAAGGACAATATCAACCTAAGAGAGGGTCTTCCCCTGGCTGTTCAGACTCCCAACCACGTTCTCTTCTCGGACGCTTCGGACGTGGGCTGGGGCGCGACACTAGACGGTCGGGAATGCTCAGGACTGTGGAACTCGAGTCAGAGGAGCATGCATATCAACTGCAAGGAGCTGTTGGCAGTACATCTGGCCTTGAAAAGCTTCAAGTCTCTCCTTCGAGGCAAAGTGGTGGAAGTTAACTCGGACAACACCACGGCCTTGGCGTACATCTCCAAACAAGGAGGTACCCACTCACTGACGTTGTACGAGATCGCAAGGGACCTGCTCATCTGGTCAAAAGGTCAAGACATCTCCCTAGTAACGAGGTTCATCCAAGGCGACTTGAACGTCATAGCAGATTGTCTCAGTCGGAAAGGGCAAGTAATTCCAACCGAATGGACCCTCCACAAGGATGTGTGCAAGAGACTTTGGGCCACTTGGGGTAACCATCCATAGATCTCTTTGCAACCTCGCTGACCAAGAGGCTTCCAATCTATTGCTCTCCAGTCCCGGACCCAGCAGCAATACATATAGATGCTTTCCTCCTAGATTGGTCACATCTGGATCTCTACGCATTCCCACCGTTCAAGATTGTCAACAAGGTACTGCAGAAGTTCGCCTCTCACGAAGGGACAAGGTTGACGTTAGTTGCTTCCCTCTGGCCCGAGAGAGAATGGTTCACCGAGATACTTCGATGGTTAGTAGACGTTCCCAGAAGTCTTCCTCTAAGGGTAGACCTTCTACGTCAGCCACACGTAAAGAAGGTACTCCAAAGCCTCCACGCTCTTCGTCTGACTGCCTTCAGACTATCGAAAGACTCTCGAGAGCTAGAGGCTTTACGAAGGAAGCAGCCAGTGCGATTGCTAGAGCAAAGAGAGCGTCTTCCATTAGAGTCTACCAATCGAAGTGGGAAGTCTTCCGAGACTGGTGCAAGTCAGTTTCTGTATCCTCGACCAGTACCTCTGTAGCTCAAATAGCTGATTTTCTCTTATACCTGAGAAAAGGACGATCCCTTTCAGCTCCCACTATCAAGGGCTACAGAAGTATGTTGGCATCGGTCTTCCGGCATAGAGGCTTAGATCTTTCCAAACATAAAGATCTGCAAGACCTCCTTAAGTCTTTTGAGACCACCAAGGAGCGTCGTTTGGCTACCCCTGGATGGAATTTAGACGTACTAAGATTCCTCATGTCAGACAGGTTGGAGCCGTTACAATCAGCCTCCCTGAAAGATCTCACTCTTAAGACTCTTTTCCTGGTATGCTTAGCCTCGGCTAAAAGAGTCAGTGAGATTCATGCCTTCAGCAAGAACATCGGATTTTCGTCGGAAAAAGCCACTTGTTCGCTGCAACTTGGTTTTCTAGCCAAAAATGAGCTGCCTTCTCGGCCTTGGCCTAAATCTTTCGATATTCCCAGCTTATCGGAGATCGTAGGCAATGAACTAGAAAGAGTCTTATGCCCTGTTAGAGCTCTTAAGTTCTATTTAAAGCGTACTAAACCTTTACGAGGCCAATCTGAAGCTTTATGGTGTTCAGTTAAGAAACCATCCTTGCCTATGTCAAAGAATGCTTGGTCAGACTTTATCAGATTGTTAATACGAGAAGCTCATTCACATCTGAGTGAGGAAGACCGAACTTTGCTTAAGGTGAAGACGCACGAAGTTAGAGCTGTAACAACTTCCGTGGCCTTTAAGCAAAATATATCTCTGCAAAGTATAATGGACGCAACCTATTGGAGAAGCAAGTCAGTGTTCGCGTCATTTTACTTGAAAGATGTCCAGTCTCTTTACGAGAACTGCTACACACTGGGACCATTCGTAGCAGCGAATGCAGTAGTGGGTGAGGGCTCAACCACTACAATTCCCTAATTCCTTATCCTTTCAATCTGTCTCTTGAAATGTTGTTTTTTATGGGTTGTCCGGAAGGCTAAGAAGCCTTTCGCATCCTGGTTGATTTGGCGGGTGGTCAAAGTCATTTCTTGAGAGCGCCTAGATTAGGGGTTTGATGAGGTCCTGTTGTATGGGTTGCAACCCTTGATACTTCAGCTCTTAGGGGTCGATCAGCATCCTAAGAGGATCGCGAGGCTCCGTAAGGAAGACGTACTTAAAAGGCAGAGTAATTGTTCAAGTCGACTTCCTTACCAGGTACCTATTTATTTTGTTTTTGTTATTTTGATAACTTCTAAAATGAAATAAAAAACTCTTAGCTCATAAAAGTGTAAACATATATTACTGGTCTCTACCCACCATCCTGGGTGTGAATCAGCTATATATTCACCGGCTAAGTTAAATATTTAAAAATGATATTTTAATTATAAAATAAATTTTTGAATATACTTACCCGGTGAATATATAAATTAAATGACCCTCCCTTCCTCCCCAATAGAGACGCAGTGGGACGAGGAGAAAATTGAGTCTTTGTTTACATAAGAGCTGGGTATCTGGTCGACAGATAGCGCTGTTGGGCACACCCGCAACCTGTGTAGCGATCGCTGGCGAGTTTTTTCCGTAGAGTTTGTCTGTCGAGCAACAGAGTTGCAGCTATATATTCACCGGGTAAGTATATTCAAAAATTTATTTTATAATTAAAATATAATTTTTCAATATACTTACCCGATAATCATGTAGCTGTCAACTCCGTTGCCCGACAGAAATCTACGGACGGGATACGCCAGCGATCGCTATACAAGAGGGGGGTGTACTCACCAGCGCCATCTGTGGTCAGGTACTCCAGTACTTCTCGTCAACACCACTTCAATTTTTCCTCTGTCGTGCCGCCGGCAAGACCTACATGGATACGCTGTTGATTTTGGAGTCTTTGTTCACGGTTTTGGTGAAGTATTTGCTCTAAAATTTAGCCTTCGCTATACAGGAAGCTTTTCCCTTAGCTTAGATAGCTTTTGGAATTAAATTGATTTATTGGTTAACGATCTTTGCTTTACTTTGGAATTCCCCCTTGACTGTTCTCTAAATTCAAGATGTCCGACCACTCTCAAGCTCCTAAAATTAGGCGATGTAGTGTTAGGACTTGTAATAGGCGTCTTCCGAAGGCCTCTGTTGATCCTCACACCGTTTGTTCCGACTGTAGGGGAAAATCCTGTCAGTTGGAAGATCGATGTGGGGAATGTGCTGGGCTTTCGGAATTCGATTTTAATGAATTCCTCAAGTATACGACTAGGTTAGAGAGGGAGAGAGTTAGGAGGAGTTCTTCTCGCTCTTTGGTTTATTCCTCCCCCCATGATCCTCAACCTTTTCCTTCCCCTGTAGTGGTGACCCCCGAACCTATTACGAGTGCTCAGCCTGATATGTCGGATATGTTACGTGCCATTCAGGCTCTAGGTGATAAGGTGGAGTCTTTAGTGAGTGACCACAATCTTCTCTTGGCAGATGTCAAGGAACTTAAAGTGAAAAGTGCAGTGGGAAGTGTTAGTGCCAGTGCTGTGCCTAGTGTCAGTGTCAGTGTTGCGCATGAGGATACTTCTGTGCGTGCCAGTCGTCCTCCCAGTCCGGGACCTCTTGCAAGCTCCCAAGCCCAGGGGAGAAGCAAAGTCGAAGGGCAAAAGGGTTCGGCAGGCCTTGATCGGCGCACAGTTGTATCCTCAGTGGTTGCGGGCGTATCTGATAGAGATCGTCACTTCCACTCCCAGACGATTGAGCCCTTAAATTCCTCGTCTGCGGAAGAAGTTTCCAGGAGGAAACGCTGGACCCAGGTCTCACGACCTCTTAAACGTAAGGTCCCGGCCGAGCGAGTCCAACGGCCCAGGTGTAGCCACTGGGCCAGTTCGGACTCGCCGCAGTCATCTGATGACTGCACACCTCCTAAGAGAGGTAAAGCGATGCCTCAACAGGCCTCTGCTCCAACTTCTGTTGATCCCAAGTTGTCTATGCTGCAGACAATGCAGTCTCAGCTTGCGGTTTTGATGCAGGAGTTTCAGGCTGAGAAGGTTAGCACACCTCCTCCTGCGAGCGCTCCTCCACCTCTGCGCAGTCCACCCTGCCAGACGTATGATGTTGAGGCTCCTCCTGCCTCCATGCGTGAGCTGCCGCATTGGGAGTTGCCAGGTACCAGCGCTATGCAGCAACCTCCTCTTTCCTTGAGGCAGGAGCCTCTTGCTATGCGGCAACCTCCTCAACCCTTGAGGCAGGAGCCTCATGCTATGCGGCAACCTCCTCTACCCATGAGGCAGGAGCCTCATGCGTTGCGGCAACCTCCTCCACCCATGAGGCAGCAGCCTCATGCTTTGCGGCAACCGCCTCAACCCTTGAGGCAAGAGCCTCTCTCTGCGCAGCAACCTCCTCAACCCTTGAGGCAGACGCAACCCTTGAGGCAGGAACCTCATGCTATGAGGCAGCCTCCTCAACGCATGCAGCAGCCGCATTCTTCGCAGCATGAGCCTCTTCCCATTCAACATGAACCGCATACCATGCAGCATGAGCCTCATGCCTTACAGCATTCGCTTCTGACCACGCTTGCTCCTCAGACCTCCGCAGAACCTCCTTCACCCCAGCCTCATGACTTTGTCATTGCCAGCCCTCATCCTCTTCAGCAGAGGCGTGATGATGGATCCGCAAGTGCGCATGCACCCGTTCTACAGGATTCAGCCATTCAGCATGCCGCTATACCGTTACCTCTCGCTTCTCAACTCTCAGGAGATGAGGTTTCTGAGGATGAAGCTGCTCACCTGGATGATCCTTCTTCTGATGTGGAGGAACACAAGTCGTCGCCACCTTCCTTAGACTTTCGTAAGGTCCTGACTCTGTTCAGAGAGTTATACCCTGAACACTTCGTTTCTGCAACCCCTCGTTCTCCTCCATCCGAGTTTTCTCTAGGCATGCAGCCTATTACGTCTGCCTACACCAAGCTTGTCCTCGCCAGATCATCAAAGAGAGCTTTGAGGGTTTTAGGGGATTGGTTGCAGTCCAAGCAGCAACTGGGAAGGACATCTTTTGTGTTTCCTCCTCCTAAGCTGGCTTCTAAGTTGGGCGTCTGGTATGCCACGGGAGAGGAACCAGGCTTGGGGGTCCCTGCCTCTGCCCAGGCCGACTTCTCAAGTTTGGTTGACTCTCCCCGTAGGTCGGCTATGAGACGCTCGAAGGTCTGCTGGACTTTTTCTGATCTGGACCACTTGTTGAAGGGAGTCTTTCGCGCCTTCGAAATTTTTAATTTCCTTGATTGGTGCCTGGGGGCCTTGAGCAAGAAGACTGCCCCTTCTGACAAAGACTCGGCCATGCTGATCATGTCCTGTATGGACAGAGCAATTCGCGATGGTTCTGGCGAACTTGCTTCTATTTTTGTCTCAGGAGTCCTCAAGAAAAGGGAACATCTATGCTCCTACTTATCTACTGGTATCACCCCTTGCCAGAAGTCGCAGTTGATGTTTGCTCCTCTCTCCAAGTTCCTGTTTCCGGAGGAGCTAATCAAGGAGATGGCTGCGGCTCTTATCCAGAAAGATACGCATGACCTCATGGCCTCTTCAGCACGTAAGGCTAAAATCGTACCTTCAGTGCCGAGATCTTACCGCACCCCTGTGGCTGATACACCTGCTACCAGATTCATTCCGCCCTTTCGTGGCAGAGCCCCCAGCCGAGGAAGTTCCCGTGCAGACAGTCACAGGGGCAAGTCCAAGAAAGGTGCCAAGTCCACGAAAAGCAAGCTTTGACTTCCCTCCTCTCCAGACAGCTGTAGGAGCCAGACTCAAGACCTTCTGGCAAGCCTGGGAAAGAAGAGGTGCAGACGCTCAGTCTGTCAAGTGGCTAAGGGAGGGTTACAGAATTCCGTTCTGCCGCAATCCCCCTCTGACCACATCTCCCATCAACCTCTCTCCCAACTACAAGGAGAAGGACAAGAGGCTAGCGTTACATCAAGAGGTGTCGCTCCTGTTACAGAAGGAGGCAGTGGTGATAGTCCGGGACCATCAATCCCCGGGCTTTTACAACCGTCTCTTCCTGGTGGCCAAGAAGACAGGAGGTTGGAGACCGGTGCTGGACGGCAGTGCGCTCAATGCTTATGTCACCAAGCAGACGTTCACTATGGAGACGACGAAGTCGGTCCTAGCAGCGGTCAGGCAGGAGGACTGGATGGTCTCGTTGGATCTGAAAGACGCCTACTTTCACGTTCCCATCCATCCAGACTCCCAACCTTTTCTGAGATTTGTCTTTGGAGAGGTTGTGTACCAGTTCCAAGCCCTGTGCTTTGGCCTAAGCACGGCACCTCTTGTGTTTACGCGACTGATGAGGAATATTGCGAAATTCCTTCACTTGGCAGACATCAGAGCCTCCCTTTATTTAGACGACTGGCTTTTAAGAGCCCCCACAAGTCGTCGCTGTCTGGAGAGTCTCAGATGGACTTTGGATTTGACCAAGGAACTGGGTCTCTTGGTCAATTTAGAGAAGTCCCAGCTCGTTCCTTCCCAAACCATCGTTTACCTGGGAGTGGAGATTCAGAGTCGAGCTTTTCGGGCTTTTCCGTCGGCCCCAAGAATCAACCAAGCCCTAGAGTGCATCCTGAGCATGCTGAAGAAGAACCGATGCTCGGTGAGGCAGTGGATGAGTCTAACAGGGACTCTTTCATCGATATCCCTGTTCATCGAGTTAGGGAGACTCCACCTCCGCCCCCTTCAGTACCATCTAGCAGCTCACTGGAACAAGGATATGACGCTCGAGGCGGTCTCTATTCCTGTTTCCAAAGAGATGAGGGCTACTCTAACGTGGTGGAAGAACAACATTCTTCTCAAGGAGGGTCTCTCATTAGCTGTTCAGACCCCCGACCTTCATCTCTACTCGGACGCATCAGACTCGGGCTGGGGCGCGACATTGGACGGACAGGAATGCTCGGGGACATGGAACCAGGAACAGGAAACGCTTCACATCAATTGCAAGGAGTTGTTGGCAGTTCATCTGGCCTTAATGAACTTCAAGTCCCTCCTGCTAAACAAGGTGGTGGAGGTGAACTCCGACAACACCACAGCCTTGGCGTACATCTCCAAGCAGGGAGGGACTCATTCGAGGAAGCTGTTCGAGATCGCAAGGGACCTCCTCATTTGGTCAAAAAGTCGAAAGCTCACGCTGCTAACGAGGTTCATTCAGGGCGATATGAATGTCTCGGCAGATCGCCTCAGCAGGAAGGGTCAAGTCATCCCCACAGAATGGACCCTTCACAAGAACGTGTGCAGCAGACTTTGGGCCCTGTGGGGTCAGCCAACTATAGATCTGTTCGCTACCTCGATGACCAAGAGGCTCCCATTGTACTGTTCCCCGATTCCAGACCCGGCAGCAGTTCAC
Organism: Palaemon carinicauda; assembly: GCF_036898095.1. Taxonomy (NCBI): domain Eukaryota; kingdom Metazoa; phylum Arthropoda; class Malacostraca; order Decapoda; family Palaemonidae; genus Palaemon; species Palaemon carinicauda. Next base: position 90,175,835 of record NC_090746.1, read on the forward strand.
GTGGATGCTTTTCTGCTGGATTGGTCCCACCTCGACCTGTATGCATTCCCGCCGTTCAAGATCATCAACAGGGTTCTTCAGAAGTTCGTCTCTCACGAAGGGACACGGCTGACGTTGGTTGCTCCCCTTTGGCCTGCAAGAGAATGGTTCACAGAGGTACTGCAATGGCTGGTCGACGTTCCCAGGACTCTCCCTCTAAGAGTGGACCTTCTACGTCAACCTCACGTAAAGAAGGTACACCCAAGCCTCCACGCTCTTCGTCTGACTGCCTTCAGACTATCGAAAGACTCTCTAGAGCTAGAGGCTTTTCGAAGGAGGCAGCCAGAGCGATTGCCAGAGCAAGGAGGATATCCACTCGCAGAGTCTATCAATCTAAGTGGGAAGTCTTCCGAAGCTGGTGCAGAACCAATGCAGTTTCCTCTACCAGTACCACTGTAACCCAAGTTGCTGACTTCCTGTTACATCTTAGGAATGTTAGATCTCTATCAGCTCCTACGATCAAGGGGTACAGAAGTATGTTGGCAGCGGTTTTCCGCCACAGAGGCTTGGATCTTTCCTCCAACAAAGATCTGCAGGACATCCTTAGGTCTTTTGAGACCTCTAAAGAACGTCGGTTGTCCACTCCAGGCTGGAATCTAGACGTAGTCCTAAGGTTCCTTATGTCATCTAGATTTGAACCTCTCCAGTCAGCCTCTTTCAAAGACCTCACTCTCAAAACTCTTTTCCTCGTCTGCCTTGCAACAGCCAAAAGAGTAAGTGAGGTTCACGCCTTCAGCAGGAACATAGGTTTCACATCTGAAACGGCTACATGTTCCTTACAGCTCGGTTTTTTGGCAAAAAATGAGCTTCCTTCACGTCCTTGGCCTAAATCGTTCGAAATTCCTAGCCTTTCCAACATGGTGGGTAACGAACGGGAGAGAGTACTTTGCCCTGTCAGAGCTCTTAAGTACTATCTTAAAAGGTCAAAACCCTTGCGGGGACAATCAGAGGCCTTATGGTGTGCTATTAAGAAACCTTCGCTGCCTATGTCTAAGAACGCAGTTTCTTATTACATAAGGCTTCTGATTAGAGAAGCTCATTCTCACATGAAGGATGAAGACCTTGCTTTGCTGAAGGTAAGGACACATGAAGTGAGAGCTGTGGCTACTTCAGTGGCCTTCAAACAGAACCGTTCTCTGCAGAGTATTATGGATGCAACCTATTGGAGGAGCAAGTCAGTGTTTGCATCATTCTATCTCAAAGATGTCCAGTCTCTTTACGAGAACTGCTACACCCTGGGACCATTCGTAGCAGCGAGTGCAGTAGTAGGTGAGGGCTCAGCCACTACATTCCCATAATCCCATAACCTTTTTAACCTTTCTCTTGAATGCTTTTATTGTTGTTTTGGGTTGTACGGTGGGCTAAGAAGCCTTCCGCATCCTAGTTGATTTGGCGGGTGGTCAATTCTTTCTTGAGAAGCGCCTAGGTTAGAGGTTGTGATGAGGTCCTTTAGTATGGGTTGCAGCCCTTTATACTTCAGCACCTAAGAGTTGTTCAGCCTCCTAAGAGGACCGCTGCGCTCAGTAAGGAAGACGTACTTATTAAAGGCAGAGTAATGGTTCAAGTCGACTTCCTTACCAGGTACTTATAATTTCATTTGTTATTTTGAATAACTGATAAAAATGAAATACGGGATACTTAGCTTCTTGATTAACATGTACACTGGTTTTCACCCACCCCCCTGGGTGTGAATCAGCTACATGATTATCGGGTAAGATTAATATTGAAAAATGTTATTTTCATTAGTAAAATAAATTTTTGAATATACTTACCCGATAATCATGATTTAATTGACCCACCCTTCCTCCCCATAGAGAACCAGTGGACCGAGGAAAAAATTGAGGTGGTGTTGACAAGAAGTACTGGAGTACCTGACCACAGATGGCGCTGGTGAGTACACCTCCCTCTTGTATAGCGATCGCTGGCGTATCCCGTCCGTAGATTTCTGTCGGGCAACGGAGTTGACAGCTACATGATTATCGGGTAAGTATATTCAAAAATTTATTTTACTAATGAAAATAACATTTTTCCTAACTATTAAACCTGGCTCTTTACTCATATTTGTCTGGCCATCACCTATCCCCGTAGAAGTCCTGCTTGCAATCAAAAGTGATGTAATACACTGGGTGAGTGGGGTGGCTGGTCTACCCCTTGATAACTAGCGGTGGGATGTTATTCCTTGCATAAAAAGTTTATGTCTAGTTTCCAGCCATGCCAGAACAATATACAGTATCCATAGTATAAAGCTCAGATTTGTATAGTTAGGAAAAATACATATTACTTTCAAATCTGTCTTATTTGTATGTTGTTTATATGTATAGAGTATTGACATTTAGTTTAGAGAAAAACTGACTTCCTGTAGTTTGTCTTTCTATCAATATTTTTTTTTTCCAGGGAAATTTGAGTGTCTGGAAATCTTACAGTAATATGGCCAAGGATAAAAGATGTATCATCACTATTCTACATTGGGCCTCTTTTTTATCCTTGTTTCACTCTAGCACTTGTTTAGTGTTGAATGAATCTTTAGTTAAGGAACTAGAGATGAGATGTCCATCGCTTGATGGCCATGTGTATGAAAATAGTGTTTTGCTTGGAGCAAGGAAAGCAGGTATGTGCAGAATCTACAAACTTATATTTTTTATTATCAGAAAAATCAAGGCTTTGAAACCTTGTGTGTGTTTTAATGTTACTGGATTTAAATTTTTTTTTTAGAAAATCTTGTTTTTATATAATTTTGCAAATTTTGTATGATACTATAGTCTTCAGTTCAGATTTAATTTGAGCCATTTAAAGGAAGAACCATTCACTTTTACTAATTTGTTTTGTCAGGCCATTGAGAGGCTAATTATAGAATTGCTGGTGTTACCTCAGTGTTCTGTTTAAATTTGTGAATAATGATGATAATGAAACAGAATTGCTTGTTATAAGGGAAGGCTTTACTTATCTGCTAGAAGATAGGTTAGGTTTTCCATTTTACAGGCAATCATTTATTTCAGATGTAAAACAATTTTGTTCCATTACCAAATACAAATCTTTCAGCTCTTCACTGTGGAGATATATTTCGGGGACATCTGAAACTAGCCGTAAAACTTTTAGTGAGGTGCTATTACCCTCCGCTAGTTAGCTCACACACGTAGTAGTCAAGACAAGCCACTTTTTATTGTGGCTCGGAGTAGAGCAGACATTGTTGGTTCTCCTCCGCTTTATTCGGTTTAACAGCTATAAGAAGGAACCAACTGGCCTAAAATTTTAAATTTTCCTTGTACTGTACTTCATACGGAATGGTTTCCGTAATTTTTACAGTTTACTGTAACACATTTTACTTCTGGTGACCTTTGTTCCTATAGCTTCAGCATAGGAATGAGAGCAGAGGCAGAACGAGTCCTTTGGGGCTTCCAATTGTGGAGGAATTCCTTCGGAGGAAACCCAGGAACTAGCGTTGATTACGTTTCACAGGCACCACTCGATGCTGACCTTCAACTTGAGCTCTGCTTGTTAACGGGAAGCAGAGAGGTCCGCCTCCAGTTGTTGGACAGCTATCTCTTCTGAGGGAGAGTTAAGCTCCACCAGGTGTTGGGCAACTTTCCCTTCCAAGGGAGAGTTATCATCCGCCAGTCGCACCTTCGCACAATTGTTCAGGCCGTTATCTCTCATTGGGAGTTAGCGAGGTGATAGGGTGTGCTCTTCCACAGCTTATGCGAAGCATAAATAAGTCACAACCCGGGTTAGTGACCTGTCAGTTGGTCTTGGACTTTCACCCCCCTAAACGTGAGTCTCCATAGTAAAGAGCTGAAAGGTCTGTATTTGGTGCCAGAACAAATGACAAATTTGGAAATAATTTGTATTTTTCCTAATCAGACAAACATGAAGCTGTCACCTACCCTCAAGAATTCCTGCCTGCAATTGTAAAGTGGTTTGTATTGGCTACTGGGTGTGTGAGTAGGGTGGTTAGTCTACCCACCCCCACTAACTAGCGGAGGGTAGTAGCACCTCGCTAAAAGTTTTATAGCTAGCTTCAACTAGCCAAATTTTATCTCCATAGCAAAGAGCTTTAGGTGGGTATGGTTAGGGAAAATACAAAGGATTTCCAAATTTGTCATTTTACTTATTTTCTCCGCCATGTTATCTAGATTTATTTCAATAAAGTTGTTCTTGGTATTCTTTTCTTAATCGTTCTAATACAAAGCAAAACTTCATTTTTTAAAGTAGGAGTATATCTGGTAGTAGTAATTTTGTGTTTAGGAAACAGCTTGTCAAAACACTTCATGTTGATAATAAAAAGTAATGGCTTTAGGCCAGGGGTTGCTTTTAGTTGTATGCAGGATATGCATTTTATGCCTATAGATATTTTTATAAGAAGGTAATTGTAGTCAGAGTTTGTTTACATGCAAAAAAAATATTATGGTCCTTTAAAGTAGGAGATGCTTTAATGCAAGCTGGAATGGCTTTCAAATCTTTAACAAGGTAGTTATGGTTAGGGAGTGATACTCACCTGCCTGACTGAATTAAGGCAGTTTTAACTTTTGCCACTTGGTGAAATCATGTGTTGCTGCTGTTTGTCATTTTTCACTTTCACTGTTATATCTTGTCCTCACATTAGTTGATTTCTAGTATTTATTGTTTTATTTTGAAGCTCCTCACTTGTGAAATGTGAAATTCCCCCAAAAGGTAAGACAGTAAATTAGTTTATTCTCTGAATCCCCATATGTTGTGTGCCTTTTGTTGAGGACATGACTCTTTAGTCTTTCCTGTATGATGAGTGTTGTTCATGCTTGTCCAAAAGGGAAGACTGATTGACGCTTGTTTGGCCTGCTCTTTGTAAGTCTTCTGTCCCTGGGAGAGATTTACTTCAGTTTGTCCCTAGGTGTTCTCTCTTAATGAGATAATGTTTTGACATAGTAATTCGCGTTTAACACAGAGTATCATTTCTGCGTTTAAGCCTTGTAATGCATAAGAGAGCTCTCAAACTAGGGAATAATATTTTTCTCAATTTGACTTAAAATTTTTCTCATTTTGTTTCTATTTCTTATCATTACTTCAACCTTTGTCACGTGAGAGCTTTACTTCAGTTTGTCCCTAGGTGTTCCATCTTGATGAGAGAATGCCTTGACATTGGAACTCGGTTTCAACACAGAACATCATTTCTATGTTGAAGGGCTCTCAAACTTGGTAATAATTTTTTACTCATTTTGACTAAAACTTTGTTTCATTTTTTTTCTATTTCTTATTATTACTTCAACTTCCTTCATATTTTATCAACTACCTTCCACCGTGATGTCCAACACCTCTTTGTTTTTTCATGGTTTAGAATTTTGGGTAGGATACCATGGCTGTCATCAGAGTTATTTTTTAAACCAATTGTGGGAACTGTGGTAGTCTTACCAACTGCCTGATACTGTTTGGACCAAAGAGAGGGCCTTCAAATTTCAGGGGTGTGCTAGTTTTCGAGATATGACTCTTGGCATTCTCTGCGGTTTGCCTGCCACAAGAAAATCCTCGACTCGACACCGTGCAGAGGAGAATTTGATAATATAAAAAAAGTGTAGGGCACAGTTCTGCCGTGCCATGAAAGAATTAGGCACCAGTCTGGGATGTCTTTTGTTTCAAAAATTGCTAATGGGAAGACTTCATCTAAATGGTCTTCCAGAACATAAACCAGGTTTTTTCTTCCATTTTGCAATGGAATTTTCATGGTCTAAAGACCAAATATGAAGAACTTGTGGTCTTCATTCATTAAAACTCCCCTGTAATTGTATGTCTACAGAAGAAGGTGAGAAACTGCCCTCTGTTGCCTTAGAATTGGGCACACATTTAACACACGAGTTCCTGATGACTGCCAGGTGCCAACCATTGTGTGATGATTGCTTGGTTCTTATGACCGTTAGGTACAGTATTTATTTATTGATTGTCCCAGTCGTGTGGATATCCTCTCTGTAGCTTTTAATGAGGATTGCAGGTACATCCTCACCAAGATTCTTAGAGGAAATGTTTTGTACGATGCCAGTTGCAATTTTAAGTTTGTATTGGAAGCTAGCATTCTTAATCCTTTTTAAATGATATATTGAATTTTAAATATTTCATTGTTGAGTTATTTATTAATTTCTGTTTGTTTTTTTAATTTTTATTATAAGTTATTAATCTTACTCAAATCGGCATCAATGACCATTGATGTTATGGTACCAGATAATTAGCATTCATTAATTCATTATTTGTTTTTAAGATTTTAAGGATTCTAAGGACCACAAATTGAATTGATAGAATTCTTATTTCTGTTTATAGCAGATTTGCATCAATAAAGTTTTTTTTCTAATTTGTTATTCTTAATTTTGAATTTTCTTCCAAATTTATTCAGTCCAGCTTCGCAAGAGTCTAATTCGGTTGTTATGGCTAGATAATCTCCCCGTTTGATAATAAGAATAAAAGGACTGCTTGGGTGCATAACTCAGCAGTGAATGTTATGATAATCATGTATCAAGTTCCTTGTATATTACAGTGGATGGTGAAAAGCCTTTCTCGAAGTAGATGGCTGACTTCCAAGAACTTTAGGAGTTAAATGGTTCAATTTTATTTAATGAAATATGATGAGTAAGTTGTTCATTTAGTCATTATTAATTATGAAGAGTAAGGTGTTCATTCAGTATTTATAAGTTATAAAGAATAAGGTATTCATATTTAAAGAACTTTTTTCTACTGTCCATTATTTTCAGGGAAGTATGACCATATGGGTAATGCTACTGATATTGAATCTTGCACCCGCTTATGCTGTTTAAGTAGAAACTGCCATGTAGCTATTTTACATAACAATAGCTGTGCTAATCTAGTCTGTAGCAGTGCCAAGAATTGCCAGATCATCCCAGGGAGTGGAACACATGTGGTAAAGGTTCGAAATGTTGATACTGAAGACCAGGAACCTGTATCTGAGACCAGGTGACTATTATTGAGTTATATGTGAAGACAAAAATTGATCTTTAAACAATAGTACTTAATGAATGAAACATATTTGTTGGTGTATTGAAGTACTAAGAGCCAAGGAATATGGTAGCCAATATATTAGAATACCTGAAACTCTTATATGGTAAAGCATTGAAATATTAAGAATCTTGGAACATGGTAATACCATACACTTTGGCATGGTAGGGAAGGAAAAACATGAAAGAGAATTATTATTTGCATACAAGGATATAAGAACTAGTGTTAAATTAAATGTGTTGCATGAATTTACTTTGAAAAACTATGTGTTCTATATCAGGGTCTAAGACAGAAGAAGATATTAGATTTTCATTGAAAATATTATATGGGAATATTCATTATGAAAAAGTGTCCATGGTGCTAGGATTTTAACATGATAAAAGTGAGTTATTGCCAGCATAAGTGAGGAAAAAATAAAGATTATGGTAAGAGCTCAATATAAGGTCTTAGGTGCTTGAAATGTATAACAAAAGCAAATATAGGAGATAGAAGTTTAAAGTCTCTTTCTCTAGAGAAGGCCTCGACGAAATCAATCAGGTTCAACATGGAATATCATTTCCATGTTTAAGCCTTATGACAGGTAAGAGGGCTCTCGAACTTAGGAAAACTGCTCTCCCAGTTTGATTCTAAGTCTCTCTCTCTATATTCTATTTCTAGTTCTCAATATTTATCCAACCTCTTAATTTTCAATATTAAACTTACCCGATAATCATGTAGCTGTCAACTCCGTTGCCCGACAGAATTCTATGGAGGGATACGCCAGCTATCACAATACTAGAAGGGGGTGTACTTACCAGCGCCACCTGTGGCCAGGTACTCAATCATTTGTTGTTGACACCTCCTCAATTATTCCTCTGTCGTGCTTCCGGCTAGACGTTCTGGGATACGCTTATGGTCTTCGAGTTTATTCACGGATATTTGGTGAAGTATTCTCTCAGATTAACGGCTGTCGCTTTACTGGAATCCTTCTTATATTAGCTAGATAGCTTTTATATAATACTGATATAACGGTTAACGAATTTTGCTTGTTTTTGGATCCCCCTTTGGCTAACTCTTTGGATTACAAGATGTCTGACATTTCGCAAGCCCCCTCCCATAGACGATGTAGGTCTTGCAATAGGCGTATTCCGAAGGCCTCGGTAGATCCTCACACCGCTTGTTCTGACTGTAGGGACAGGCCCTGTCAGTTAGAAAATCGATGTGAGGAATGCGCCGGACTTTCGGAATTGGAATTTGTCCGTCTTTTAAAATATTCAACTAAGTTAGAGAGAGGTAGAGTTAGGAGGAGTTCTTCTCACTCTTCTATGTTTTCCTCACCTCATGATCCCCTACCTTTTCCTACCCCTGTAGTGGCTACCCCCGAACCTACTGTGTGCCCTCCGCCTGATATGTCAGTTGTTTTGCGTGCTATTCAGGCTTTAGGCGATAAAGTAGAATCAGTGGTAAGTGACCATAAGTCTCTGATGGCCGAAGTTAAAGAACTGAAGGTCAAGAGTGCAGTGGGTGGAGTTAGTGCCAGTGCTGTGACGAGTGCTAGTGTCGGTGCAGTGCCAAGTGCTAGTGGTGCCAGTGTGGTGCGTGAGGATTTTTCTGTGCGAGCCAGTCGTCCTCCCAGTCCGGGACCTCTTGCAAGCTCCCATGCCCAGGGGAGAAGCAATGTCGAAGGGCTTAAGGGTTCGGCAGGCCTTGTTAGGCGCACAGAACTATCCTCGGTGGTTGCGGGCGTGTCTTCCAAAGACCGTCACTCCCACCTGCAGACGATTGAGCCCATCTTATTCTCGTCCGCTGATCAACTGTCAGGGAAGAAACGTTGGTCTCAGGTCTCGAGACCGCTTAAACGTAGAGTCCAGTCCGCGAGTGCTCAGCCAGGTTGCAGTCATTGGCTCAGCTCTGACTCGCCTCAGTCATCTGTCGACTGTACTCCGCCCAAGAGGAGTAAGGTTCTGCCACAACAGAGCTCGACTGTTAAGGCTTTACCTCAGTCTGTTATCGTTTCTGCCGATCCCAAGTGGACCCTGCTTCAGTCCATGCAAGCTCAGCTTTCGGACTTGATGCGTGAGTGTCGGGCTGAGAGTGTTGCACCTCCGCCTCCGCCTACACTCCCTCCGCCTGTTCTCGCTCCGCCTGTGCTCGCCCCGCCTGCGCTTGCTCCGCCTGGTCGCAGCACCATCTGCCAGGCGTACGATGTTGAGCCACTTTCGGAGTTCGCTGTTCCCAGTGGTGTTCAGCCTCAGCCTTCTTTGAGGCAACCCTTGCTTTGGGATCAGGAGAGTTATTCCACTCTTCCTCCGCCTCCCCTTGCTGCTCCACCAGTGGTGCAACTCTCGGTTGGGGTACAACAACCTCTCCCCTCCGTGAGTCAGTCTGCTCAGCCATCGCTGCAGCGAGCTCAACCCTCCTCAAGGCAAGCTCCTCTACACCCTGGACTTGCGCCTCAGGAGCCTCAGCTTGCGAGAACTTTACCTTGTTCTGCGCAGCCTCAACCTCATCATGCTCCGCTCATCTCACAGGAACAGGAACGGACTACTCCGCCTCCGTCCTCCGCTCAGCTAGTGCAATCCTTGGGTTCAACCTCTCTTGCTAGGAGTCAACCTCCTTCACCCATGCGCCTGCCTTCTGCTTCGTCTGTTGTTCAGCCTTTGCAGTCTGAGCCTCAGGTTTTCCCTCAACAGTTACTGGAAGAGGAAACCACTGTTATTGTTCCTACCCGTTCTGACTCTGCGGTTCAGCATTCTTGTCCGATCGCTTCGCTACACTCTGCTGATGAGGTGTCGGATGATGAGGAGGCACACCTTGATCCCTCATCAGACGTGGACGAATCTAAGCTTTCTCCACCGTCTATTGATTTTCGTAAGGTCTTGGCTCTACTCAGGGAGATTTACCCAGACCACTTTGTCTCTGCTATTCCCCGCTCTCCACCATCTGAGTTTTCGCTGGGCGTACAACAAGCTAAGTCCTCCTATACTAAGCTTGTCCTAGCTAGATCCTCCAAGAGGGCTTTAAGGATCTTAGGGGAGTGGCTGCAGTCTAAACAACACCTTGGCAAGACTTCCTTCATGTTCCCTCCAACGAAGCTCACTTCGAAAGCGAGCGTTTGGTATGCCACAGGGGAAGCACCAGGCTTAGGAGTACCTGCCTCTGCCCAGGCTGACTTCTCAAGTCTGGTGGACTCGCCTCGGAGAACTGCTATGAGACGCTCGAAGGTTTGTTGGACCTTCTCAGACCTGGATCATTTACTGAAAGGGATGTTCAGAGCATTTGAAATGTTCAACTTTCTCGACTGGTGCCTGGGGGCCCTCAGCAAGAAAACCTCTCCTGCGGACAAAGATTCTGCCATGCTATTAATGTCCTGCATGGATAAGGCCATCAGAGATGGATCGGGCGAGCTAGCGTCGTTGTTTGTATCAGGGGTGTTGAAGAAAAGGGAACAACTGTGTACCTTCCTTTCCGCCAGCATTACACCTTGCCAACGGTCACAACTCCTTTTTGCTCCACTCTCAAAGTTCCTCTTTCCCGAGGAGCTAGTTAAGGACTTGTCTGCTGCCCTGATACAAAAGGACACGCACGATCTTGTAGCCTCATCGGCTCTTAAGTCTAAGGTTGCCACCTCAGTCCCCAAGACTTATCGCTCCCCAGTGGCTGATACCCCGGCTACGAGGTTCATACCGCCCTTTCGTGGTAGAGCCCCCAGCCGAGGAAGCTCCCGTCCAGACTCTCACAGGAGCAAGTCTAGGAAAGGATCCAGGACATCTAAGGGAAAGAACTGACTCTCAGTTTCTCCAGACAACAGTAGGAGCCAGACTCAAGTTCTTCTGGCGAGCCTGGGAGAAGAGAGGTGCAGACGCACAGTCTGTCAGTTGGCTGAGGTACGGTTACAGGATTCCATTCTGCCTCAAACCACCTCTGACCACATCGCCCTTCAACCTCTCTCCCAACTACAAAGAAGAGGACAAGAGGCTAGCATTGCAACAGGAGGTGTCGCTACTTGTGCAGAAGAAGGCAGTGGTTATAGTCCGGGACCATCAATCCCCGGGCTTCTACAACCGTCTCTTTCTTGTGGCCAAGAAGACAGGAGGTTGGAGACCGGTGCTGGACGTCAGCTCTCTCAACGAGTATGTCACCAAGCAGACGTTCACGATGGAGACGACCAAGTCGGTCTTAGCAGCGGTCAGACAGGAGGACTGGATGGTCTCGTTGGACTTGAAAGTTGCATACTTTCACGTTCCCATTCATCCAGACTCCCAACCTTTCCTGAGATTCGTTTTCGGAAAGGTTGTCTATCAGTTCCAAGCCCTGTGTTTTGGCCTAAGCACAGCTCCTATGGTCTTTACTCATCTGATGAGGAATGTAGCGAAATTCCTACACTTATCGAACATCAGAGCCTCCCTCTACCTAGACGACTGGCTGTTGAGAGCCTCCACGAGTCGTCGTTGTCTGGAGAACCTCAATTGGACTTTAGACTTAATCAGAGACCTAGGTCTATTAGTCAATATAGAGAAATCTCAACTCATTCCCTCCCAATCCATTGTGTACCTGGGAATGGAGATTCAGAGTCAGGATTTTCGGGCTTTTCCATCGGCCCCCAGGATAAGCCAAGCCCTAGAGTGCATCATGAGCATGCTGAAGAGGAGCAATTGCTCAGTGAGACAGTGGATGAGTCTCACAGGGACCCTCTCATCACTGGCCCTGTTTGTCGAGCTAGGAAGACTCCACCTCCGCCCTCTTCAATTCCATCTTGCTGCTCATTGGGACAAGGGCTCGACTCTAGAAGCAGTCTCTATCCCTATCAACCAAGAGATGAAGACCACTCTCCTGTGGTGGAAGCACAATCTCCTTCTCAAGGAGGGTCTATCATTGGCCATCCAGACCCCCAATCTTCATCTCTTCTCAGATGCATCGGACTCGGGCTGGGGTGCGACCTTGGACGGACGGGAATGCTCAGGAGTATGGAACAAGGAACAAGGATTACTCCACATCAACTGCAAGGAACTGCTAGCAGTTCATCTAGCCCTGTTGAACTTCAAGTCCCTCCTGCTAGGCAAAGTGGTGGAGGTGAATTCAGACAACACCACAGCCTTGGCTTACATCTCCAAGCAAGGAGGGACCCATTCGAGGAGCCTTTACGAGATCGCAAGGGACCTCCTCATTTGGTCAAGAGGTCTAAACCTCACTCTGGTCACGAGGTTCATCCAGGGCGATATGAATGTTTCAGCGGATCGCCTCAGCAGAAGGAATCAGGTCATTCCCACGGAATGGACCCTCCACAAGAGTGTGTGCAACAGACTTTGGACCTTGTGGGGTCAACCTACCATAGATCTGTTTGCCACCTCCATAACCAAGAGACTTCCGCTTTATTGTTCCCCTGTTCCAGACCCTGCAGCGGTTCATGTGGATGCTTTTCTTCTGAACTGGTCCCATCTCGACCTGTACGCATTCCCTCCGTTCAAGATAATAAACAAAGTTCTGCAGAAATTCGTCTCGCACGAAGGGACACGGCTGACGCTGGTTGCTCCCCTTTGGCCTGCAAGAGAATGGTACACAGAGGTACTTCAATGGCTAGTCGACTTCCCCAGGACTCTACCTCTAAGAGTGGACCTTCTACGTCAACCTCACGTAGACAGGTTGCACCCAAACCTCCACGCTCTTCGGCTGACTGCCTTCAGACTGTCGAAAGATTCGCTAGAGCTAGAGGCTTTTCGAAGGAGGCAGCCAGTGCGATTGCCAGAGCTAGAAGAGTTTCCACTCGTAGAGTCTACCAGTCTAAGTGGGAGGTCTTCCGAAGCTGGTGTAGAGCTAATTCAATATCCTCTACCAATACCTCTGTGATCCAAATAGCTGACTTCCTTCTACATCTTAGGAATGAGAGATCCCTTTCAACACCTACGATTAAAGGATATAGGAGCATGTTGGCCTCAGTTCTCCGCCACAGAGGTTTGGACCTGTCTTCCAACAAGGACCTTCAAGACATTCTCAAGTCTTTTGAGACGTCTAAAGAACGTCGTCTTTCCACTCCAGGCTGGAATCTAGACGTAGTCTTAAGGTTCCTTATGACATCTAGGTTCGAACCTCTCCAGTCAGCTTCCTTCAAGGATCTTACCCTCAAGACTGCTTTTCTCGTTTGCCTTGCAACAGCTAAGAGAGTCAGTGAGGTTCATGCCTTCAGCAAGAACATTGGTTTCACAACCGAATCTGCAACATGTTCTTTTCAGCTTGGATTCCTAGCAAAGAACGAGCTTCCTTCACGTCTTTGGCCTAGATCGTTCGAAATACCTAGCCTCTCCAACATGGTAGGTAACGAACTAGAGAGAGTTCTTTGCCCTGTCAGAGCTCTCAAATATTATCTGAAGAGGTCTAAAGCTATTCGAGGACAGTCAGAAGCCTTATGGTGTGCCATCAAGAAACCCTCGAGACCCATGTCCAAGAATGGGCTTTCGTACTATATAAGGCTTCTGATCAGAGAAGCACATTCTCACTTAAAGGAGGAAGACCTTGCATTGCTGAAGGTAAGGACCCACGAAGTAAGAGCTGTAGCTACTTCGATGGCCTTTAATAAAAACCGTTCTCTGCAGAGCATAATGGATGCAACCTATTGGAGGAGCAAGTCAGTGTTTGCATCATTTTATCTGAAAGATGTCCAGTCTCTTTACGAGAACTGCTACACCCTGGGACCATTCGTAGCAGCGAGTGCAGTAGTAGGTGAGGGCTCAGCCACTACATTCCCTTAATCCCATAACCTTTTTTAACCTTTCTCTTGAATACTTTTATTGTTGTTTTTATGGTTGTTACGGTAGGCTAAGAAGCCTTCCGCATCCTTGGATTTGGCGGGTGGTCTATTCATTCTTGAGAAGCGCCTGGGTTAAAGGTTTGGTAGAGGTCCTTTAGTAGGGGTTGCAACCCCGTGTACTTTGGCACCTTTGGGTTGATTCAGCCTCCAAGAGGAACGCTGCGCTCAGTAAGGAAGACGAACTTTAAATAAAGAGGCAGAGTAACGGTTCTATTCGACTTCCTTACCAGGTACTTATTATTTCATTGTTATTTGAGATAACTGTTATATGAAATATGGGATACTTAGCTATCCTTTAATCTTGTACACTGGTTTTCACCCACCTCCCTGGGTGTGAATCAGCTACATGATTATCGGGTAAGTTTAATATTGAAAAATGTTATTTTTATTAATAAAATAAATTTTTGAATATACTTACCCGATAATCATGATTTAATCGACCCTCCCTTCCTCCCCAGAGAGAACCAGTGGACCGAGGAATAATTGAGGAGGTGTCAACAACAAATGATTGAGTACCTGGCCACAGGTGGCGCTGGTAAGTACACCCCCTTCTAGTATTGTGATAGCTGGCGTATCCCTCCATAGAATTCTGTCGGGCAACGGAGTTGACAGCTACATGATTATCGGGTAAGTATATTCAAAAATTTATTTTATTAATAAAAATAACATTTGTTCCGTAACCGAAATACAAACCACGCTATTTACAAAGGGTTATTACTTTTAGCGTAGCTGAAATGGCGAGCCATTAGAATTTAACGAGGGTGTATTACCCCCGCGCTAGTTAGCGGGGGGGTAGGGGAGTGGTAGCTAGCTACCCCTCCTCCCCCTCACACACAGGTGAATACTCACTTTCACTTTTGGCTCGGACTGTGACAGACGTCTCTCTGTCTTGGTCCTCGCTTGGCAGCCATTGTCTGTTTTGTCTTTACTTATTCGCTTACTTTTCTTTTACTCAATATATATGTAAACATGTTTTCATGTTTGTATATATATTTGAGTATAGAAATAAGTAAGTTTCCTTTTCAGATGTGTGTGTGTAGTGTACGATATCTACGTGGAGGCCTCGGCAGTTAGGCCACCACGGCCTAATTTTATGGGTTGCGATCGAGTTTGACTTCGGTCTTTCTCTCTCTCTCTCTCTTGAGGTCGTTCACCCTTTTACTATGTTTTACTACGCCCTTGTAGCTTCCTTCCCGTGTGGGTGGGGTTGCTACGCCGTACATTTTGTCTCAATTAGTTTATGAATCTAATTGTAGTTGTTAATTTTTCAGCTTGTAGAACGATTCCTTTCGGGGTTTTCGTTTTTTTTTCTTTAGTGTTCATTCATTTTTAAATTACATAATTACATAGTTACATAATTATAATTGTTATAATTCTGTTTTGGTTACAGCTCTCCTTCCGCGAGTGTAAGTGGTTGTGAGGGCACGTGCCTGTTGTGTAATTCTTGTTCCTTTTCCTCGGGATTCCTCTTCGGAGCCTTCCCGGGGGAATGAATGTGTACTAATATTATTTGTTTTATTTTTTTACAGTTACCGATCTAGTTCGTTTCTGTAATATAGCAACGGTGTGAGCTGTCTGGTTGAGTCCTGGGGATTCGGCTGTTGCTGCCTCCCCCCTTGTATTGTCGTCAGGGGCGTGTCTCCTTCTACTGGTAGTACTCCCGTGTCGACGGACAGCTCTCCAGTTCATTTTAGAACAGTCAGGAGGCTTGCCTCCTTGGGCGGATAACTTTCCTTCCGAGGGAAGTTTTTTTTCCTGTCCAGGCTTGAGCTTTTCCTCTTATGGGGGGTTCTTCTCTTGCCTTTTTTTCGTGCGACTATGCTCTTGGTGCTGAGCGGTCGCACCTGCAGTTTCGCTCAAGGGGCTGGGCAACTGCAGGAGCTCCTCTTCGGAGGATTGCCCCTTTTAGGTCACTGGCTGACCAGTCTCTTCCACGAAGTGTTTCTCTTTCGTTCGCGAGAGAGTACACTCATAGAGACTCCTCTTCGGAGGTTTCTTCTGTTGCTGTTGCTGTTGGCCTCCCTCGCCGTAAGGCCCTCCGTCCGCCTCGTCGTAAGGGCCTCTCATCTCCCTATAAGGGTGCTTGAGGCGCCTTTTTGAATCTCCGTTTGCAGCCTACAACTTCTTTTTCTCGATCTTCCGTCTTGGTGCAGATGGACAGCAGTCTAATCTCGTCTTCCGACGGGCAACGGTCTTCCCGACGGACAACGGTCTTCCCGACGGACAGCGGTCTTCCGACGGACATCAGTCTCCCGGCGGACAACGATCCCTTCGGGGCAAAGGGTTGCCCCCACGGGGGTTCTTCCCTTGCGTGTCAGGGTTTCCCTGCGCGCCCTTCTGTTCGTCAGCGCTCTCCTGTTCGTCAGCGCTTTCAAGATGATCTTCCCTGCGGTTCCTGTTACGTGCCCTGTGCGCCCACGTTCGCCCTCGCGATCTAGAACTTCGGTTCAGGTCGGGGTCAAGGACTCTTCTTTACGCAGGCTTCCACGCGTAGCCTTCTGCTCGTCAGCGATCATCAGCTCGTCAGCGATCATCAGCTCGTCAGCGATCATCAGCTCGCCAGCGATCGTCAGCTCGTCAGCGATCATCAGCTCGCCAGCGATCTCCGGATCGCCCACGTGTGTTACAGCTGGCACGCCAACGTTCTCCAACACTTCTGAAGGAACATGGTTCGCCAGCTACTAGCTCAACTGCGGATGCTGATCGCCATCGCGCGACCCTCAACTGCAGATGCTGATCGCCATCGCGCGACCCTCAACTGCGGATGCTGATCGCCATCGCGCGACCCTCAACTGCGGATGCTGATCGCCATCGCGCGACCCTCAACTGCAGATGCTGATCGCCATCGCGCGACCCTCAACTGCGGATGCTGATCGCCATCGCGTGACCCTCAACTGCGGATGCTGATCGCCATCGCGCGACCCTCAACTGCGGATGCTGATCGCCATCGCGCGACCCTCAACTGCGCGCCATCGCACAACCCTGAACGATTGCCCGCTTACGCATGCTGCTCCTCATCGCACCACCCTGAACGATCGCCCTCCTGCAGATGCTGATCACCATCGCACCCTTTCACGCGATCATTCACCTGCGCATGCTGCTCGCCATCGCACAACCCTGAACGATTGCCCGCTTACGCATGCTGCTCCTCATCGCACAACCCTGAACGATCGCCCTCTTGCGGATGCTGATCACCATCGCACCCTTTCACGCGATCATTCACCTGCGCATGCTGCTTGCCATCGCACAACCCTGAACGATTGCCCGCTTACGCATGCTGCTCCTCATCGCACCACCCTGAACGATCGCCCTCCTGCAGATGCTGATCACCATCGCACCCTTTCACGCGATCATTCACCTAAACATGCTGCTCGCCATCGCACAACCCTGCACGATTGCCCGCTTACGCATGCTGCTCCTCATCGCACAACCCTGAACGCTCGCCCTCTTGCGGATGCTGATCACCATCGCACCCTATCACGCGATCATTCACCTACACATGCTGCTCGCCATCGCTTACCGCCAGCGATCTTCTTCACCTACGCGGCAGCACGATCCCTCGCCGTCACGCCCATTCGCCCGCGCGATCGCGCGCCCGCGCGATCGCTCGCCCGCGCGATCGCTCGCCTGCGCGCCCGCGCGATCGCTCGCCTGCGCGCCCGCGCGATCGCTCGCCTGCGCGCCCGCGCGACCGCTCGCCTGCGCGCCCGCGCGACCGCTCGCCTGCGCGCCCGCGCGACCGCTCGCCTGCGCGCCCGCGCGACCACTCGCCTGTGCGCCCGCGCGACCATTCGCCTTTGCGCGACCGTTCGCCCTCGCGCGACCATAGTTCGCGGCGAATTCCACAGCCGGTGGTAGCAGCAGGGACGCCTGCTCCTAGGCGGCACTCGGGATCACCTCCATCCAAGCACAGGTTGGTAGTGCAGGACGAAGACAGGTCAGTACAGCATTCTTCCCACCTTCTTTTCAGGCAGGAACCGTCGTGTCCTCTCCAAAGGATCGCCCGATCCCTTTCACCTTAGCGAGGATTTCGGACTCTGTGTCCTTGGAGCAGCAGACATGGTTTGATCCGCTGGCACGGGCGTTAATGAGGGTTATGAAACCAGCACTCACCGGCCAGGGTAACAAACCAGCGGCTGTCTCTCCTACGCTGAAGAGAAAGAGAGGAGTGGACTTCGTGGTGACTTCCCCCAGGGCGAAGTTGGTTCCCAAGAGGTCGGTCTCGAGGGTCCCCACTCCTGCACGAGTACTCTCTCCTTCTCCCGCCCTGGAAGGATTTTTGGCGGGGGGGCTTTCCGTTGAAGATTTCTCCATCGGACAAGGGGTGACTGCTTACCTCTTCCTCTGGGAGCTTACCAGGTTCTTTCCCTCCTCGGTTACGGCCCGAGGTTTGGTTCAAGGAAGCTACAGGAAGATCAAGGGTACTTTCCTCCTCTCGAGCTCAGGCACCTTGGCCTTTCGTCGTTAAGTATCTACTTGCGGACAAGCTCGATGTTGTACCATCTGGACGCACTGACTGAAGGCTTCCTTCGGGTGTCTCATCTGTGGAGGTCAACGACCTCAGACACCCTTCCATCCTTGAGAAGAGTTTTGTCTTTGCCCAAGGACAGAGACTTAAACATCTGCTGTGCGGAGTAAATCGACTTCCGGTTTCACTCCTCCAAGGCGCTTTCTTCCAGACTCTGCAGGGCTCCAGCTCCCTTTTCTTTCAACCACGTCGGCCTAAGTTATCGGCTACGACAACTGGGACAAGGTGTCCAATTGCAGTTTCCTCCTGTCAGGAACAGATGGCACGGGAGACTTCCCCGGGGGAGGGCATAGTCCTAAAAGGAGTTCACGAACTCTAGGATTGCAGGTTTTTTCGCTGGGAGGATGCTTAAGGTTACTCATCCGAATGACAGCTTCCCGATGCCCATTCCCGCACAATCTCTGTGAGTAGCCAAGGATATCGCGCCTGCCGTCTCTGTCAGCGAATTCAGTGTCTCTGAACCTCTATGCCATAGCATCAGCAGAGTTGCCCGGTTGGGCAGAATGATCCATACCTTAGGCGAAGGTCTTCCTTAGGATCATCGACGGCTTCACCCCCGGCCCCCTCAGTCGATCCTTTCTTGTAAGGAAGGATCTGAGAGGGGATGTCCATAGTCGACCTCTCAGCCCTGATCAAGTTTGTCGAACAAACTTCGGCCAGCGTAGACCAGCAGAATCGATCAGACTGGTAACGAGGCGACAGGACTCCTTTAACCCTGGATCGGAAGGACGGGTACTTTCAGTTTCCATTCCATCCATCTTCCAGGGTGCTCGTCGAATTCAGCCTAAACTGCAAGTATTCCTGCTTATGATGCAGTGTGGCTATCCCGCCGTGGCATAGCAGGTGTGTTTCCCCAGAGAACTCTCCCTGCCTTCCTTTTGGCCGCTCAGGTGCAGACTTTCGCCTCCTCTGCTGTTTGGAGGGCTGGTCAACTCCGGTAGGCTCGGGTTTCGACCTTCTTCAGCGCCGGGAAAAGCTTCCGAATGCTGACCATGAGTGTGGGCTCATGGTATTTTGCTTGGAGCCTTCTCTTCCTCTGCCTCAACATCTGGAGTATCTGGCCATGATATTGAGTCAACCGCCTTACCACGTTGGAAACCCCGCTTCTCGTCCGTCCAGCGAGGTTAAGCAACGTCGGTACTTGGATGGGTGACCACCTGGGGACGCCAGATTCTGTTACCACATCCTCCGAGCCTTCCTTTCGGTTGACTGTGGCAAGACTGAGGAGAGTCGCAGTACCTGTTCTCAGTCAAGCAGAGTTTTCAGCCCTACCTTGGAACGTTTCCTAGTTCTTCTTTCCTCATTGACCCGTTTATAGTCCGAACGGTCGCCTCAGGATAAGTTCCATGTGGGGCGATCCAAGTTCCGGTGGCTTCAGGCAATGTTTAACCGGACTCCCTGGCCCTATGGGACCAGCGGAACTATTAAACCTGCAATGGGTGTTGACCTATGGAGCCTCTTGATGGTAGTGGATATTCTCGTCCTTTCCCCACATTCTTGATGCGGTTCTCGGACTCGTCAAAGGAAAGGGGGGGGGGGGGCATGTTCCGGTCCAGGCCTATGGTCAAGACCTGAAGGATACCTCTCCATCATTCAGGCAGGCTTAAGGGCCTTAGTCTGGCCCCTCTTCAGATCCTACCGCTCCTGCCAAGTCGCCCCGTTGCGTGTCGACTTCATGCTAACCAGCAGGGGACGCATTTTCACACCTTCACATCTTGCAGTAGAGATACCGGGATGATTGAGATTCTCTCAATTCCACCATCGGCTCTCTCATTCCAGGCAGGGGAATGTTTCTCTCAGACTATCCGAGCAGAGCCTCATAGAGAGAGTGTACCTAAGGGTCTTTGACCTTGGGTAACCAGCAAGTGCTGGTCTGGGGGACCTGATCGCGACAGCTTGGAACCTCAAGCTTCCGCTAGTTTTCCCCCCAGTCTCAGACCCCGAGACTCTGGCAAGATGCATTCCGGTGATGGTGGGACAACTTCGACGCCTGCGTCTTCCCTCCTTTTTGTCTGCGGACAATGGGTCTCAACAAAACCAGGTTGTCTGTCAACCTTTCAATGGGAGAGCTCCACTGGGACTATGCGCAGAACGGTTTCTGGACCCTCTGCTTCCCCTGACGGAACTCCCGGGAGAGCTTCTCCCACGGCGCAGACTACTCAAGCAACCACACTGCGACATCTCTCCCGAACCGGGGCGTCGCTTCGGCTTCATGCCTGGAGACACTACGCTTCCTCCTCTAGAAGAGACAACCCGCTACAGTCGCGGTACGGAGGTCGCGTCATCTGCGATAGTCATCCACAGGGGTCTCCCAGGCAAAGTGAAGAGTCTAAGGTGGTTGGTGCCGTGGGAGATATACCTCTTCCCGTGAGGCCTCTTCTCCAGCAATAACGGTCTTATTGCCTTTCGGCGGGAGGAAACTCCTTTCCGCTCTTGGCAATGAAGCCTGTCGCTCAGCCTTTCCCTGACCTTCAGGCTTAAAGGAATAACTTTTTCCTGCCCGCTGGATCTATCCTCGCTCATGCGAAGCTACGATCGTCCCTGCCCTAGTCGGAGGAAGACCTCCGACTTGGAGCATGGCTCGGACTTTTAGTCCTTTAAGAGATCTTCTCAAGACCCTTTTACGACAGGCCTCGGATTGTATTCCGCCTTGGGTCTTCTGCTCACTCTGGCCACGGCCAGTGTGTAAGCAATCTTCTTGGTCTCTTACTACTCCCCCCCTTTCTAAGGAAGAGGAGAAGGCAACATTCAGGCTCGCTCCTGAGTTGTTGGCTAGACTCAGAATCTGAGGGTCCCGACCCTTCGGTCCGATTCATTCAAGATTTTGAGTCTCCATTCTGTGTCTGATGTCCCAAGACCTTCTCTTTCTTGCCAGTACAGGAATCGAGAGGTTAGCGCTGGGAACAGCTGCAGTTTGGCCTCAGTTGCAGCCGATTTGGGAACACAAGGAGGACATGGGGGGAGAGTCACCAGTATACCTCTTCAGCCCGGACTCAAGGACATTCATCTCGACCTGTCTTCAGACCCTCCCCCGTCACGTCGCCCTACAGCACGATGTTGGATACATCGCAACGTCCCTCGCCTTCGAGTAATACTACTCTGTGACGCAGGTGCTACAAGCTGGAGTCTGGAAGCGTCTGATGACCTTCGCAGCCCGCTTCCTGCAGGGCGTGACCCACAGGAGTCTCGATACGTTTTCTATCGCTCTGTGGTGGCTACACAACAGCTGGTCTAACCTCAGGCTCCTTTTTGGACAGGTAGCAGAAGGTTGAGGGCATTGTTATCAGGTTTTAGTCTGCATGAACGAAAGAAGTATGTCTGGCCCTTACTTCTTTCTTCATCATCCCCTCTACGGGGAAGCAGCATCCTGGTCTCTGCATAGCTGACCTCGAACCTCTGCAGGTAAACCATGCTTCCTTGTGTTCCGAGTATTGAGTCAATACTGTCGCGTCCCCCATACCCTGACGAGGTGGTATTGGGAACGTCCTAACCCAGAGTTCCTTCTGGAACTCCAGGTCAACTGCCTAGGACGGGTCACACTTCTTCCTTCACACACAAGCTTACGTAGGCCACATGGTTCCTTGCGGTGCAAGGAACTTGTGAGGTGCAGGGACTCCTTTTCTCGAGTGCGACTCACTCGGATTCTGAGTCCCCGGGTAAAGCCAAAGCCAGTATGGCTGGGGACTTTCCACCCTTCCTAAGGGATAAGTCACCCTTTGTAAATAGCGTGGTTTGTATTTCGGTTACGGAACAAATGACAAATTCGAAGATAATTTGTATTTTTCCTAACCATACAAACCTTAGCTATTTACACATATTTGCCCGCCAGCCCTGTCCCCCAAGACAAGTCCTACCTCTAAGTGAAAGTGAGTATTCACCTGTGTGTGAGGGGGAGGAGGGGTAGCTAGCTACCACTCCCCTACCCCCCCGCTAACTAGCGCGGGGGTAATACACCCTCGTTAAATTCTAATGGCTCGCCATTTCAGCTACGCTAAAAGTAATAACCCTTTGTAAATAGCTAAGGTTTGTATGGTTAGGAAAAATACAAATTATCTTCGAATTTGTCATTTTTATAAACTTATTTTTGTCTTGGTGTCCTAAATCTATGAGTAATATTTTCCTTATCCTTATATATATTCTTACCTATATTATTTTAACTATTTCTTTATTTTGTTTTTTTAAATGGCATGAATATTTCCTCATTTGTTATTAGTACTTGCTTAGATGATGAATGATAGAAGGGATCGTGGTTTGAATATGTTTGAGGCTTTTTTGGCAGAACTATTATCAAGGGTTGGGTCATAAGAATCCTTGGGATCCAGACTTTGAGGTAGGATTCTGAGCTTTTGGCCGGAAGTCTGTCATCACAGATACAGGGAGGAGGATGATTCCATGTTTTTGGTCTCAGTTCTAACAGATGGATTTAGCTTTCACCTGTGCCTGTATATCAGTTTTGGTACTATCCCACAGGTAGTGTATTAAATGGACCTTGATTTCCTGTAAATTTTCAATATCAAACTTACCCGATGATCATATAGCTGCATCCCTGCTGCCCGACAGAAAAAACCTACGGGAGGAATACGCCAGCGATCGCTATACAGGTGGGGGTGTACATCAACAGCGCCATCTGTCAAGTAGGTACTCAAGTACTCGATGTCAACAACGAACCAATTTTCCCTCTGTCGTGCCACAGGCAAGACCTACTAAATACGCCGTCCCTAACTGGATTTGTTTTCACAATGATTTGGTGAAGTACACTATTCCAGTTTTGAGCTTTCGCTATGCAGGGGTTTTATCTTCATTTCAAAACTTGAACTCGTTTTGGATAGATTTAATTATGGTGCCGAAGAGAGTATGGACTCGAAGAGAGTATGGACTCTCTTTCACTTTTAAATGGCCGACCCTTCCCTTAGACGGAAGTGTGTTTAGGTTTTTGGTAATTTTGCTTAACAAGTTATAGATCTATTTATTTTATATCTCTCCGCCTTTAATGCCTCTTCGATTAACTTTCCATTTATTATAAACTTATAAAAATTAATTTTTATGTTTGTTTATAAGCGAACTTTCCTAATAGTAGGCGGTCCTTACTTGGAACCGAAGTTAATTAACTTTGAGCCCGTCATATCGTATTTACCTTTTAAGAATTTATACCTTTTTTAATTTTATGTTTTTGAAAGAATTTCTTTGATAGTCTCGTACTGTTTTCAAAGATGAACTAACGTTTAGTTTTGTCTCCGCAGTTGTTGACGTTCAGAACGTTCAACATGCGCTCTATCGTTACGATAGAGAGAGAGTATTTCACGGTTTCACGTTGCAGTAAGAGTAAACCGATTCTAGCGTTTCGTTCATTCTTTCTTAGCTTAAATGGTTTAAATTCTAAATAAAGGAACTTTTTATTTGGGAAACCTTTCAGTTTTTTCCTTTAGCAAATAATATGTTTTAACGATATATAATTGGGCTCTTCTCTTAGCTTCTGAGTCAAGAGAGAAGAGAGAGAAGGATAGAGACGGAGGGAGAGAGAGGAGAATAAACGTTTCGTTCAAGCGGGTAACGTTGTTCTCGTTTTTTACTCTTCTCCCTTGTTGCTGTAGGGGAAGAAGGTAAAACGTTTCTAGAGTTTTATTCTTGTTCCCAGGCTTTATGCGGTGAGAGATTTTAAACGTAGTTTATTTGATCTAGTGTTTAGTCTCTTTTCCAGCCACTGAATTCTTTATCTTTAATTATGTTTTTCTGTTGCATTGTAAACTGTTTTCGCAATTACTACCTTTTAATGAAGGATAGGATTGCGTGTTTCAGGTGGAAATCAGTTAAAGTTTCGATTTCAGTGAAATAAGTGCAAACAGAAAATCAAAAGTGATAAAGTGATATGCGCAAAGTGTTACAGTGTTGCGTTCGAGGGTTCGTCTGTTCATGCCAGTTGTTCACCTAGTCCGATACCTCTTACAAGCTCCCAAGCCCAGGGGAGAAGTAATGTCGAAGGACTTATGGGTTCCACAGGCCTTGATCGACGAACAGACGTTTCCCTCCGTGGTTTCGGGTGTATCTACACACGTTGCCGACGTGATCACCCCACCCACACAAAGACGAGAGAGCCCATTTATTCCTCGTCTGCGGAAGAGGTTTCTCGCAGAAACCATGGACCAAATCTTGCAGCTTTTTAAATGCAAGTCGGTCCCTTCCGCGCAAGTCCAACGGCCTAGGTGTAGCCACTGGGTCAGTTCGGACTCGCTGCAGTCATCCGACGACTGCACACCTTCCGAGAGAGGCAAGGTGGTACCGCAACAGGCAGTAACTCCGTCTGTTGCCGCACCAGCTGTTTTAGACCCTCAGTTACAACGGACAGTAGCTCCGTTTGTTGCCGTCTTTTATAGACCCTAGTGGTCCATGCTGCAGATATGCAGTCTCAGCTTGCTTCCTTCATGCAGGAGTATCGTGCTGAGAAGGTTGACACTGCACCTGTTAACCTACAACCTGCCACGGTTGTGCGCTCAGCAGATACTGCGGCTGCCTGCTCCCACACTCCACCTGTGAGAGCTCCACCACCGATGCGCAGTCGACCCTGCCAGACGCATGTTCATGCTGCACCCTCCGTTGACATGCGCGAGCTACCGCATCAGCAGTGGGAGGGTGCTGTCAAGCTGCCGTGTTTTGCCGCAATGCGGCATGCTCCGCAACCCACGGCAGTCCCTCCCACGCACCAGCACTCCGCTTTTGTTGTTGCCAGCTCCCACACTCCGACTGCGGAGAAGGTTGACGATGCACCCGTTGGCCTACAGCCTGCCACGGTTGTGCGCCCGGCATGGCTGCCTGCTCCCACACTCTTGTTGTGAGAGCTCCTCCACCCATGCGCAGTCGACCCTGCCAGACGCATGCTGACTCCCACAGACACACGGAGCACTCCGTTGCCGTGCGTGAGCTACCTCAAGCTGCCGTGTTTTGACACGGTGTGTCAGCCTCCGCAACACACTGTGGTTACCGCCACTCGCCCGCAGCAAACTAGTCAGTCAGGAGTTGAGGCTTCCCCACACAGCTTTGGTTGTTGCCAACTCACAGACTGTCAAACAGTTACATGACGTTGCCTTCTGGTGTGCTACTATACACCAGTGCTGTATGTCCTCACGCACCTGTTGGGGTTGACAGTTCAGTTTTTGACAGTTCACAGACTGTCAAGCAGTTTCATAACGTTGCCTTCTGGTCTGCTGCTTATGCACCAGTGAAACCCTCACTGAGATAACCTAGCTTTTCTCGGACATGGTTCCTGTAGATGAGAAAGTGCTGTTCTCCCTCCTTCTGATATTCCCTTGAGGACTCTGTCATTTGGAGAGGAGCCTTAAGCTGCTTAGCCTCCTATGGACTTTTATTAAAGCATAACATGCTTCCAGGGAGGGTAAATGGTTCCGCTTCAGTCGCTAACCCCGTCTGTTGCCACACCTGCTCCCATAGACCTTGGGCTTTGTTGCAAGACATGCAGTCCAAGCTTAGTCCTTGATAGAGGATTTTTTACGGAGAAGAACCTTCTTGCCAACAACCTTCCTACCGGTTGGTTGTACGCCCTGTTGACGCTGAGGTATCCTACTCACGTCCGCCAGTTGAGATGGTTCCTCCACCGGTGCGACCCAGTGTGGGTTGCCAGTCGCACGTTGACGTTAAGCGACTCTCGGAGGTGGTTGTGGACGTTCAGTGTGTCACTGGGAAGACGTTCAACAACCAGCAGAGGTGACTTGTTGTGACGCAGTGCGGTAACCTCAGCAACCCGATTAGGGGTTGTCTGCACAACCCAGACAGTCTAGACAGTTTCGGGTTGTCGCTGTACTTCCTCGCTTCCCCATGGTTGACAGTTCACAGACTGTGCAGCAGTACCATGATCTTGTGTCCGGCTCCGTCACGCATCCACCAGTGCGACCGGATTCAGCGAGTCAGACGTTGCCCACTCCGTTGCCGTTTCCTCATCAGTTTCGGATGAGGAACCCTCTGATGAGGACATGGCTGAACAAGACGATCAACCCCCAGCCCTGCTATCCATCCAGAAGATGCTGAAGAAGGAACACGGCCCTGTCAGGCTGTGGATGAGTCTGGTTAGGACACTGTCATCCGTGGTTCAATTGGTGTCACTTGGAAGACTACACCTCCGTCCTCTTCGGTTTCATCTAGCTCTTCACTGGAAAAGGACAAGACGCTAGAAGCGGTCTTGATCCCGGTTTCCGGAAGATAAGTCTGGTCTGACTTGATGAAAGGACTTTATCAACCTTTGATAGGGTTTTCCCCTGACTGTTCAGACTCCCAACCACGTTCTCTTCTCAGACGCATCGGACGTAGGCTGGGGTGCGACCTTAGGCGGTAGGGAATGCTCGGGATTATGGAACTCGAGTCAAAGGACAATGCATTTCAACTGCAAGAAGCTTCTGGCAGTACGTCTGACCTGGAAAAGCTTCAGGTCTCTCCTTCAAGGCAAAGTAGTGGAGGTGAACACGGACAACTCCCTGCTTTGATGTACATCTCCTAGCAAGGAGGGACCTACTCTCTGACATGGTACGAGTTCGCAAGTGACCTCCTCTCCTGTTCAACAGGTCTAGACTTTTCACTAGTAACAAGTTTCTTCCAAGGCAACTTGAATGTCTTAGCAGATTGTCTCAGTAGGAAGGGACAATAATTCCAACATATTGGACCCTCCACAAGGATGTATGCAAGAGACTTTGGGTCACCTGGGGCCAGCCAACCATAGATCTCTTCGCAACCTCGATGTCCAAGAGGCTCTCAATACTTTGCTCACCTATCCCGGACCCAGCAGTAGTTCTTTTAGATGCCTTTCGACTAGATTGGTCTCATCTAGATCTATATGCATTCCCTCCGTTCTAGATTGTCAACAAGGTACTGCAGAAGTTCGCCTCTCACGAAGGGACAAAGTTGACACTAGTTACTTCCCTCTGGCCCGCGAGAGAATAACTTACCGAGGTACTTCGATGGCTAGTAGACGTTCCCAGAACTCTTCCCCTAAGGGTGGACCTGCTACGTCTGCCACGCGTAAGAAGGTACTCCAAGGCCTCCACGCTCTTCGTCTCACTGCCTTCAGAGTATCGAAAGACTCTCGAGAACTAGAGGTTTTTCGAAGGAGGCAACCAGAGCGATTGCTAGAGCAAGGAGAACATCCACCCTTAGAGTCTACCAATCGAAGTGGGAAATCTTCCGAAACTGGTGCAAGTCAGTATCCGTATCCTCGACCAGTACCTCTGTAACTCAAATAGCTGACTTCCTCTTATATCTGAGGAAAGAGCGATCTCTTTCAGCTCCCACTATCAAGGGTTACAGAAGCATGTTGGCATCAGTCTTCCGTCACAGAGGCTTAGATCTTTCCAACAATAAAGATCTACAGGACCTCCTTAAGTCTTTTGAGACCACGAAGGAGCGTCGTTTGGTTACACCTGGTCGGAATTTAGACGTGGTTCTAAGATTCCTTATGTTAGACAGGTTCGAACCACTTCAATCAGCCTCCCTGAAAGATCTCACCTTTAAGACTCTTTTCCTGATATGCTTAACCACAGCTAAAAGAGTCAGTGAGATTCATGCCTTCAGCAAGAACATCGGATTCTCATCCGAAACGGCTACATGTTCTACATCTTGGTTTTCTAGCCAAACACGAGCGGCCTTCTCGGCCTTGACCAATATCGTTCGATATTCCAAACTTATCGTATGGTTGGAAATGAACTAGAAAGAGTATTATGTCCTGTAAGAGCTCTTAAGTTCTATTTTAAAACCTTTACGAGGCCCGTCTGAAGCTTTATGGTGTTCAGTTAAGAATTCATCTTTGCCTATGTCAGAGAATTCTTTATCCTATTTTTATCAGACTGTTAATACGAGAAGCTCATTCCCTTCTGAATGAGGAAGACCAAGCTTGGCTGAAGGTAAGGACACACGAAGTTAGAGCTGTCACAACTTCCGTGACCTTTAAACAAAATAGATCTCTGCAAAATATATTCGACGCAACCTATTGGAAAAGCAAATCAGTGTTCGCGTCTTTTATCTTAAGAATGTCCAGTCTCTTTACGAGAACTGCTACACTCTGGGACCATTCGTAGCAACGAGTGCAGTAGTGGTGGGGGCTCCACCACTACAATTCCCTAATTCCAGAACCTTTTTAATCTTTCTCTTGAAATATTTTTGGGTTGTCCGGAAGGCTAAGAAGCCTTTCGCATCCTACTTGATTTGGGGGGTGGTCAAAATCATTTCTTGAGAAGCGCCTAGATTAGAGGTTTTGATGAGGACCTTTAGTATGGGTTGCAACCCTTCATACTTCAGCTCCTAGGAGTCGCTCAGCATCCTATGAGGATCGCGAGGCTCAGTAAGGAAGACGTACTTAAAAAGGCAGAGTAATTGTTCAAGTCGTCTTCCTTACCAGGTACTTATTTATTTTATGCTTGTTATTTTGAATAACTGCTAAAATGAAATACGGAATACTTAGCTCATAATGTCAACTTGTTATGCTGGTCTCTACCCACCCCCCTGGGTGTGAATCAGCTATATGATCATCGGGTAAGTTTGATATTGAAAAATGTTATTTTCCTTAGTAAAATAAATTTTCGAATATACTTACCCGATGATCATAAATTAAAGGACCCACCCTTCCTCCCCAATAGAGAACCAGTGGGACAGAGGAGAAAATTGGTTCGTTGTTGACATCGAGTACTTGAGTACCTACTTGACAGATGGCGCTGTTGATGTACACCCCCACCTGTATAGCGATCGCTGGCGTATTCCTCCCGTAGGTTTTTTCTGTTGGGCAGCAGGGATGCAGCTATATGATCATCGGGTAAGTATATTCAAAAATTTATTTTACTAAGGAAAATAACATTTTCCTTTCCAACATATGATAATCAATGTTCTCAAATAGGTAAACAAGCCATCAAACAAATCAACACAACCCTATTATATGGATCCTTTGAATAATATCCCCCCATCCCCTAGATATGCTGATTCCCCCTGGTACTGTTGACAATTTTGATTGCTCAAAGTAACAAGAAATCTGATGGCAATCTAGGAACTGAAAATATTAACTCCTCCAGTGATTATACACTGTAGTCTTTTATTTCTTCTTCCCAAGGATGCCAGGATATTGAAAAATCTGGCAGTATAAATGAAAATTTTAGAGTTTTATATTTTTGGGTCATCGCTCGTAATATAATTATGAAGACATCTTCAATCTCTTCAAACCTTTTGGAGAGCTAGAAATAATGAAATTGAAACTCAAGTGATAAACAAAAATTTTGGGGATAATGTAACGAGAGCTAAGAAGGTCTTTATTTGAAGTGAAATGTGAAATTTCTGAATTTTTGTGTCATGCAAAAACTGCACAGCATTTAACCCTGGATAGGTACGGTGGGTCGTTTGCGACCCCGAGCGTCAAAAAAAAACAGGTTTTTCTCACGTGACTCACCCCTGTGACTGAATTTGTGGGTGATCGACCTGCAGGAGGTGTCTCCCCTACACGCTCTAGTAGTGTCCAGATGTGCATTGCTGTAGCTGTACTCCTTCCCCGATTTCTGAGACGCATCGGGGTCGTTCGCGTCCGAGTTTACCCTTCTGAGGTAGTTTGCATAATTATCAAAGTTATTACGTATTATGAAATTGTCGTAGAATGGTGCAACTTGTATAGGTTATCAGTTGTGGAAAGTCTTGGTGGATTGTTTGGCTACCATGTGCATGTTTTTTTTTTTAGTTAAAATGTCGTTCATCACCACGAGGACCATTTTACCGCGAGTGCCCCTTTTTCATTTTTTTTCATTTTTTTGCCAAGTCATTTTTCCGTAAGATATTGCCAAATAGTGTCGTAAAACTTTTGCTTGTTTAGTGTTGGAAAGTGTGTCTAGATGATCTGGCTACCCATGCATGACTTTGTTTTTGTCAGATACGACGTAGTTATTGGTATATTGGGTATTTAACTGCGGTTACCAATTTCTGTTTTTTTTTCAATATTTGTAAAAATTACTACGTAGTAAGGAATTGCCGTATATTATTGATTTTTTTTTCATGTTTATGTGTTAGAAAGTGTGCCTTGATGGTTGGGCTAACACGTGCATGTCTTTTTTTTTATCTGAGATGTCGTATATTAGAATGTCGGGCATTTTACCGCGAGTGTCCCTTTTTAATTTTTTTTAATTTTTTTGCCAAGTCATTTTTCCGTAAGATATTGCGAAATAGTGTCGTAAAACTTTTGCTTTTTTAATGTTGGAAAGTGTGTCTAGATGATCTGGCTACCCATGCGTGATTTTGTTTTTGTCAGATACGACGTAGTTATTGGTATATTGGGTATTTAACTGCGGTTGCCAATTTCTGTTTTTTTTTCAATATTTGTAAAAATTTACTACGTAGTAAGGAATTGCCGTATATTATTGATTTTTTTTTCATGTTTATGTGTTAGAAAGTGTGCCTTGATGGTTGGGCTAACACGTGCATGTCTTTTTTTTTATCTGAGATGCCGTATATTAGAATGTTGGGCATTTTTCCGCGAGTGCCCCTTTTTATTTGTTTTGCATTTTTTTGCTTAGTCATGTTACCGTAAGGAATTGGCAAGTAGTGTCGCAAAACTTATATTTTTATAGTGTTGGAAAGTGTTTCTAGATGATCTGGCTACCCATGCCTATTTTTTTTTTAGCCAGATATGGCGTATATATAAGTATGTGTTCGATTTTCCTGTGATTGCCATTTTTTCGTTTTTTCCCATTTCTTTCAAAATTACTACGTACTAAGGAACTATCACAGAGTAATATTTCATTTATATGTTTATTTGTCGGAAAATATGCCTTGATGGTTTGCCTAGCACGTGGCTGAAATTTTTTTTTTCTGAAATGCCGTATATTAGAATGGCCATTTTTCCACGAGTGCCCCATTTTATTTGTTTTGCATTTTTTTGCTTAGTCATGTTACCGTAAGGAATTGGCAAGTAGTGTCGCAAAACTTATATTTTTATAGTGTTGGAAAGTGTTTCTAGATGATCTGGCTACCCATGCCTATCTTTTTTTTAGCCAGATATGGCGTATATATAGGTATGTGTTCGATTTTCCGGTGATTGCCATTTTTTCGTTTTTTCCCAATTCTTTCAAAATTACTACGTACTAAGGAACTATCACAGAGTAATGATTCCTCTAGATGTTTATTTGTCGGAAAATTTTGTTTACTTTTTTTTTGATTGAATATCATCAAATTTTTTTAGCTAAAATATTGTTTTACATTTTTTTTTTCGATTTTATTTCCCTTCTAAAAAAATTTTTTGGGTCAGAATTTTAATTTTATAAACGTAAAATAATCGACAATTATCCAGCAACCCACCATACAATTTTTATGCATATCCAATATTAATTAGATTAGTAAATAACACCTTGAAATTGACATACCCTTCCTACATTTCAAGTGGCAGATTAGGGAGTCTGAGTCAGTGTGGTTGGCGGCCATTTTGTGGACATATCCGAAGCGTAAGCTGCCCTATCTATATATATTCTTGTTCCCTATAGAATTTGTGATATTTTGGTATATTTTTACCTGCATAAATATCATATTATATATTAAATATATGTATTTTTTTACGAAATTTCCAAGTACTCAAAAAATTACCTTTAGATATGGCCCCTGATATAAATGTAATTTACAAAATAATGAAGATTTTTTTACATA
This sequence comes from Palaemon carinicauda, assembly GCF_036898095.1. Lineage (NCBI taxonomy): Eukaryota > Metazoa > Arthropoda > Malacostraca > Decapoda > Palaemonidae > Palaemon > Palaemon carinicauda. Next base: position 90,207,817 of record NC_090746.1, read on the forward strand.
TTTCTATTCTAGGATAACATATGTTTATTCCCTAAAAAAATTAGCCACTTCCTATTTCATTTGGGTACCCAAAAAAATTCATGAAATTTGGACAATTTTTTTTGGCCAAAAAAAGTTACCCTTTTTTTCTCATTTCAGATCTTCACCTCCATGGGTCTGACTTCATCCAAAATACATCAAGATGTGTCCTAAACATTCAAGAATCAATTCCTAAAAGGATTTGTGTATATATGTATAAACTTTTTTTTTATGAATTTTTATGTCAGGTCTTTTTTTTTTCTACTTAATTTTTTAAAATATTTATAATAAATAGTTTTTCTGCAGATGAGTAGTATTTATCTTTACAGTTGTTTTAAGCATTCATTGAAGTTTTTTTTGGCAAAAGAAAAAAGGAGGTTACTGCAAAAACTGATTTTTCAAGAATTTTTTTTGGCGTCGGGGTCGTTCGCGTCCGAGTATACCCTTAAAGGGGTGTCCGAGGACCGTACCTATCCAGGGTTAAAATGGTTTGGATTCAGAATATGACTTCAATACATTCTGAAGTGCTTTGCCTTGTTTGAGGAAGTTAAAGAAATAGTTCCCAATAGTAAACCTGAACCAGTTTGGTATGTCATATCATACAAGGAAGGGAGAAGTAACATTATCAAGATGTTCTTAACACTGCTAATAGATGATCTCTCCATATCCTTTGCTGGAACTAGAATTGCAATGGTTAAGAGAAAACTGCAGCTCTCAATTGACAAAATTATTCATTGGGCTGATATGTTATCCATTTCCAATTTATTCGGGGAGTACATCCGGGCCTGAATATGTACAACAATGTTGTCTGTTATTTTTAGGAAGTTAGCAAAGAGAGATTCATTTTGCACTTGTTGGAGAATTTGTAATGTTATTCCATTAGGCTAATTTATTTATGGTAGCTTCATCTCTGCTGTTTACTGCCCTATTTTGGTACCTCCTATATATATATCTATATTTTTTTATAATGTTTTTTGGCAAAATGTCTTAATAGGTATGTTGAAGGTAATAATCTATTAGCCCTAGTTTGCAATTTAGCTTTTGCAAAGACCTTGAAGTATGCCATGCCATTCTTACTCTTTTTAATGCTATACAGAAATCTCTTGATTGTGGTAAAAAAGTTCATATGATTTGACTTGATTTTAGTTCTGCCTTTTGCATTGTTTATCATACATACATACATACATATACCAAGACACTTCCCCCAATTTTGGGGGTTAGCCAACATCAACAAATGAAACAAAAACAAAAAAGGGGACCTCTACTCTCTACGTTCCTCCCACCCTAACAAGGGACTCAACCGAGTTCAGCTGGTACTGCTAGGGTGTCACAGCCCACCCTCCCCCGTTATCCACCACAGATGAAGCTTCATAATGCTGAATCCCCTACTGCTGCTACCTCCGCGGTCATCTAAGACATCGGAGGAAGCAGCAGGGCCTACCGAAACTGCGTCACAATCGCTCGCCATTCATTCCTATTTCTAGCACGCTCTCTTGCCTCTCTCACATCTATCCTCCTATCACCCAGAGCTTCCTTCACTCCATCCATCCACCCAAACCTTGGCCTTCCTCTTGTATTTCTCCCATCAACTCTTGCATTCATCACCTTCTTTAGCAGACAGCCATTTTCCATTCTCTCAACATGGCCAAACCACCTGAACACATTCATATCCACTCTAGCTGCTAACTCATTTCTTACACCCATTCTCACTCTCACCACTTCGTTCCTAACCCTATCTACTCGAGATACACCAGCCATACTCCTTAGACACTTCATCTCAAACACATTCAATTTCTGTCTCTCCATCACTTTCATTCCCCACAACTCCGGTCCATACATCACAGTTGGTACAATATTTTTCTCATATAGAACTCTCTTTACATTCATGCCCAACCCTCTATTTTTTTACTACTCCCTTAACTGCCCCCAACACTTTGCAACCTTCATTCACTCTCTGACATACATCTGCTTCCTCTCCCCCATTTGCTGCAACAACAGACCCCCAAGTACTTAAACTGATCCACCTCAAGTAACTCTCCATTCAACATGACATTCAACCTTGCACCACCTTCCCTTCTCGTACATCTCATAACCTTACTCTTACCCACATTAACTCTCAACTTCCTTCTCTCACACACTCTTCCAAATTCTGTCACTAATTGGCCAAGCTTCTCTTCTGTGTCTGTAACCAGTACAGTATCATCCGCAAACAACAACTGATTTACCTCGCATTCATGGTCATTCTCGTCTACCAGTTTTAATCCTCGTCCAAGCACTCGAGCATTCACCTCTCTCACCACTCCATCAACAAACAAGTTAAACAACCACGGCGACATCACACATCCCTGTCTCAGCCCCACTCTCACCGGAGACCAATCACTCACTTCATTTCCTATCCTAACACATGCTTTACTACCTTTGTAGAAACTTTTCACTGCTTGCAACAACTTTCCTCCAACTCCATATAACCTCATCACATTCCACATTGCTTCCCTATCAACTCTATCAAACGCTTTCTCCAGATCCATAAACGCAACATACACCTCCTTACCTTTTGCTAAATATTTCTCGCATATCTGCCTAACTGTAAAAATCTGATTCATACAACCCCTACCTCTTCTAAACCACCCTGTACTTCTAAGATTGCATTCTCTATTTTATCCTTGATCCTATTAATCATTACTCTACCATACACTTTTCCAACTACGCCTAACAATCTAATACCTCCTGAATTACATCACTCATGCACATCTCCCTTACCCTTATACAGTATAGTGGTACAACACATGCACAAACCCAATCTACTGGTACCATTGACAACACAAAACACATATTAAACAATCTCACCAACCATTCAAGTACAGTCACACCCCCTTCCTTCAACATCTCAGCTCTCACACCATCCATACCAGACACTTTTCCTACTCTCGTTTCATCTAATGCTCTCCTCACTTCCTCTCTTGTAATCTCTCTTTCATTCTCATCTCCCATCACTGGCACCTCAACACCTGCAACAGCAATTATATCTGCCTCCCTATTATCCTCAACATTCAGTAAACTTTCAAAATATTCATGAAGCTCTTATTTTCAAATTCAAACAGAAGGGAGTAGGTGGGTCTTTTCTTGGAATCATAAATTAATTTCTAAATAATATGTTGTAGAGTAATTTTTCAATATTAATCTTACCCGATAATCATGTAGCTGTCAACTCCGTTGCCCGACAGAATTCTACGGAAGGGATACGCCAGCGATCGCTATACAAGAGGGGGGTGTACTCACAAGCGCCACCTGTGGCCAGGTACTGCAGTACTTCTTGTTGACACCACCTCAATTTTTCCTCTGTCGTGCCTCCGGCTAGACCTACATGGATACGCTGTTGATTCTGGAGTTTTTTGCTCACGATTTGGTGATGTATTTGCTCTAGAGTTTAGCTTTCGCTATTCAGGAAGTTTTATCATTAGCTTAGCTAGCTTTTGGAATTAATTTGATTAATTATGGTGACGAAGAGAGTATGAACTCTCTTTCACTTTTAGATAAGCGCAAAGTGTTACAGTGTTGCGTTCGAGGGTTCGTCTGTTCGTGCCAGTTGTTCGCCTAGTCTGGGACCTCTTACAAGCTCCCAAGCCCAGGGGAGAAGTAATGTCGAAGGACTTATGGGTTCAGCAGGCCTTGATCGACGAACAGACGTTTTCCCTCCGTGGTTTCGGGTGTATCTACACACGTTGCCGACGTGATCACCCCACCCACACAAAGACGAGAGAGCCCTTTTATTCCTCGTCTGCGGAAGAGGTTTCTCGCAGAAACCATGGACCAAATCTTGCAGCTTTTAAGTGCAAGTCGGTCCCTTCCGCACAAGTCCAACTCCTAGGTGTAGCCATTAGCCCTGGGTCAGTTCGGACTTGCTGCAGTACGACAACTGCACACCTCCCAGAGAGGCAAGGTGGTATCGCAACAGGCAGTAGCTCCGTCTGTTGCCGCACCAGCTGTTTTAGACCCTCAGTCTCAACGGACAGTAGCTCCGTTTGTTGTTGTCTTTCTTAAACTCTAGTGGTCTATACTGCAGACAATGCAGTCTCAGCTTGCGGTGTTGATGCAGGAGTTTCAGGCAGAGAAGGTTAATACACCTCCTCCTGCGAACGCTCCTCCCCCTCTGCGCAGTACAATCTGCCAGACGTATGAGGTTGAGGTTCCTCTAGCTACCTCCATGCGTGAGCTGCCGCGTTGGGAGTTGCCAGATACCAGCGCTGTGCAGCAACCTCCACTTTCCTTGAGGCTGGAGCCTCTTACCACGCAGCAACCTCCTCAACAATGGGGGCAGGAGCCTTATGCCTTACAACCTCCTCTTCCCTTGAGACAAGAGTTTCTTGCAGTAAGACCATCCTCGAGGCAGCAACCTCTTGAGGTACGACAACCTCTACCATCCTTGAGGCAGCCACCTCAGCTCTCGCAGCTGCAACCTCAACTCTCGAGGCAAGCACCTCAAGAACCTCAACTCGTGAGACAGGAGCCGCGTTCTGCGCAGCCGCCACCTCAACTCTCGCAGCTCACACCTCAAGAACCTCAACTCGTGAGTCAAGAGCCTCTCTCTGCGCAGCCACCTCAACCCTTGAGGCAAGCGCAACTCTTGAGGCAGGAACCTCATGCTATGAGTCAGCCACCTCAACGCATGCATCTGCCACTTTCTCCTCAGCTTGAGCCTCTTCCCATTCAACTTTGAAATAACAAATGACAATAATAACACCTCATTACTTTCATAACTTGCATTTGTAAAACATATACATGTATGCCTACACAAACATTATGATAATGGAGGTTATTCGTATTACTTAAAAAAAAAAAAAAAAAAAAAAAAAAAAAATATATGTATTCCTTGCAATATATTTTTAACAAAATCGCAAAAATATGGCAAAAATATCTTCAAAACAAAAATGAATCATGAGTTATGAATGTAATGTAAATATTATGTTGATATTAAAACCCCATGCAAGCATGCATGAAGTAATGCAGTGTTGCCAACAGGGCGAGTTTCCCTTTCCTGAGGTGAAGTAGATTATAGTACGTATATTTAGTGCAGCTTAATTCTACGATTATCATGCCGGCTATCAAATTCATCAACAAAACAGTCTAAATCAATTCCCTCGGCACGTGCACTTTCAATGGACAGTAATGCGATATTACTCAATCTAGCACTGGTCATGGAATTTCTGAGAAATGTTACACGCCATGCAACATGCTCTGCTTACCTTACAGCATGCTCTACATACAGCATGCTCTGCATACAGCATGCTCTGCATACCTTACCGCATGCTTCTCAGTCACACATCTTTGGTTGTTGCCAACTCACTAGACTGTCAAGCAGTTTCATAACGTTGCCTTCTAGTCTGCTGCTTTTGCACCAGTGAAACCCTCACTGAGAGAACTTAGCTTTTCTCGGATATGGTCCCTGTAGATGAGAAAGTGCTTTTCTCCCTCCTTCTGATATTCCCTTGAGGACTCTGTCATTTGGAGAGGAGCCTTTAGCTGCGTAGCCTCCTATGGACTTTTATTTAAGCATAACATGCTTCCAGGGAAGGTAATGGTTCCACTTCAGTCGCTAACCCCGTCTGTTACCACACCTGCTCCCATAGACCTTGAGCTGTGTTGCAAGACATGCAGTCCAAGCTTAGTCCTTGTTAGAGGATTTTTTGTTTACGGAGTCAGTGTGTCACTGGGAAGACGTTCAACAACCAGCAGAAGTGACTTGTTGTGACGCAGTGCGGCAACCTCAGCAACCCGATAAGGAGTTGTCTGTACGACCCAGACAGTCTAGACAGCTTCGGGTTGTCACTGTACTTCCTCGCTTCCCCATGGTTGACAGTTCACAGACTGTGCAGCAGTACCATGATCTTGTGTCCGGCTCCGTCAGACGACTGGCTTTTAAGAGCTCCCACAAGTCGTCGCTGTCTGGAGATTCTCAGATGGACTATGGATCTGACCAAGGAACTGGGCCTCCTGGTCAATTTTGAGGAGTCCCAGCTCGTCCCATCCCAGACCATTGTCTACCTGGGTATGGATCTTCAGAGTCGAGCTTTTCGGGCTTTTCCGTCGGCCCCAAGGATCTTCCAAGCCCTAGAATGCATCCAGAGCATGCTGAGAAGGAACCGATGCTCAGTCAGGTAGTGGATGAGTCTAACAGGGACACTTTCATCGCTGGCCCTGTTCATCGTGTTAGGGAGACTCCACCTCCGCCCCCTTCAGTATCATCTAGCTGCTTACTGGATAAAGAACATGACGCTAGAGACGGTCTCAGTTCCTGTTTCCGAAGAGAGGAGGTCTTCTCTCGCGTGGTGTAAGAACAGCTTTCTTCTCAAGGAAGTCTACCTTTGGCTGTTCAGAAACCCGACCGCCGTCTCCTCTCGGACGCATCAGACACGGGCTGGGGTGCGACTTTGGACGGACAGGAATGCTCGGGAACATGGAATCAGGAGCTAAGGACACTTCACATCAATTGCAAGGAGTTGTTGGCGGTTCTTCTGGCCTTGATAAACTTCAAGTCCCTCCAGCTTAACAAGGTGGTGGAGGTGGACTCTGACAACACCACAGCCCTGGCTTACATCTCCAAGCAGGGAGGGACTCTTTCGTGGAAGTTGTTCTAGATCGCAAGGGACCTCCTCATCTGGTCAAAAGATTGAAAGCTCACGCTGGTAACGAGGTTCATTCAGGGCGGTATGAATGTCATGGCAGATCGCCTCAGCCGGAAGGGTCAGGTCATCCCCACAGAGTGGACCCTTCACAAGAATGTTGGCAGCAGACTTTGGGCCCTGTGGGGTCAGCCAACCATAGATCTGTTCGCTACCTCGATAACCTAGAGACTCCTGTTGTATTGTTCTCCGATTCCAGACCCAGCAGCAGTTCACGTGGATGCTTTTCTGCTGGATTGGTCCCATCTCGACCTGTATGCATTCCCGCCGTTCAAGATTGTCAACAGGGTACTTCAGAAGTTCTCCTCTCGCAAAGGGACACGGCTGACGTTGGTTGGCTCCGCTCTGGCCCGCGAGAGAATGGTTCATAGAGGTACTGCAATGGCTGGTCGACATTCCCAGGACTCTTCCTCTAGGAGTGAACCTTCTACGTCAACCTCACGTAAAGAAGGTACACCCAAACCTCCACGCTCTTCGTCTGACTGCCTTCAGACTTTCGAAAGACTCTCAAGAGCTAGGGGCTTTTCGAAGGAGGCAGCCAGAGCGATTGCCAGAGCAAGGAGAACATCCACTCTCAGAGTCTATCAGTCTCAAGGGGAAGTCTTCCGAAGCTGGTACAAGACCAATGCAGTTTCCTCAACCAGTACCACTGTAACCCAGATTGCTGACTTCCTGTTACATCTAAGGAAAGTAAGATCCCTTTCAGCTCCTACGATCAAGGGTTACAGAAGTATGTTGGCAGCGGTTTTCCGCCACAGAGGCTTGGATCTTTCCACCAACAAAGATCTACAGGACCTCCCTAGGTCTTTTGAGACCTCAAAGGAACGTCGGTTGTCCACTCCAGGCTGGAATCTAGACGTGGTCCTAAGGTTCCTTATGTCATCAAGATTTGAACCTCTCCAATCAGCCTCTTTTTAGGACCTCACATTAAAAACTCTTTTCCTCGTGTGCTTGACAACAGCTAAAAGAGTAAGTGAGATCCACGCCTTCAGCAGGATCATAGTTTTCACATCTGAAACGGCTACATGTTCCTTGCAGCTCGGTTTTTGCTAAATGAGCTTCCTTCACGTCCTTGGCCTAAGTCGTTCGAGATCCCAAGCCTGTCCAACTTGGTGGGGAATGAACTGGAGAGAGTACTTTGCCCAGTTAGAGCTCTTAGGTACTATCTAAAAAGGTCTTAACCTTTACGAGGACAATCAGAAGCCTTATGGTGTGCTATCAAGAAGCCTTCTTTTCCAAGGTCTAAGAACTCAGTTTCTTACTATTCAGGCTTCTGATTAGGGAAGCACATTCTCATCTGAAGGAAGAAGACCTTGCTTTGCTGAAGGTAAGGACACATGAAGTGAGAGCTGTGGCTACTTCAGTGGCCTTCAAACAGAACCGTTCTCTGCAGAGTGTTATGGATGCAACCTATTGGAGAAGCAAGTCAGTGTTCGCATCATTCTATCTCAAAGATGTCCAGTCTCTTTACGAGTACTGCTACACCCTGGGACCATTCGTAGCAACGAATGCAGTAGTAGGCGGGGGCTCAGCCACTACATTCCCATAATCCCATAACCTTTTAACCTTTCTCTTGAATACTTTTTATGGGTTGTACGGTCGGCTAAGAAGCCTTCCACATCCTTGTTGATTTGGCGGGTGGTCAATTCTTTCTTGAGAAGTGCCGAGGTTAAAGGTTGTGATGAGGTCCTTTAGTATGGGTTGCAGCCCTTGATACTTCAGCACCTTAGAGTTGTTCAGCCTCCTAAGAGGAACGCTGCGCTCAGTAAGGAAGACGAACTTATTTAAGGCAGAGTAATGGCTCAAGTCGACTTCCTTACCAGGTACTTATAATTTCATTGTTATTTTGAATAACTGATAATATGAAATACGGGATACTTAGCTTCTTGATATACATGTACACTGGTTTTCACCCACCTCCCTGGGTGTGAATCAGCTACATGATTATCGGGTAAGATTAATATTGAAAAATGTTATTTTCATTAGTAAAATAAATTTTTGAATATACTTACCCGATAATCATGATTTAATTGACCCACCCTTCCTCCCCATAGAACCAGTGGACCGAGGAAAAATTGAGGTGGTGTCAACAAGAAGTACTGCAGTACCTGGCCACAGGTGGCGCTTGTGAGTACACCCCCCTCTTGTATAGCGATCGCTGGCGTATCCCTTCCGTAGAATTCTGTCGGGCAACGGAGTTGACAGCTACATGATTATCGGGTAAGTATATTCAAAAATTTATTTTACTAATGAAAATAACATTTTTAATGGACACCATATATATAAGGTTTTAACATTCTTAAGAAGCATACGTTTTATAGACGAAATTTAAATGTCTCATATATTGTCATTTTTATATTTACTATATGATATTTTTTATTTATTAGATTGAATATTATGTTTCTTCTCGTGAATTTATCGGGGCCAGCTCTAAGAGTCGAGCTTTACTCATTGGATTAGTAAATAGACAGCTTTTAATAATGTAAATCAACTCCTTTTAGTCACGATATTACAGTACTGTATAAACTCTACTGTTATTTTATTGGATATATTTTACAAATTGTTGAAGTAGTCATTGATTCTTTTTTGTTTTTTCAGTGGAAATGGAACTGCTGTTGTAAAGAGTATGATTACTCCCAATGGTATTGTCGAGAATGTTTTGGCTGTTTCATCAGATCCCACAGACAGAAGATGTGAAGTAGGACTGAAAGAGTGTAATACGAATGAAATTTGTGTTCCTTTGGGAGAAAAAAGAAGAGATGGCCTTTGCAAATGTATTTCAGGATTCCATCAATCGTTAGTTACTGGAGAATGCATTATAAATGATAATGTAACAACTATGTTCTCCAAGGAACATCCCACCATAGCTAGTTCTTCTATTGAATCTGAAAATAACACTCTACCTTCTGTTACACTTGTAGTTTCTACAGCACCACCTGCTACTGATATTGTTCCTCCAGTTCCAGAGATAGAAAATACTTCACCAAAACCAGATAAAAAGCTTGTTGTCAGTGTTAATAATAAGACAGTGTATCTGACAACTGGGGGCCAGACATATGAAAAAAGAGTGACTTTATCAGCGTATGCTATTGGAGGTACGTCTGTTTTTGTTTTTTCTCATTCCCAATCCATTTGTGTTCTGTATCATTTATTCTGTCATTTGTTGAACAGATATTTGGATGAAATATTTAAAAAAAAAAAAAAACCTGTACATATTAGGGTCTGGATGTACTCCCTGAATAAGATGGGAATGGACAACAATATATCAGCCCAATGAATAATTTTTTTTTCAATCGAGAGTTGCAGTTTTCTCTCACCCATTGCCATTCACTTCGAATGTATGTTTTCAAATATCTTTTTTTATGATTGCCATTGTCACTCTACAGATTGTTGCCCTGCTGCATCCTTATACTGTATACTGCTTTTGTAACAAACTGTTCATCTATTTTATTGTTCTCTTAACAAGAGAATGCCTTGATGAAATGATAGTTGCTTCAACAGGGAAAATCATTTTCATGTTGAAGCATTGTGACGAACAAGAGGGTTCTCAAACTTAGGGAGACTACTCCCACAGTTCAAATCTAAATTTCCCTTTATTTTATTTCTACTTCGCAACATTGCCTCAGCCTCCTAATTTTAACAACTTCTTTCATCTGTCTGTCCTAACTCAATGAGATGTTTGTATGCATGCATGTATGTATGTAGAGATTTGAATGGTAGACATCCTTAATTGGGCAATATTTTAGCAAATGTAAAGAGCAATGTATCATCCATTGTGGAGAATGAAGATGTAGGCTTCTTTTAATACAGGAGAGCCCATGCAGTTTTATGACCAGACAGGTACCTTATCATGCATTGACCTGTCAATGGCAAGCTCTAACAGACTTCTTGATTTCGATTGAAGAACATTAGATGGTTGGCATACTAGTGATCATGCACCAGTCATTATAAACATCAACAATAATTCACCTTCACAGAAATTGCCACGGTGGAACCTTGACAAGGCAGTCTGGAATAGATTTTGGGATCTAAGTGAAGTTTAAAAGAATACAGAACAGTTTGAAAGTGTAGATGATGCCATAGAGTTACTGAATAGATCTTTACATACAGCAGGAGTCAATTTAATTCCTAAAACCACAGGTTTTTATAAACAGTGACCAATCCCTTGGTGGTCCCCTGATCAAACTGCACTGCACAGAGCCACAAGAAAATCTTACTCTATTGTGTAGTTGCCACACAGAGGAGAATTTGATAATATACAAAAAAATTTAGAGAACAGTTCCGCCGTGCCATGAAAGAAGCTAGGCGCCAGTCTTGATTCTCATTTATTTTCCCAATCATCAGTAGAACTCTATCAACTTCTGTATAAAGGAAAGTGAAAAAAGATAGCAAGAAAATTTATCTTCAACTCACCTCCATTGTTGAAGGTGAATGGCCAGTATGTAACTGGAGGAACTGAGGTTAGCAATGCTTTGACCAATCATTTCCCCTATGTATCATGCCTTTGTGAAGAAGCTCCTAGTCACCAGTATAGAATCATTGAAGAGCAGAAAAGGCTAAATTTTACAACAGAAGAGGAGGAATCTTACAATGCTCCTTTTCTTGAAAGGAAATTTGATTTCGCGGATGGAATTCAATATGCAATGATTAAACATGTACCTGTTAATACTAAGTTACTTATTTTAATGTTTATTAACATAATATGGCATGATTACAGTTAACCAAGAATTTGGGAACAAGCCTTTTTTGAGCAGATTTAAAACTTGGAAAGGAAAAGTTTTTAGCAGAAAACTATTGACCTATTGCATTGACATCTTGTTTATGTAAGATCATGGAAAAGTTGGTCAGTACAAGACTGGTATAGTACCTGGGGAAGAAAAGTATTTTATCACCTATCCAATGTGATCTTAAAAAAATGCACTCTGTGTTGGTACGACTGGAGTCCTCTATTTGTGAAGCCTTTTTCTCCAAACAGCATCATGTAACAGTATTTTTTGATGTTGGAAAGGCATATGATACAGCATGGAGATATAGTATACTTAAAACCATTCCTAATTTGGGATTGAGAGGAGAGGTACTGTTGTTTATTCAAGCATTTGTTTCACATAGATTTTTTTTTGTGTTAGGGTAGTGAAACTCAGTCAGAGGAGAAATGTTAGGAAGGAGTTCCCCATGGTAGTGTGCTGATGTTACCCTATTTGCATTAGCTATAAATGGGATATCATCTACATTTCCCAAGATATTTTCTCGACACTTTGTAGATCATCTCTCCATATCATTTGCTGGAGCTAGAATGGCAATGGTTGCGAGAAAATTAAAACTCTCAAGGGTCAAAATAATTCACTGGGTTGATATGAATGCTTTTAAGTTTATGACCAGCAAAACTGTTGTTGTCTATTTCTGTCACATTCGGGGAGTACATCCAGATCCGTAAATGTACATCAAAGGTCAATGGATCCCATGTGTAAGTGAAGCTGAATTTTTAGGATTGATATTTGATTGCAGGCTGACATGAGTTCCTCACTTGAAAGCTTTAAAAAGGAAATATCTTGAGGCTCTAAATCTTTTAAAAGTTATGTCTCACACATCATGGGGAGCAGACCACAAAATTATTTTTAAGATGTACAAGACAGTAATATTTAAAAAAAATAGTTGTGTGCAAAATATACTCCTCAGCCACCCAGACCAATTAAAGATTTCAGATTCTATACACCATACTGCTATCAGATTGGCAACAGTAGCTTTTAAAACTTTGCTTTTCCCAAGCCTCCTTGTTGATGCTGGAGAATTACCTTTGAGCCTTTATCAAACCTCTTCTATTGTTTGGTATTGGTATAAGTTGCAAAGAATTCTTGATCCTTTAGCATTTCAGACTACAAACCTTTAGGTATTGAACATATTTTGAGTTGCACCCAAAATTTCCTCAACCTTTTGGTTTTAGGGTGAAACAATTAATATAGTCTTGATATAGCTAGAAATAAAGTTCTTCCATTTAGGATATCACTAACCCCTCCATGGTAAATATTTTATTGAGATAAAAAAGAATATGACTGACTTAAAAGCTAGGTCTCTTTTTATGGAACATGTTGAAAAACAGGGAAATTGACTTTCATATATACTAGTGGTTCCAAATCTGATGCTGGCATTGTATTTGGAGTATATAGTAGTACTTTTAATTTTAGAGGTGCACTTCCCCTAGTATCTTCCATATTTACTGCCAAATTATATGCTATACTAAGTGCTATTAGAAAAAAAGCATTTAAAGAGAAGAGCAATTTTACCATTTTTAGTGATGCAAGAAGTGTCCTACAAGCTTTAGAAGTTTTTAATTCCAGTAACCCTTTAGTGTCAAAGATTTCAGAGTGGCTTCTTATTAGTCGGGAAATGAGAAGAGCATTAGGAGTTTGTTTTATAATAATTTGCAACAACATTGGGATAGCTTAGATAGAAATAAGATGAGAGAAATAATGAATGTTATATCTTCTTAGAGGTGTGAACATAATGCCCCAAAAGTGGGTGGCTACTTTTTGTCATCTATGCATTGGTCACACTGGGTTGACACATGAGTTTCTGATGACTGGCCAACACCAGCCATATTTTGACAAATGTTTGGTACCCATTACAGTGAGGCACTTGCTGACCGAATGCCCCACTTTTAGCTCTCTAAGAAATAGATATCTGTTTGAGGCTTGAGGTGATAATGGCAGGTTTATCCTTGCCAAGATTCTTGGGCAAGATTTGTTGCACTGTGCTAGGGGTATTTTTATGTTTATTTCAGAAGCAGGTCTTCTGAAAGCTAGTTAAATTTTACTAGTACATATTCACTTTTATGTCTTAATTAAATATTTTTTTATTTTTCATTTATGATCAATGATAATGAGATCAATGACCTTCGAGGTCAGGATGCCAGAAAACTTCAGAGCAATCAATCAATCAGTCACCAGGCTTTATATCACTATGAGTGCTCTGTAAGTGATGGTGACAATAATAATGGCAGTGTACTGGGTTTGCATACCAAAATTTGTGGTTCAATATGGGCCTACCATCCATCAATCCACCTACGTATGAATGGCTATCAGCATCAGTTGGGGTAAAAAAAAAAAATAGTTTTAAATATTTAACTTAGCCGGTGAATATATAATAGCTGCAACTCTGTTGCTCGACAGACACATACATAAAAAACTCGCGAGCGATCGCTATGCAGGTTGCGGGTGTGCCCACCAGCGCCAACTGTCGGCCAGATACCACTCTCGGATGTAAACAAAACCTTCAATTTCTTCTCTGTCGACGTGTCGACAAGACGTACTTTTACTCGCTGTTGAACCTGGAGTTTTTCCCATCATATTTGGTGAAGTACTTTAATTTGGTTTGAGCTTTCGCAGTACAGGTGTTTTTCTTCAAATAAATCCTTGAACTCGTTTTTGGATAGATTTAATTTTTGATGACAAAGAGAGTATGGACTTTCTTTGACTTTTAAATGGCCGACCCTTCCCTTAGACGGAAGTGTGTTTAGGCTTTTAGCAATTATCTTATCACGTTATAAATTAATTATAGATTTTCCTCTATATATTTTATATCTCACCGCCTTTATTAGGCCTCTTCGATTAACTTTCCATTTATAATAAACATAAAAATAAATTTTAATGATTTGTTTATATGCGACCTTTCCTGAGAGTAGGCGGTCCTAACTTGGAAACCGAAGTTAAACAACGTTGAGCCCTTTCAATCGTAAATAGCTTTTAAAGAGCTAATGATTTAAAACTTTTTAAATGAATATTTTTTAATAGATATTTTATGAAAGATTTTCTTTGAATAGTCTTCGTACTGTTTCAAAGATGAACTAACGTTTAGTTTATTTATGCTACGCAGTTTGCGCTCTATCGTTACGATAGAGAGAGAGAGTATCACGGTTTCACTTTGCAGAAAGAGTAAATCGATTCTGACGTTTTGTTTATTCTTCTTTCAAAGCTTAAATGTTTTAAATTCTATTTTAAAGGAACTTTTTAATTGAAAAACCTTTCAGTTTTTTCCTTTGGTCAAATAACATGTTTTTTTGACGAAACGTAAGTGGGCTCTTCTCTTAGGTGCGAAATCAAGAGAGAGAGAGAGAGAAAGATAGAGACGGAGGGAGAGAGAGGAGAGAAAACGTTCCGTTCAAGCGGGTAACGTTGTTCTCGAGTTACTCTCGTCCTTAGTCTCTGTACGGGGAGAAAGGATAAAACGTTTTTAGTCAGGCAATGTACGGTGAGAGATTGAAAACATAGTTTTGAATGAACTAGTGTTTAGTCTCTTCCCCAGCCACTGAATTTTTTATCTTAAAATATGTTTACTGTTTTTTGCTGGTATTAATGTGCTTGCATTATACGACTGATTTCGCAATTACTACCTTTTGATGAGGGTAGAATTGCGTGCTTCAGGTAGAAATCAGTAAAAGTTTCGATTTCAGTGAAATAAGTGCAAAACAGAAAATCGTAGTGATAAAGTGATATTGCGCAAAGTGTTATCAGTGTTGCGACCGAGGGTTCGTCTGTTCGTGCCTGTCGTTCGCCTAGTCCGGGACCTCTTGCAAGCTCCCAAGCCCAGGGGAGAAGTAATGTCGTACGACTTATGGGTTCGAGAGGCCTTGATCAGCGAACAGACGTTCCCTCTATGGTATCGGGTGTATCTTACCAAGATCACCCCTACCATAAGGCGAGAGAGACGATTTTCTCCTCGTCATCCGAAGGCTTTTCGCATAAGAAACCTGAAACAAGGTTTCGAGGCCCTTAAGCGAAAGTCAGTCCTTTCAGGACAGGTCCAGCGTCCTGGTTGTAGCCATTAGGACAGCTCTGACCCTATGCAGCCATCGAAAGACTGCTCGCCGCCTAACAAAAGCGTAACACAGACTCCGAGAGTCTTTTTGTTGGCAAGGTTTTGCGGTCACAGACGTTACCCTCGTCTCTTACCGCAACCATTTCCGTTGATCCTAAATGGGTTGTACGGCAAGACATGCAGAATAAGCTTGCCTCCCTTATGGAAGACTATTCTGCCGATAAGTCCGTTGAGCCTAGCCGTTTATCTCATCGAGATCCTGGCTTTCAGCCACCCTAACGTTCCTTTGTGCGTCCTGTTGACGTTGGCGTAGCTAAGTCACGTCAGTCAGGTTGTTTAGAACCACACTCGATGCGGTCTCGTGTGGATTTTCAGCCACATTTGGACATTAGGCCACTTGCTGATGCTCCTGTTGACGTTCAGGACGTTCGCTAACAATCGGAGTTGACTTGTTTTGACGCTGAGCGTCAACCTCCGCATTCTAGAGTTGTTTTGACTGCTCAGTCTAGGCGGTCAAAGCAGTCTCGAGTGGACGCTGTGCGTCCTCACGCACCTGTTGTTATTGACAGTTCACAGACTGTCAAGCAGTTACATGATGTTGCGTCCTGGTCTCTTGCACCTGTTGTTGTTGACAGTTCACAGACTGTCAAGCAGTTACATGACGTTGCTTCCTGGTCCGCTACTAATGCACCAGTGCGTGTGGACTCTGCTTGTAAAGCATTGCCACCACGGTAGGTCTCTCCCTTGCTTGAGACTCAGCTATTATCGGACAAGGTTCCTTCAGATGAGGAAGTTGCTGTTCCCCCTCCTACTGATATTCCCTTGAGGACTCTGTCAGACGGAGAGGAGCCTAAAGCTGCTTAGCCCTCTATGGACTTTAAATAAATCATGCTGATTTTTAAGGATCTTTGTCCGGATCTTTTTGTAACTGCTGCTCCTCGTTCGCCTAAACGTCAGAGCTTACACTAGGCCTAGTTACTTCGAAGCCGTTGTTTTATAAGCTAGTGCTCTCTCGCTCTCCTAGAGAGCTTTACGTTTGCTAGGGGACTGGTTTATCACCAGGAGGAGTTTGGGGGATACAGCCTTTGCTTTCCCTTCGTTTAAACTGGCTTATAGAGCGAGAGTCTGATATGATACGAGAGAAGTTCTCGGCTTGGGAGTTCCTGCCTCTGCCCAGATAGACTTCTCAAACCTCATAGACTCTCCCTGGCGCCTGGCCATGAGACGCTCCAAGATTTTACAGGTCAACTTCACAGCTATTTTCGAGCCTTTGAAGTTTTGCTGTACAATTATGTCATGCATAAACAAGGCTTTCAGGGATGGCTCCAATGATCTGACAGCCACGTTCTCTGCAGGAACAAGTCCCTCAGGGATGGCTCCATGATTTGGCAGCCATGTTCACTGCAGGAGTACGTAAGAGGCAAGTGCGCTCAATGTGTTCATTGTCAAGACAAACTTCACGATGAAGTCTTCCAGGCTGTCTTGACAGCATTTATGGAAGGCGACTGGATGGTCTCTCTCGACCTTCAGGAGGCTTACTTCCACATTCCTATACACCCGGATTCCCAACCGTTTCTGAGGTTTGTTTACAGGAATGTGGGGTACCAGTTTCGAGCTATCGGGGATCCGAGCCTCCCTGTACTTGGACGACTGGCTTCTCAGAGCATCGTCCAGCCTTCACTGTCTGCAGGATCTACATTGGACGTTGAGTCTGGCCAGGGAGTTGGGACTTGTGGTCAACCTAAAAGTCCCAACTGATCCCATCCCAGATTATTCTATTTTTGGGGATGGAGATTCGCAGTCAAGCCCTGCTCGAAGTCCAACTAATGCTGAAAAGAAAACGTTTATTCAGTCAGGAGTTGGAACAGTCTCGTAGGGACTCTCTCATCCCTGGAGCAGTTTGTCTCACTAGGGAGACTACCCCTTCTGCCTCTCCGGTTCCATCTAGCCTCTCACTGGAACTAGGACAAGACATTAGAGACGGTATCATTCCCAGTCTCCGAACCAATAAAGGCATGCCTGAAATGGTGGGACAGCAATATCAGTCTGAGAGAGGGACTATCCCTAGCAGTCAAGAACCCAAACCACGTGTTGTCCTCAGACGCGTCGGGTTTGGGTTGGGTGCGACCCTGGACGGTCGGGAATGCGCTGGTCTGTGGACCTCAAGTCAGAAGAGCATGCACATCAACGGCAAGGAGCTATTAGCAGTCCACTTGGCCTTGATGATATTAGGAAGCGTCTTCGAAACTAAATGGTAGAGGTCAACTCAGACAACACCACAACTTTGGCGTACATCTCCAAGCAAGGAGGCACACACTCCTTCACGCTGCTCGAGATCGCAAGGGACCTTCTCTTATGGTCTAGAATTCGAGGCATCTCCCTGTTGACGAGATTCATCCAGGGGGACTTGAACGTCTTTGCAGACTGTCTCAGTCGGAGGGGTCAGGTGATACCCACGGAATGGACCCTCCACAAGGACGTGGGCAAGAGTCTTTGGGCTTCTTGGGGTCAACCAACCATAGACCTCTTTGCCTCCTCGTTGACCAAAAGGTTACCAATCTTTTGCTCTCCAGTCCTAGATACAGAAGCAATCTACATAGACGCGTTTCTACTGGATTGGTCCTTTATGGACTTATATGCATTCCCACCATTCAAGATAGTCAACAAGGTACTGCAGAAGTTCGCCTCTCACGGAGGGACAAGGTTGACGTTGGTTGCTACCCTCTGGCCCGCGAGAGAGTGGTTCACCGAGGTACTTCAATGGCTGGTAGACTTTCCAAGAAGTCTTCCTCTAAGGGTAGATCTGTTACGTCAGCCCCACGTAAAGAATGTCCATGAAAGCCTCCCCGCTCTTCGTCTGACTTCCTTCACACTATCGAAAGACTCTCAAGAGCTAGAGGTTTTTCGAAGGAGGCAGTCAGTGCGATTGCAAGAGCTAGGGGAGCTTCTACCATTAGAGTATACCAGTCGAAGTGGGAAGTCTTTCGAGACTGGTGCAAGTCAGCATCTGTGTCCTCGTCCAGTACCTCTGTAGCCCAAATCGCAGATTTTCTTTTACATCTGAGAAAGGTTCGCTCCCTTTCAGCTCCCACGATTAAGGGCTACAGGAGCATGTTGGCTTCGGTCTTTCGACATAGAGGCTTAGATCTTTCCAACAATAAAGATCTCCAAGATCTCCTTAAGTCTTTCGAGACCTCTAAGGAACGTCGTTGGCAACTCCTGGATGGAACTTAGACGTGGTCCTAAGGTTCCTCATGTCAGACAGATTTGAGCCATTACATTCAGCCCCCCTGAAGGATCTCACCCTCAAGACACTTTTCCTAGTGTGCTTGGCTTCGGCTAAAAGGGTCAGTGAACTTCATGCCTTCAGTAAGAACATCGGCTTTTCTACAGAAAAAAGCCACTTGTTCACTTCAACTTGGTTTCCTGGCCAAAAATGAACTGCCTTCTCGTCCTTGGCCTAAATCTTTTGATATTCCTTGCTTATCAGAGATCGTAGGCAACGAACTGGAAAGAGTATTATGTCCTGTTAGAGCTCTTAAGTTCGATTTAGCTCGTACTAAGTCATTACGAGGGAAATCTGAGGCATTATGGTGCTCAGTTAAGAAACCTTCATTGCCTATGTCAAAGAATTCTTTGTCATATTTTATCAGATTTTTTTAATACGAGAAGCTCATTCTCACTTGAATGAGAAAGACCGATGTTTGCTTAAGGTTAAGACGCACGAAGTTAGAGATATAGCAACCTCCGTGGCCTTCAAGCAAAATAAATCTCTGCAAAGTATTATGGACGCGACTTCTTGGAGAAACAAGTCAGTGTTCGCGTCATTTTACTTAAAAGATGTCCAGACTCTTTACGAGGACTGCTACACACTGGGTCCATTCGTTGCAGCGAGTGCAGTAGTGGGTGAGGGTTCTACCACTACACTTCCCTAATTCCAATATCCTTTTAATCTGTCTCTTGAAATGTTTTTAATATTGTTTTATGGGTTGTTCGGAAGGCTAAGAAGCCTTTCGCATCCTGATTGATTTGGCGGGTGGTCAAAGTCATTTCTTGAGAGCGCCCAGATTAGGGGTTTGATGAGGTCCTATTGTATGGGTTGCAGCCCTTGATACTTCAGCTCCTGGGAGTCTGTCAGCATCCTAAGAGGATCGCTGGGCTCCGTGAGGAAGACAGACTTACAAGGCAGAGTAATCGTCTAAGTCAACTTCCTCACCAGGTACCTATTTATTTTGGTTTTGTTATATTGATAACTGCCAAAATGAAAAAACTCTTAGCTTATACGCTGTAAACATAATTAACTCTGGTCTCTACCCACCTCCTTGGGTTTGAATCAGCTATTATATATTCACCGGCTAAGTTAAATATTTAAAAATGATATTTTAATTATAAAATAAATTTTTGAATATACTTACCCGGTGAATATATAAATTAAATGACCCTCCCTTCCTCCCCAATAGAGACGCAGTGGGATGAGAAGAAATTGAAGGTTTTGTTTACATCCGAGAGTGGTATCTGGCCGACAGTTGGCGCTGGTGGGCACACCCGCAACCTGCATAGCGATCGCTCGCGAGTTTTTTATGTATGTGTGTGTCGAGCAACAGAGTTGCAGCTATTATATATTCACCGGGTAAGTATATTCAAAAATTTATTTTATAATTAAAATATCATGTTATGGGGTTAGCAGCCACATCTGTAATAGCTTGCTGAAAAAACCGAAGGCTCTAAAGGGAAAAGAAGTATTATTATGCTGATACTTTATCTACTGTGCATTTGTTTTATTTTGGTAAATTTTGCCCTTGGTAGAAGTTCAACTATGCTGTAACATTCAAAGTTTTACAATTATTGTCATATGTAGTTAGGCCTACAGTATTGTAATTTTTATTTTAGGCATATCTATGTATTAATGTACTGTATAAAAATGTTACTTAGTATGTATTTTTTTATTTTAAACATATCTATGTATTATGTACTGTATTATGATATTACTTAGCATAGATTTATGGAATTATTGAATGTTATGTTACAGATTCTTCAGAATACAAATATAAATGGATTCTAGTGAAACACCCAGAAACTGATGACAGTGGTTATTTGAGTGACGCCAACAGTCAAACAATTACACTATCCCATTTAATACAAGGTGTTTATATCTTCAAAGTGAATGTAACCGGTCCTGGTGCTCATGGAGACGCATTTGGGAGTGTTACTGTTCTGCCCCGTATGTTATTTTTTATCTTACTTTATGAAAACAGACATGATAAATATGTATAAAAGTAGTATATTTCTGTTAAGGTTGGATATTAGGTTCAATGCAAGAAGCAATGTTTATTTCATTACTTGTATGTTTGTTACCTTTGATATGTATTATTCTTAACACTTCAGCTAAGAGAATAAATCAGCCACCAAAGGCAGTTGTTATTCCTGCATCTCAAGAAATTAAGCTTCCAAACTCTGGAGTAATTGTCGATGGCTCGAGCAGTACAGATGATGGAGAGATTACATCATATCGTTGGGAGATGGTAACCGCTCCTCTTGGATATAAATTATCAGAGGAAACGGCACCAGCTCTTCAACTAACAGATCTTGTACCTGGCAATTACACAATCATGTAAGTTGTATAGGAATTATGTTCTTTATTATGTAATTATTGTATCTTAGATATATCTTAGATATGCATTCTCAAAGGAGGTTAGTTAAGTCATTCATTATTTCTGTAGGGGAAATGTTTTGAGAATACACATCTACTCATTGTAGTTTTAAACATATAAGAAGTGATAAGACAGAAGTTGGTCCATAATTAGTGTCTAGGCTATATTTTCTTTTTACGGTATACTATATAGATATAGCTAGCTATGACTTATAAAGCCAATTGTGATTGTATATTTTGTGCAAGGAAGAATGTTCATGTTCATATTATTTAAAAAGAAGTAAGAATTATGTAGCCAAAAAATTTGCAACTTTTTTTTTTTTTTGTCCAACAGACACTTATCCAGAAGCTTGGTTTATCGACGTTTATCCCTAAAATTTATGAAAATTCTCATTTATTTTTCTTTGAAAAGATACATGCTCTTTGTAAAGTAATGAAACAATTTAGTAGTTATATATCAAGGAGCACTAGCCGGTATTCAGTTTACCATAGCATCGGTGATATGAAAACGTATACTGTATAGAAATATGAAATTTTATTTTTAAAATTCCCTTTTACCTTCTGTTTACCCTTTTAACTTATTGCACTTAATTCTTCTTACTGACAGAATGCTTTAACAAAGTCACTTGTCTTCAACATGGAATATCTTTTCTGTTGAAGCCTATTGATGGGCAAGAGGGAAATGATATTTTTATCAGTTGGACTTAAAATGTCACAAATACTTTAACAATTTATTATTACTTCAACCTCCATCGCATTTTATCAACTACTCCCACCTTGTTCTACAACCTGTGTCCTTTTCAGAATCTAGGTTATTTGGAAAGGATATCATATTTTTTAAACCAATTTTGTAAGCTACGGTAGTTTTGCCTACAACCCGATAATATTCACACCAAAGAAATGACAATATTCCCTTGTTGGTATGTGGAACTATCTCTTTGTAAAGTGGCCCCTTTATTCCAAGGGAAAGATTTTTTTTTTTGAGATAGGATTCTCGGCATTCATTCTCGTTTATCTTCCACTTCATCTTAAGAAGAGAATGCCTTGATGAAATAATTTGGCTTCAATATAATTTCCATGTTGAAGCCTTGTGACAGACAAGTGGCCTCTCAAACCAAGAAATAATTTCCTCAGTGTGACTCAAAATTTCTCATATGTTTTCTATTGCCTATTTCCTCAAGGTAATTTGAAGAGACATTGTCATAGTTTTCTAGTTAAAACTGGCAATGAAGCACTAGCATTGCTGCTTCCTAATTTTACATCTTCCCATCCAATGTTATTGAAAAGGTCTATACACACCAGACTTTTAATCAAGCTAAAGGAATAGTTTATTGCAGAGATTTGTATGGATTTGCAGAAAACGATATACAGTTTATAAAGAGGTTTCCTCCCAATATTTTTAAATATTTAACTTAGCCGGTGAATATATAATAGCTGCAACTCTGTTGCTCGACAGACACATACAATAAAAACTCGCCAGCGATCGCTATACAGGTTGCGGGTGTGCCCACCAGCGCCAACTGTCGGCCAGATACCACTCTCGATGTAAACAAAGACTCAATTTCTTCTCTGTCGACGTGTCGACAAGACGTACTTTTACTCGCTGTAGAACCTGGAGTTTTTCCCATCATATTTGGTGAAGTACTTCAATTTGGTTTGAGCTTTCGCAGTGCAGGTGTTTTATCTTCATCTTAAATCTTGAACTCGTTTTTGGATAGATTTAATTTTTTGATGACAAAGAGAGTATGGACTTTCTTTGACTTTTAAATGGCCGACCCTTCCCTTAGGCGGAAGTGTGTTTAGGCTTTTAGCAATTATCTTATCACGTTATAAATTAATTATAGATTTTCCTCTATATATTTTATATCTCACCGCCTTTATTAGGCCTCTTCGATTAACTTTCCATTTATAATAAACATAAAAATAAATTTTAATGATTTGTTTATATGCGACCTTCCTGAGAGTAGGCGGTCCTAACTTGGAAACTGAAGTTAAACAACGTTGAGCCCTTTCAATCGTAAATAGCTTTTAAAGAGCTAATGATTTAAAACTTTTTAAATGAATATTTTTTAATAGATATTTTAAGAAAGATTTTCTTTGAATAGTCTTCGTACTGTTTCAAAGATGAACTAACGTTTAGTTTATTTATGCTACGCAGTTTGCGCTCTATCGTTACGATAGAGAGAGAGAGTATCACGGTTTCACTTTGCAGAAAGAGTAAATCGATTCTGACGTTTTGTTCATTCTTCTTTCAAAGCTTAAATGTTTTAAATTATATTTTAAAGGAACTTTTTAATTGAAAAACCTTTCAGTTTTTTTCCTTTGGTCAAATAACATGTTTTTTTGACGAAACGTAAGTGGGCTCTTCTCTTAGGTGCGTAATCAAGAGAGAGAGAGAGAGAGAGATAGAGACGGAGGGAGAGAGAGGGGAGAAAACGTTCCGTTCAAGCGGGTAACGTTGTTCTCGAGTTACTCTCGTCCCTAGTCTCTGTACGGGGAGAAAGGATAAAACGTTTTTAGTTTTTTATTCTCGTCCCCAGGCAATGTACGGTGAGAGATTGAAAACGTAGTTTTGAATGAACTAGTGTTTAGTCTCTTCCCCATCCACTGAATTTTTTATCTTAAAATATGTTTACTGTTTTTTGCTGGTATTAATGTGCTTGCATTATACGACTGATTTCGCTATTACTACCTTTTGATGAGGTTAGAATTGCGTGCTTCAGGTAGAAATCAGTAAAAGTTTCGATTTCAGTGAAATAAGTGCTAAACAGAAAATCGTAGTGATAAAGTGATATTGCGCAAAGTGTTATCAGTGTTGCGACCGAGGGTTCGTCTGTTCGTGCCTGTCGTTCGCCTAGTCCGGGACCTCTTGCAAGCTCCCAAGCCCAGGGGAGAAGTAATGTCGTACGACTTATGGGTTCGAGAGGCCTTGATCAGCGAACAGACGTTCCCTCTATGGTATCAGGTGTATCTTACCAAGATCACCCCTACCATAAGGCGAGAGAGACGTTTTTCTCCTCGTCATCCGAAGGCTTTTCGCATAAGAAACCTGAAACAAGGTTTCGAGGCCCTTAAGCGAAAGTCAGTCCTTTCAGGACAGGTCCAGCATCCTGGTTGTAGCCATTAGGACAGCTCTGACCCTATGCAGTCATCGGAAGACTGCTCGCCGCCTAACAAAAGCGTAACACAGACTCCGAGAGTCTTTTTGTTGGCAAGGTTTTGCGGTCACAGACGTTACCCTCGTCTCTTACCGCAACCTTTTCCGTTGATCCTAAATGGGTTGTACGGCAAGACATGCAGAATAAGCTTGCCTCCCTTATGGAAGACTATTCTGCCGATTAGTCCGTTGAGCCTAGCCGTTTATCTCATCGAGATCCTGGCTTTCAGCCAACCTAACGTTCCTTTGTGCGTCCTGTTGACGTTGGCGTAGCTAAGTCACGTCAGTCAGGTTGTTTAGAACCACACTCGATGCGGTCTCGTGTGGATTTTCAGCCACATTTGGACGTTAGGCCACTTGCTGATGCTCCTGTTGATGTTCAGGACGTTCGCTAACAATCGGAGTTGACTTGTTTTGACGCTGTGCGTCAACCTCCGCATTCTAGAGTTGTTTTGACTGCTCAGTCTAGGCGGTCAAAGCAGTCTCGAGTGGACGCTGTGCGTCCTCACGCACCTGTTGTTGTTGACAGTTCACAGACTGTCAAGCAGTTACATGACGTTGCGTCCTGGTCTCTCGCACCTGTTGTTGTTGACAGTTCACAGACTGTCAAGCAGTTACATGATGTTGCGTCCTGGTCCGCTACTAATGCACCAGTGCGTGTGGACTCTACTTGTAAAGCATTGCCACCACAGTAGGTCTCTCCCTTGCTTGAGACTCAGCTATTATCGGACAAGGTTCCTTTAGATGAGGAAGTTGCTGTTCCCCCTCCTACTGATATTCCCTTGAGGACTCTGTCAGACGGAGAGGAGCCTAAAGCTGCTTAGCCCTCTATGGACTTTAAATAAATCATGCTGATTTTTAAGGATCTTTGTCCGGATCTTTTTGTAACTGCTGCTCCTCGTTCGCCTAAACGTCAGAGCTTACACTAGGCCTAGCTACTTCGAAGCCGTGGTTTTATAAGCTAGTGCTCTCTCGCTCTCCTAGAGAGCTTTACGTTTGCTAGGCGACTGGTTTATCACCAGGAGGAGTTTGGGGGATACAGCCTTTGCTTTCCCTTCTTTTAAACTGGCTTATAGAGCGAGAGTCTGATATGACACGAGAGAAGTTCTCGGCTTGGGAGTTCCTGCCTCTGCCCAGATAGACTTCTCAAATCTCGTAGACTCTCCCTGGCGCCTGGCCATGAGACGCTCCTAGATTTTACAGGTCAACTTCACAGCTGTTTTCGAGCCTTTGAAGTTTTGCTGTACAATTATGTCATGCATAAACAAGGCTTTCAGGGATGGCTCCAATGATCTGACAGCCACGTTCTCTGCAGGGACAAGTCCCTCAGGGATGGCTCCATGATTTGGCAGCCATGTTCACTGCAGGAGTACGTAAGAGGCAAGTGCGCTCAATGTATTCATTGTCAAGACAAACTTCACGATGAAGTCTACCAGGCTGTCTTGACAGCATTTATGGAAGGCGACTGGATGGTCTCTCTCGACCTTCAGGAGGCATTCTTCCACATTCCTATACACCCGGATTCCCAACCGTTTCTGAGGTTTGTTTACAGGAATGTGGGGTACCAGTTTTGAGCTATCGGAGATCAGAGCCTCCCTGTACTTGGACGACTGGCTTCTCAGAGCCTCTTCCAGTCATCGCTGTCTGAAGGATCTCAATTGGACTCTAGATCTGACCAAGGAATTGGGACTCCTAGTCAATTTGGAAAAGTCACAGCTGGTCCCATCCCAAACTATTCTGTATTTAGGGATGGAGATTCACAGTCAAGTTTTTCGGGCTTTTCCGTCGGCCCCCAGAATAGATCAAGCCCTGCTCTCCATCCAGAAGATGATGAAGAAAGAACGCTGCTCAGTCAGGCTGTGGATGAGTCTGGTAGGGACGCTGTCATCCCTGGAGCAATTTGTCTCGCTAGGAAGGCTACACCTCCGTCCTCTTCAATTCCATCTGGCTTTTCACTGGAAAAAGGACAAGACGCTAGAGGCGGTCTCGATCCCGATTTCCGAAAAGATAAAGTCTTGTCTGACTTGGTGGAAGGACAATATCAGCCTACGAGAGGGTCTTCCCCTGGCAGTTCAGATACCCAACCACGTTCTCTTCTCGGACGCATCGGACTTGGGCTGGGGCGCGACGCTGGACGGTCGGGAATGCTCAGGTCTGTGGAACTCGAGTCGGAGGAGCATGCATATCAACAGCAAGGAGCTTTTGGCAGTTCATCTGGCCTTGATAAGCTTCGAGAATCTCCTTCGAGGCAAGGTGGTGGAGGTAAACTCGGACAACACCACGGCCTTGGCGTACATTTCCAAACAGGGAGGTACCCACTCACTGACTTTGTACGAGATCGCAAGGGACCTGCTCATCTGGTCAAAAGATCGAGGCATCTCCCTAGTAACGAGGTTCATCCAGGGCGACTTGAACGTCCTAGCAGATTGTCTCAGTCGGAAAGGTCAAGTAATTCCAACCGAATGGACCCTCCACAAGGATGTGTGCAAGAGACTTTGGACGACTTGGGGTCAACCCACCATAGATCTCTTTGCAACCTCGCTGACCAAGAGGCTTCCAATCTATTGCTCTCCAGTCCCGGACCCAGCAGCAATACATATAGATGCCTTCCTCCTAGATTGGTCACATCTAGATCTTTACGCATTCCCACCATTCAAGATTGTCAACAAGGTACTGGAGAAATTCGCCTCTCACGAAGGGACAAGGTTGACGTTAGTTGCTCCCCTCTGGCCCGCGAGAGAATGGTTCACCGAGGTACTTCGATGGCTAGTAGACGTTCCCAGAAGTCTTCCTCTAAGAGTAGACCTTCTACGTCAACCACACGTAAATAAGGTACACCAAAGCCTCTACGCTCTTCGTCTGACTGCCTTCAGACTATCGAAAGACTCTCGAGAGCTAGAGGCTTTTCGAAGGATGCAGCCAGTGCGATTGCTAGAGCAAGGAGAGCGTCTACCATTAGAGTCTACCAATCGAAGTGGGAAGTCTTCCGAGACTGGTGCAAGTCAGTTTCCGTATCCTCGACCAGTACCTCTGTAGCCCAAATAGCTGATTTTCTCTTATACCTGAGAAAAGTACGATCCCTTTCAGCTCCTACTTTCAAGGGCTACAGAAGCATGTTGGCCTCGGTCTTCCGGCATAGAGGCTTAGATCTTTCCAACAATAAAGATCTGCAAGACCTCCTTAAGTCTTTCGAGACCTCTAAGGAGCGTCGTTTGGCTACTCCTGGGTGGAATTTAGACGTGGTCCTAAGATTCCTCATGTCAGACAGGTTTGAGCCTTTACAGTCAGCCTCCCTGAAAGATCTCACTCTTAAGACTCTTTTCCTGGTATGCTTAGCCTCGGCTAAAAGAGTCAGTGAGCTTCATGCCTTCGGCAAGAACATCGGGTTTTCGTCAGAAAAAGCTACTTGTTCTCTGCAACTTGGTTTCCTAGCCAAAAATGAGCTACCTTCTCGTCCTTGGCCTAAATCTTTCGATATTCCTAGCTTATCGGAGATCGTAGGCAATGAACTAGAAAGAGTCTTATGCCCTGTTAGAGCTCTTAAGTTCTACTTAGCTCGTACTAAACCTTTACGAGGCCAATCTGAAACGTTATGGTGTTCGGTTAAGAAACCATCCTTGCCTATGTCAAAGAATGCTTTGTCATATTTTATCAGATTGTTTATACGAGAAGCTCATTCACACTTGAGTGAGGAAGACCGATCTTTGCTTAAGGTTAAGACGCACGAGGTTAGAACTGTAGCAACTTCCGTGGCCTTTAAGCAAAATAGATCTCTGCAAAGTATCATGGACGCAACCTATTGGAGAAGCAAGTCAGTGTTCGCGTCATTTTACTTGAAAGATGTCCAGTCTCTTTACGAGAACTGCTACACACTGGGACCATTCGTAGCAGCGAGTGCAGTAGTGGGTGAGGGCTCAACCACTACAATTCCCTAATTCCATACCCTTTTAATCTGTCTCTTGAAATGTTTTAATGTTGTTTTTATGGGTTGTCCGGAAGGCTAAGAAGCCTTTCGCATCCTGGTTGATTTGGCGGGTGGTCAAAGTCATTTCTTGAGAGCGCCCAGATTAGGGGTTTGATGAGGTCCTGTTGTATGGGTTGCAGCCCTTGATACTTCAGCTCCTGGGGGTCTGTCAGCATCCTAAGAGGATCGCTGGGCTCCGTAAGGAAGACGTACTTACAAGGCAGAGTAATCGTCTAAGTCGACTTCCTTACCAGGTACCTATTTATTTTGGTTTTGTTATATTGATAACTGCCAAAATGAAATAAAAAACTCTTAGCTTATACGATGTAAACATTTTTAACTCTGGTCTCTACCCACCTCCTTGGGTGTGAATCAGCTATTATATATTCACCGGCTAAGTTAAATATTTAAAAATGATATTTTAATTATAAAATAAATTTTTGAATATACTTACCCGGTGAATATATAAATTAAACGACCCTCCCTTCCTCCCCAATAGAGACGCAGTGGGATGAGAAGAAATTGAGTCTTTGTTTACATCGAGAGTGGTATCTGGCCGACAGTTGGCGCTGGTGGGCACACCCGCAACCTGTATAGCGATCGCTGGCGAGTTTTTATTGTATGTGTCTTTCGAGCAACAGAGTTGCAGCTATTATATATTCACCGGGTAAGTATATTCAAAAATTTATCTTATAATTAAAATATCATTTCTTGAGTTAAAAAACTGAATGGAACCAATAAAGAAATTAGGATGATATTTATCTCACCTTACCTGCCAGACCATATAAGGATCTGTCACCTAAATATTTCTCTTAAAAACTACATCCTCGGCCTGTCCAATGTTAGAAATACTATGATTTTGGGTATATTAATATCAAATGCACTAATGACCAAAGATGTTTCAAGTGTTCAAAGTTCCATGAATGCTCTACATACTGGACAGAAGATAGATTTTGTTTTCATTGCAAATGCGCTCATTCTCCAAATTCATGACCATGTCCTAAATATAGTCTGGAACAAGCGATCATTGAAACAGCAAATAATGAACACATAACATTTTGTGCACCCAGGCAAAATCTTATGGTCAATAAATAAGTCCAAGGATCGACTTACTCTAGCATTTTGTTCAATCCACGTGATTTGACTTCTAGTTCCAAAACTGTCTAAACTTCTCACAGGTCCTAATTCACAGAAATATGATTACTCCACCTCCAGAGTATCAAGTCCCTCAAAACCAACATATTCTAGTACCTCTGTCATTGCTCCTTAATGTTCAACTAGACACATGTGTACCAATAGGGCAAGTCTAAAAGGCTTAAAGCACTGGGACTCAAAATTATGTATATAAACAAAAAGCTCAGATTTGTAACAGAATTTGGGTTTGAAACACTAGTCATATCTGATAACTCCAAATTGTAGTTCAGAGGCCCCTGGTAGAGATTATAGATTTTGATCTGATAAGAAATCTAGCTTCTTTGGCAAAGGCTGATATATTGGAATTTTATAATCATCGTTGGGCCAAACATTTCTTTACAAACAGTTACAGACCAATTTTACTGATCAAATGTGTTTGCAAATTACTGGAAAAGGGGTAAATTACAGACTGAACAGGTGTTTATATTGTAATAACATTTTATCCACCTTGCAATTTGGCTCACAATCAGAGTGATTTACCTTTGACTCTCTTACGTATAAGTTTTGATTGAAAGCAAATAATACTAGCTATATTCTTGGCATGCAGAAGGCATACTATACTACTTGGAGACATTCATTACTAAAATATTTACATAATAATGATTTTCAATATTAAACTTAGCCGGTGATCATATAGCTGTCAGCTCTGCTGCCCGACAGAAAAACCTAAGGACAAAATACGCCAGCGATCGCTATACAGGTGGGGGTGTACATCAACAGCACCATCTGTCGAGCAGGTACTCAAGTACTCCATGTCAACACAGAATCAATTTTCTCTCTGTCGTGCCACTGGCAAGACCTACTAAATACGCTGTTACTAACTGGATTTGTTTTCACAACTATTTGGTGAAGTACACTATTCCAGTTTTGAGCTTTCGCTATGCAGGGGTTTTATCTTCATTTCAAAACTTGAACTCGTTTTGGATAGATTTAATTATGGTGACAAAGAGAGTATAGACTCTCTTTCACTTTTAAATGGCCGACCCTTCCCTTAGACGGAAGTGTGTTTAGGTTTTTAGTAATTTTGCTTAACACGTTATAGATCTATATTTTTTATATCTCTCCGCCTTTATTAGGCCTCTTCGATTAACTTTCCATTTATTATAAACATATAAAAATAAATTTTTATGTTTTGTTTATATGCGACCTTTCCTGATAGTAGGCGGTCCTAACTTGGAACCGAAGTTAATCAACGTTGAGCCCGTTATATCGTATTTAACCTTTAAAGAATTTAAAACTTTTTAGATTTAATGTTTTATGAAAGAATTTCTTTGATAGTCTCGTACTGTTTTCAAAGATGAACTAACGTTTAGTTTTTTTAGTCTACGCAGTTGTTGACGTTCAGGACGTTCAACATGCGCTCTATCGTTACGATAGAGAGAGAGTGTATCACGGTTTCACTTTGCAGTAAGAGTAAACCGATTCTGCCGTTTCGTTCATTCTTTCTTAGCTTAAATGGTTTAAATTCTAAATTAAAGGAACTTTTTATTTGGAAAACCTTTCAGTTTTTTCCTTTAGCAAATACTGTAACATGTTTTGACGATATATAATTGGGCTCTTCTCTCAGGTGCGAAATCAAGAGAGAAAGAGAGAGAGAGATAGAGACGGAGGGAGAGAGAGGAGAAAAAACGTTTCGTTCAAGCGGGTAACGTTGTTCTCGTTTTACTCTCCTCCCTAGTCGCTGTACGGGGAAGAAGGTAAAACGTTTCTAGGGTTTTATTCTTGTTCCCAGGCTATGTGCGGTGAGAGATTGTAAACGTAGTTTATTTGAACTAGTGTTTAGTCTCTTTCCCAGCCACATAATTCTTTATCTTTATATATGTTTTCTGTTGCATTATACGACTGTTTTCGCAATTACTACCTTTTAATGAAGGGTAGGATTGCGTGTTTCAGGTAGAAATCAGTAAAAGTTTCGATTTCAGTGAAATAAGTGCATAACAGAAAATCGAAGTGATAAAGTGATATGCGCAAAGTGTTACAGTGTTGCATCCGAGGGTTCGTCTGTTCGTGCCTGTCGTTCACCTAGTCCGGGACCTCTTGCAAGCTCCCAAGCCCAGGGGAGAAGTAATGTCGAACGACTTATGGGTTCGTCAGGCCTTGATCAACGAACAGACGTTTTTCCCTCCGTGGTTTCGGGCGTATCTACCCAAGATCGCCCCACCCACACAAAGACGAGAGAGCCCATTTACTTCTCGTCTGCGGAAGAGGTTTCTCGTAAGAAACCTTGGACCAAGGTCTAGCAGCTTATTAAGTGCAAGTCGGTCCCTTCCGCGCAAGTCCAACGGCCCAGGTGTAGCCACTGGGTCAGTTCGGACTCGCTGCAGTCTTCCGATGACTGCACACCTCCTAAGAGAGGTAAAGCGGTACCGCAACAGGCAGTAACACCGTCTGTTGCCGCACCTGCTGCTGTAGACCCTAAGTGGTCTTTGCTACAGTCTATGCAGACACAGTTAGCATCTTTTTTGCAGGAGTATCGTGCGGAGCAGGTTGACGCTGCACCCGTTAGCCTACAACCTACCACGGTTGTGCGCCCAGCAGACGCTGTGGCTGCCTGCTCCCACACTCCAGCTGTGAGAGCTCCTCCACCCATGCGCAGTCGACCCTGCCAGACGCATGCTGACGTTCACAGACGCACGGAACCCTCCGTTGACGTGCGTGTGCTACCACAACAACAGGAGGGTGGAGTTAAGCTGCCGTGTTTTGACACGGTGCGTCAGCCTCCGCAACCCACTGTGGTTACCGCCACTCGCCCGCAGCAGTCTAGTCAGTCAGGAGTTGAGGCTTCCCCACACAGCTTTGGTTGTTGCCAGCTCACAGACTGTCTAGCAGTTACATGACGTTGCCTTCTGGTCTGCTACTAATGCACCAGTGCTGTATGTCCTCACGCACCTGTTGTGGTTGACAGTTCAGTTTTTTGACAGTTCACAGACTGTCAAGCAGTTACTTAACGTTGCCTTCTGGTCTGCTGCTAATGCACCAGTGCTGTATGTCCTCACGCACCTGTTGTGGTTGTCAGTTCAGTTTTTGACAGTTCACAGACTGTCAAGCAGTTACATAACGTTGCCTTCTGGTCTGCTGCTAATGCACCAGTGAGACCCTCACTGAGATAACCTAGCTTTTCTCGGACAAGGTTCCTGTAGATGAGAAAGTGCTGTTCTCCCTCCTACTGATATTCCTTTGAGGACTCTGTCATTTGGAGAGGAGCCTTAAGCTGCTTAGCCTCCTATGGACTTTAATTAAATCATGATGATTTTTTAAGGATCTTCGTCCGGATCTTGTAACTGCTGCTCCTCGTTCGCCTCACGTCAGAACTTACACTAGGCCTAGCTACTTCGAAGCCGTTGTTGTTAAGCTAGTGCTCTCTCGCTCTCCTAGAGAGCGTTACGTTGGCTAGGCGACTGGTTTTTGCACCAGGAGGAGTTTTAGGGATACAGCCTTTTGATTTCCCTTCTTTTTAACTGGCTTATAGAGCGAGAGTCTGATAGGACACGAGAGAAGTTCTCGGCTTGGGAGTTCATGCCTCTGCCCAGGTAGACTTCTCAATTCTGGTAGACTCGCCCAGGCGCCTAGCCAGGAGACGCTCCAGTTGTTTACAGGTCAACTTCTCAACTTTTGTCGAGCCTTTGAAGTTTTGCTGTACTATTATGTCACACATAACAAGGCTTCCAGGGATGGTAAATGGTTCCGCTTCAGTCGCTAACCCCGTCTGTTGCCACACCTGCTCCCGTAGACCCTAAATGGGCTTTGCTGCAAGACATGCAGTCCAAGCTTGTGTCCTTGATAGAGGACTTAATACGGAGAAGAACCTTCTGGCCAACAACCTTCCTACCGGTTGGTTGTGCGCCCTGTTGACGCTGAGGTATCCTACTCGCGTCTGCCAGTTGAGGTGGTTCCTCCACCGATGCGACCCAGTGTGGGTTGCCAGTCGCACGTTGACGTTAAGCGACGCTCGGAGGTGGTTGTTGACGTTCAGTGTGTCACTAGGAAGACGTTCAACAACCAGCAGAGGTAACTTGTTGTGACGCAGTGCGTCAACCTCAGCAACCCGGTAGGGTGTTGACTGCACAACCCAGACAGTCTAGACAGTTTCGGGTTGACGCTGTACTTCCTCGCGTCCCCATGGTTGTTGACAGTTCACAGACTGTGCAGCAGTACCATGATATTGCGTCCGGCTCCGTCACGCATCCACCAGTGCGACCGGATTCAGCGAGTCAGACGTTGCCCACTCCGTTGCCGTTTCCTCATCAGTTTCGGATGAGGAACCCTCTGATGAGGACGTTGCTGAAGAAGACGATCAACCCCCAGCCCTGCTATCCATCCAGAAGATGCTGAAGAAGGAACGCTGCCCAGTCAGGCTGTGGATGAGTCTGGTAGGGACACTGTCATCCGTGGATCAATTTGTGTCACTAGGAAGACTACACCTCCGTCCTCTTCTATACCATCTAGCTTTTCACTGGAAAAAGGACAAGACGCTAGAAGCGGTCTCGATCCCGGTTTCCGGAAAGATAAAGTCTGGTCTGACTTGGTGAAAGGACTGTATCAACCTTAGTGAGGGTCTTCCCCTGACTGTTCAGACTCCCAACCACGTTCTCTTCTCGGACGCATCGGACGTAGGCTGGGGTGCGACATTAGACGGTAGGGAATGCTCGGGATTATGGAACTCGAGTCAAAGGACAATGCATTTCTACTGCAAGAAGCTAATGGCAGTACGTCTGACCTGGAAAAGCTTCAGGTCTCTCCTTCAAGGCAAAGTGGTGGAGGTGAACTCGGACAACACCACGGCTTTGGCGTACTTCTCCAAGCAAGGAGGGACCTACTCTCTGACATGGTACGAGATCGCAAGGGACCTCCTCACCTGGTCAAAAGGTCTAGATATTTCACTAGTAACGAGGTTCATCCAAGGCAACTTGAATGTCATGGCAGATTGTCTCAGTCGGAAGGAACAAATAATTCCAACAGAATGGACCCTCCACAAGGATGTATGCAAGAGACTTTGGGCCACCTGGGGCCAGCCAACCATAGATCTCTTCGCAACCTCGATGACCAAGAGGCTCCCAATATTTTGCTCACCAATCCCGGACCCAGCAGCAGTTCATATAGATGCCTTTCTACTAGATTGGTCACATCTAGATCTATATGCATTCCCTCCGTTCAAGATTGTCAACAAGGTACTGCAGAAGTTCGCCTCTCACGAAGGGACAAGGTTGACGCTAGTTGCTTCCCTCTGGCCCGCGAGAAAATGGCTCACCGAGGTACTTCGATGGCTAGTAGACGTTCCCAGAACACTTCCCCTAAGGGTGGACCTTCTACGTCAGCCACGCGTAAAGAAGGTACACCAAGGCCTCCACGCTCTTCGTCTGACTGCCTTCAGACTATCGAAAGACTCTCGAGAGCTAGAGGCTTTTCGAAGGAGGCAACCAGAGCGATTGCTAGAGCAAGGAGAACATCCACCTTTAGAGTCTACCAATCGAAGTGGGAAATCTTCCGAAACTGGTGCAAGTCAGTATCCGTATCCTCGACCAGTACCTCTGTAACTCAAATAGCTGACTTTCTCTTATATCTGAGGAAAGAACGATCTCTTTCAGCTCCCACTATCAAGGGTTACAGAAGCATGTTGACATCAGTCTTCCGTCACAGAGGCTTAGATCTTTCCAACAATAAAGATCTACAGGACCTCCTTAAGTCTTTTGAGACCACGAAGGAGCGTCGTTTGGTTACACCTGGTTGAAATTTAGACGTAGTACTAAGATTCCTTATGTCAGACAGGTTCGAACCGCTACAATCAGCCTCCCTGAAAGATCTCACCTTTAAGACTCTTTTCCTGATATGCTTAGCCACAGCTAAAAGAGTCAGTGAGATTCATGCCTTCAGCAAGAACATCGGATTCTCATCCGAAACGGCTACATGTTCTACAACTTGGTTTTCTAGCCAAACATGAGCTGCCTTCTCGGCCTTGACCAATATCGTTCGATATTCCAAACTTATCGTATGGTTGGAAATGAACTAGAAAGAGTCTTATGTCCTGTAAGAGCTCTTAAGTTTTATTTTAAAACCTTTACGAGGCCCGTCTGAAGCTTTATGGTGTTCAGTTAAGAATCCATCTTTGCCTATGTCAAAGAAGGCTTTATCCTATTTTATCAGACTGTTAATACGAGAAGCTCATTCCCATCTGAATGAGGAAGACCAAGCTTTGCTGAAGGTAAGGACACACGAAGTTAGAACTGTCGCAACTTCCGTGGCCTTTAAACAAAATAGATCTCTGCAAAGTATATTCGACGCAACCTATTAGAAAAGCAAATCAGTGTTCGCGTCTTTTTATCTTAAGAATGTCCAGTCTCTTTACGAGAACTGCTACACTCTGGGACCATTCGTAGCAACGAGTGCAGTAGTGGGTGAGGGCTCAACCACTACAATTCCCTAATTCCATAACCTTTTTTAATCTTTCTCTTGAAATGTTTTATTATTGTTTTTGGGTTGTCCGGAAGGCTAAGAAGCCTTTCGCATCCTACTTGATTTGGCAAAGTCTTTTCTTGAGAAGCGCCTAGATTAGAGGTTTTGATGAGGTCCTTTAGTATGGGTTGCAACCCTTCATACTTCAGCTCCTAGGAGTCGCTCAGCATCCTATGAGGATCGCGAGGCTCAGTAAGGAAGACGTACTTGAAAAGGCAGAGTAATTGTTCAAGTCGACTTCCTTACCAGGTACTTATTTATTTTATGCTTGTTATTTTGAATAACTGCTAAAATGAAATACAAAATACTTAGCTCATAATAATGTCAACATGTAATGCTGGTCTCTACCCACCCCCCTGGGTGTGAATCAGCTATATGATCACCGGCTAAGTTTAATATTGAAAAATGTTATTTTCATTAGTAAAATAAATTTTTGAATATACTTACCCGGTGATCATAAATTAAAGGACCCTCCCTTCCTCCCCAATAGAGACCCAGTGGGCAGAGGAGAAAATTGGTTCTGTGTTGACATGGAGTACTTGAGTACCTGCTCGACAGATGGCGCTGTTGATGTACACCCCCACCTGTATAGCGATCGCTGGCGTATTTTGTCCTTAGGTTTTTCTGTCGGGCAGCAGAGCTGACAGCTATATGATCACCGGGTAAGTATATTCAAAATTTATTTTACTAATGAAAATAACATTTTTTGAGAGCACTTTCTTATTGTTATAAATTTTATTTGGTGGAAAAACATTCCTAACATACAGAGAACATTTATTCCAAATCTTACAGCATAGAGATATAATTATGGGAAGTGCATTAAAGATCGTATCCATCAAATCTCCAACAAAGAAGCTCTTCAGTCACAGTGATAAGTTTTTAAAGAATCACGAACCGCCATTCCCAATAAGTGCAAATAGGCTACTAAAATCTATAGACATCAGAATGACCACAAAAAGGGAAGGTGTTTTTAGCCGTGAAATCTTTAATTGAAAGATTTTCTAAAGGTTCTAAACTTGAAATTTTTAAACATTGCCAAGCTACATACAATTTCCAAAGGATAGACCTGACTTCTATAATACCTGAAACGGATACTTGAGAACAGGATTAAGCTGGGATCTGTATCCTTTAATTGGGCATACTGATGTATGTAGAAACCATTCGTTTGGAAATATCTGACTTCATCTCCATTACTTATATGCTAACATGCTTGATTTTTTGGAAATTAACAGAGAAAGAAGGAGCATTCCTCTTAAATTTGTCATAGTGAATAGTGCCTCTGTATCCAGACTGTGCTCTTGTTCCCCCGTTGGTTCTGTACATAGGCACTGCCACAGTTTTCCCTACCACCAGTGGTTGATATTCCTGAAGACTTGAATGTTGGTAGAAGCTCCCAGTAATTAATATGAACATTTTAATTGTGTGATGTCTATTTCCATGACAGATATAAAAGATCTAGTTTTTCCTCATCTTTCTTGTGAAGTGTTTCTGAATAGAGCTTCTTGTGAAGTGTCTCTGAACAGAGAAAGGTGTGAGATTTTCATTTCCAAGGAAATTAAGTGGGATAACTACCACCAGCTCAGCAATTGAATTTGGTTCTTCATCGCTGGAATAGAGATTGTTTGAAGATCGACTATTCTGTTCCAAATTAAGTTGAGGTGATTGATTGATTTATAGTTTTCAGGCATCCTGAAGGTTGAGGTGAAATTGAAATATCTCCTATGTAGGTGTCCCATTGAAATGTATCGTTAAGGATGGCATGGTCCATAGAAGTCTCATCCACATCCAAACTAACAGACTTAAACCTTCTGAACTTTTACAACATGCAAAGAAAAGACTGAATCCTCTTTTTTGAAAAAAGCCTAAAATGGATAGTTGCTGTTATCATTCCTAATATAGAATCTTCTGAGTATGACCCAAAAGAGACTTCTTAAAACTTAAAAGAGGATCCCCAACAGCTCCAGTAGCCTGAGCAACTGAATTTGTTGAATCTAAATCCAATGAATCGTCCAGGTATGAAAGAGCTCTTAGCTTCAAAATCCTAAATCAATTTGAATTGGAGACCATCATCCCATTGAACGCTTAAAGGGTTATCCTAAGACTGAAACATAGCCCTTGAATTTGTAAATCTTTGATCCATTGACAAAACAAAGGTATTTTCTCAAACTAGGATGAATAGGAAAGTGAAAATATGCATTTATAAGGTTTACTGAAAATGTATAAACTTTCTTTGTTGGCCTAGAATCGACAAGGGTGTTTCCCAATGAAAATTTTTTCGAAATATAAACTAGTTGCGGTTCGAGACTTCTTGAATTGGGCTCCAACCTGTTGGTGCTTTGGAGACTTGTACTAGCCTGTTGTAAAGTCCTGGATTATAAGGGTTATCTTTAATTTTTTTATTTCAATGATTTTAAGTAATACACAATTAATGAATAAAATTTCTGTTTCTATTTATAGCAATATTTTTTAGTTAAGTTTATTTTTTAACACATTTAATATTGAATATTATCTATTTTCATACTTCTCAAATTTATTTGGGTCAGCCTAATAAGATCCTAGTTCAACACTTTGAGTCAGATAATCTCTTCCTTTTGATAATTATGATCCATATATGGGCTTAGAATATAATACCTGCTGATATATAAAAAAAAATCTTGTTACAATATTTATCAACTATTCATAAAAAGTTGGGAAAAAGTTTTTTTTTTTTACTTGATCAGATAATCTAGATTTAAGGTATGTCTCTTGCATAGTTTGCTGGAATTTGGAGTTGAAGAACCAGCAGATGATATTCTGTCAGTATTAATGCACAAGTTAAAGTAAAAACTGACCACTTTATTGATATTCAAGTAGAATAGATAATGGTATTTGTATATCACATAAAGTTCTTTTATTTGTTCAGTTTGTAAAATTATCCTAAGGTCATGTTTGGGTATCATGAAAATGATCAACCCA
The DNA here is from genome assembly GCF_036898095.1 of Palaemon carinicauda. NCBI lineage: Eukaryota > Metazoa > Arthropoda > Malacostraca > Decapoda > Palaemonidae > Palaemon > Palaemon carinicauda. Next base: position 90,246,696 of record NC_090746.1, read on the forward strand.
ACTGAAGTTACAGTATTTTTTTAGGTTGTTAGTGAAAGATGAAGAGGGCTTAGAGGGTAATACAACGACTTTCCTTAGTGTTGTGAAGGAGACAGATTATCGGCCTACTGCAAATGCAGGGGGTGACCAAATTGTATACCTTCCGCAGGTAAGAAATTGAGACATTTTTATTTTTCCACCATTTTTTAGTTGGGAGATATCCTTTTAAAGAATCTGTGTATGGTAAGACATACCTTAAGTATTGTGGGTGAGTTGCCTCATGAGGCAATCATGCTATGCTACTTACTCTATGGCATTACTTATGATAGCTCAAATTTAAGTTGCCAAATTCCTCTAGATACTCGGCCTCTGTAAAGAAAATGGTAGTGGACAGGATGCTTCATACAGCTAGGAGAATGTACTGTATGTCCCCTCTGGATCCCTATGTACTCAGCATTCAGCTATTGACTTATTCATTTGAGACTAGTTTCTTGATTCACATAATATTTCATAGACTTCTGAGCTGTTTTAACATTAAAATGAACTTCACAAACATTTTTGTTAGTACTGTAGATCAATGTTATATTTGTAATTTAGTGCAATTTTGCATTTGTAAAGGAATAACTTTTTCAGTTAGTGCAGTGCAGCATTAGTATAAATTTTAAAAGATCGCTGGTCGGGAAAAGGATTTTCTTTATATATGATTTGTACTTGTATCTTCTAAAGATAGTGAAAGGATTTTGTAATACTGTAGCATACTCCCTACACTGAAAAAATGAAATAATCCAAAAGACATAAACAGTTGATGGAGTAAGAATTAATTTTTTTTATGAAATAAAGAGGTATCCAAATAATTCTGTAAATTTGAGTATTAAGTCCACATCTTGTATATGAAGTTCGATTCGGTTAATAGTTGAATGTAGAATTTCTATAGCATGAATGATCTCTCTATATGCAATTTTTTTTTATTTCCTATGATTTATTATATCCAAACAAAATGACGATAAAATGGTATACAATTTACCCAATATCTCTCTCTCTCTCTCTCTCTCTCTCTCTCTCTCTCTCTCTCTCTCTCTCTCTCTCTCTCTCTCTCTCTCTCTCTCTCTCTTCATAGAAATTAAATTAAGAACCGAATGTGAAGTGACAGGTGCAAACATCAACACCATAGGAAAAAAACATGTCCATACTAGTAAAGGGATTTTGACGAAGGAAAAATCTATTTCTGGGCGAGAGACCTGTGCCGCCCAGTGAAATGCTCCTTAAGCACCATTTCAAAGGAATATAACTGCTAATATTACCAGAGAAAAAATGTAAAGGAATGCTAGGTTGAACTAGCTCGCTCACCTAATGGTGTCGGTATAGACTGGGGCGAAATACCAGAGGTCTCGTACCATTTAGACTTCTCCTCTTCGAAATCCCCCAATAGTGAGGTGCCGTTCAACCTCCCCTGCCTCGCAGACCAGTACTACTAACTCAACCCACGCTTGCCCATCACTCCTTACAGCACCCTTAAGTTTGGGGTCTGAACAGGGGGGGAGCAAATAGGGTGGGTTCACTGGGCGGCACAGGTCTCTCGCCCAGAAATAGATTTTTCCTTCGTCAAAATCCCTTTTCTGGGCTCAATCCCTGTGCCGCGCAGTGAAATAGTACCAGAGAAAACGAACCCAAACTTTATTAACTATACGGGAACGAATTAAAATCAACATAACAAACAGTGGTTTAATCAAAAGTTAACGTAGAAGACGGACGTCTTAAATAACATCAGCATGATAAGGTATAATATCCCAGGAAGGGAAGACAAAAGAACATTAACTTTAAAACAAAACCAATTAAGGTCAAACACTGGAACAAATTACATACACTTGAACACTAAAGAAATACAGTTCGTATGGAAGAATAAATTGAACAATGATAATAAAATGGCAATGTTACGAACTAGGAACACCCATGGGTGTGATACAACAAACCGAACTCAGGTAGGAACTGTAAGTGAGGCAGGTAAGAGGAAGAAGGTGGAAGATATAGGATTCAGGGATTAGTTAGAAGGAATTTGTCCGGGGGATACCACGCTCCCTGCAGCTACGGTAGCGAGTTGAAGGGCCTCTAATTGTTTAAGATAGTGCCGCTTGAACACTGAGGGGGATTTCCATCCGGTATATTTAGAGATATCTGTAAAGTTCATATGATGGAAAAAATTTATTGAGGTCGCTACCGCCCGAATGTCGTGGACGTGAGGAAAAGACTCTGGATTGGCCTGTTTAATAAAATACAAGATCTGTTGTCTGATCCCTTTCAAAGTTATAGTCCCTCCCCGCTCCCTGATGAACAAGGGTCCCGAGGTCTTATAGGAAGTCCTTGATAGAAAGGACTTTAGAGTGGTAACCGGGCATAGGGAAGGATCCTGAAGGAGAGGGATGATTTTCCAGGAGGACCATCTATTCTGAGGGTCTTCATTTTTGGCCAAGAAGACCTTGTCTGGGGAGAGGAGGACCTCTCCTGACGGAAGGAACTCTATGTGGCCTGGATCCCTTGATAAGGCAGCTAATTCCGAAATCCTGGCGCCAGATGCCAAACTCACGAGAAAGAGAGTTTTCCTGAGTAGAGGGATATACTCACATGAATCGTTGACGGTTTCTGACGCTAGTTTAAGAACATCATTGAGAAACCAGGAAATCGGGCTAGGACGAGAAGATGGTCTCAGTCTGGCACAGGCTCTTGGGATCGAAGCTAGCAATGAATCTGTTAGATCTATATTAAAGCCGATTAGAAAAATCTTCTTCAAGGCAGACTTGATGGTAGTAATAGTGTTGGCTGCTAAGCCCGACTCAAACAAGGTTCTGAAAAAGGTTACCGTTAGGTTTAGTGTCATAAAGTCAGTACTAGAATCTTTCAAAAACTTAGCTAGTTTTTTGACCGCTGAGTCATATTGACGAAGAGTGGAGTCTCTCTTGTCAGATTCTAAAAATAAAGTATTCTGGGGGTCTATGTTAGCCCCTTTGCGTGCCGCAAACTTCATGAAGTCCATAAAGTTAGGGTGGTCTGAATGTTTGAGGAAGCGAACACAGTGCACGTTTGTACTATCTGGGTCAAAGTCGGGTTGGGAATCTGGTGAGGGTGGAGATTCAGCTCCAGTAAAAGAGGAAACCAATTGCTCTTGGGCCAATTGGGGGCCACCAGGGCTACTTGACCTTTGAAGGTTCGAAGTTTGTCCAGCACTTTCATCAGTAGGTTCACCGGTGGGAAAAGGTAAATCCTTTCCCAGGCGTTCCAGTCGAGAGACATGGCATCCGTGGCGTAAGCCCGAGGGTCCAGGTTGGGGGCCACATAACATTTCAGCTTGTGGTTGGATTCCGTCGCGAAGAGGTCTACCTGGAGATCCGGCACTTGGAAGAGGATCCATTGAAAGGATTTGCGATCTAGTGACCATTCTGACTCCAACGGTACCGTCCTGGAGAGTGCGTCTGCCACAACGTTCCGAACTCCAGCCAGATGAACGGCGGATAGGTGCCATTGGTTTGAGGCCGCCAGGGAGAAGATTGCCACCATCACGTGATTGATGGGACCTGACTTGGAGCCCCCTCTGTTTAGACAACGGACTATGACTTCGTTGTCGAGGACTATCCTCAGATGTTGTTTCTTGGCCGGGGAAAGACGTTTCAAGGTTAGTAAGACAGCCATGGCCTCCAGGACGTTTATGTGAAATTGCTGGAACATTGTGGACCAAAGGCCCTGAACTTTCCTGTGTTGGGAGTAGCCTCCCCAACCTGATAGGGAGGCATCCGTGTGGATGACTATCCTTGGAGGGGGGTACTGCAACGGAACCGATTTTGATAGGCTCTTGGCGGTTGTCCATGGGAGAAGCCTCTTCCGAAGAATGGGAGGAAGGCGTGTCTTCTTGTCCCGACGTTTGGTGTTCGCTCTGGAGCGCCAAACTCGGTTGATGTCTTTCAGTTTCGCCTTCAGAAGGAGGTCTGTCACTGAAGCGAATTGTAGGGACCCTAGAATCCTCTCCTGGTTCCTTCTGGAAGTTACCTTTTCCCCGAGAAAGCGTTTGGTATTTTTCGCAATCTCTATCCTCTTGGACCTGGGGAGACATAGAGTGTGAGAACGTAGGTCCCACCGTAATCCCAGCCACTGAAATTTGGTCTTTGGTGTCAGACGAGACTTTCCGAAGTTTATCTGGAATCCCAGAAACTGAAGATATTGGATCACCTTGTTTGTTGCCTTGAGACAATCCTCGACGTTGTCTGACCAGATTAGCCAATCGTCCAGGTATGCGACGACTTGGATTCCGTGGGATCGGAGTTCCTGAATGACCGATTCCGCCAGTTTCATGAAGATTCTGGGCGCGATGTTGAGCCCGAAAGGCATCACTTTGAACGTGTAAGCCTTGTCGTCCAGTCTGAATCCTAGGAATGGGCGGAAGTGTCTCGCTATTGGAACGTGATAGTAAGCATCGGTAAGATCGATGGAGGTGGTGACGGCCCCACGGGGAAGCAAGGTTCGCACCTGCGAGACGGTAAGCATGTGAAACCTGTCGCATTGAATGGACAAGTTTAGTCGAGACAGATCGAGGATGACCCTTCGGCTGTCGGAGTCTTTCTTCGGAACGCTGAATAAGCGACCTTGAAACTTCAGATATTTCGTTTCCTTGATCGCGTTCTTGCGAAGAAGATCTTGGGTAAACAAAAGTAGGTCCGGTGTCGAGGGTTGATGGAATCTGTTCGGTGGAGGAGGCCCTTCTATCCAACTCCACCCCAGGCCCTTGGAGATTATGCTGAAGGCCCAAGGACTGAATTTCCAGCGACTCCGGAACACATAAAGTCTCCCTCCTACCTGAAGACCGTCAGTAGTTGGAGGTTTTACCGCCTCGGCCACCACGTGACCCTTTTCCACGGGAGAAATATCTCCCTTTGCTTCTGTTCTGAAAAGAACCCCTCGAACCGGGGCCCCTGCCTCGTTGGTATCCTTGGGAGGAAAACCGGGACTCATAGACCGGGTTATAAACAGGAGAGGTAAACGAGTTCGAAGCCACTTGGTTTTCAGGGACGAGGACATACTTCACTTGGGGCTGAGACTTGGAGGTGGAGGGTTGGATGCCCTGAGAGACCGGGGCCGACTGGACTACTTGAATAGGTTGGCGGAATTGGGTAGAGCTATAAGGGCGTAGCCTTTTCCTGCCCCGGGAGTGAATGCTCGATTGTTCGAACTTCCGTTTGGGAGTGAGACCCCAACGGACTTTGAGGCTCTGGTTCACTCTGGCAGCTTCGCTCAATACCGAGTTGACCATGTCCTCCGGGAAAAGGTCCGGACCCCAAGCAGAGGCTATAACCCTTTAAGGTCCACCCTAGGTTTTATGGGAAACTTTAAAAATTCCTTTTAGTATGTTGTAGTATTAGAAAATACAAGACCTTTTTATTCTTGTGTACTTTTAAAAAATTTTCCAAATTACCGAAAAAATTGCATGCAATGAAGTATCCCATTTGGGTACCTTGGGCGAGTTTAGGCAGACCACGCTCATCCCATATGGGATCTATTGGACCATAACGGCACAGATTTTGAAGTTTCGCCCAACAGTTTTTTTATAGTTCCAATGTATAACAGACAGTTTTTTCATAGTTCCAATGTATAACAGAAACACATATATGGCTTAACAATTTAATTAAATAAGAAATACGTTACAAATGCAAGAAAATACAATATTCAATAAATACAAAAATACTATAAAAATACAAAAATACTATGAAAATGCAAAAAATATATTAAACCTTACTCTTAATTGATAGAATAGAAACATTATAAAACTTACTTTAAAATCTATTGAAAAAGAGCAAAAAATTACTTAGAAATCTTATGGAATAAAGCAAAACAATTTCGACTTTCAGTGAGGCAAAGGGCCACCTTGCACTCCCCACACATCCAGCGAGACCTGTGGATGTGGCCTGCAGTTGAACAGAACTTGCAGGTCTGCCTCATGGTGACATGCTTTGGCATGTGTAGGGTAGGGGCTTCCTGGCGTGACTCTACACTTGGCACAACTGCCCGTTGGCCCCTTTTGGGCAAAGCGACATCCCTGGTGCCAAGAGAATTCCTAGTAATCTTGAAGTTTGATGTCTTCAAACTTCTCAGCCAATTTGAGATGTCCAGTCGGAAGTCCTCGTAAGGTTCCCTCAAGAAGTCTGGCTGTGGATGAATGAAGTCCGGTATGGGCTGGATGTGAATGTCGTCCTTCTTCCATTCAACAACACGAGGCCTCTTAGGGTTAACCTCACCTTCAACTTCAACTTCCTCTTTCACAGGCATCTCCTGAGGGACAACAACATTGACCCTGCGAGCTGAAACAAGAATAAAGTAACACTAATGAAACAGTAAATGAATCATGTGTGCTGGTGTGTGTGCATGCATGTGTGTGCATGTGTATGTCAGTGACTATGCATGTGTATGTCAGTGAGTATGCATATGTGTGCATCTGTATGTCAGTGAGTATGCATGTGTGTGCATATGTATGTCATTGAGTATGCAAGTACACAAATAAGTTTTAAAAATGCCCATTGTTTACAAAAACTTAAAGAGCAACACAATGAAAATAAATTTAAAGAGCAACTATTGTAACAACGAGACTTTTAGAAAAGAAAATTAAACAAATATCTCTCTCTCTCTCTCTCTCTCTCTCTCTCTCTCTCTCTCTCTCTCTCTCTCTCTCTCTCTCTCTAAGGATGTCTCATACTAACCTCTAGCATTGGGAGGGTCAAAGACATCCTCCTGAGTAAGGCCTTCGTCAGGAACGTACGTAGGGTCGTCATCATCACTGTTGACATCCAAAGGGCTCACGTTGACATCACTTCCTTCTGCGTCATTAGGGGCAACCCATGGTGTATGATCCTGAGTCTCGAATGCAGCGTAGGGATGCCCATAAAAGATATGGCCAGGAAACTGCAAGAAAAAAAAATTAAAATCATGTAATAAAAAAAATGTAACTTTCCCTAACAAGAACTTATCATTCAATACCTTGTAAGGTAATAATTTGTATGCACATGAGCCTAACATCTCTAAATAATCACTATTATTTCTATAAATATTGTTAAAACTATTCACAAATGTCTAAGACAATCACTAGAAAAAAATTGCAAAAATGATGTGCGTCGTAAAGTAGTGCCCGGTAGAACCGTTAAGGTCCAATAGATCCCATATGGGATGAGCGTGGTCCGCCTAAACTCGACCGAGGTAGCCCATATGGGATCTATACTTTTTCCGATAGTCACTACGACACGTCAGTAACACTACAGCCCTTGAAACCCACATCAAAAGGTAAGCATATCACTAGGCTTCACTATCCTACAGTCACTGTGTACTTACCATGATTAGGGAGGTGAGGGGGGGGGGATATGTGGACGTTACTGCGACGCGTTTTGTCACTTTTCCGACTTGAGCACAAGTGAGGTGTCTTTGGAAGGAGCTACAGACTTGGTGAGAAGGACAGGAGGCTTCTGATTGGCTGATTCTAAGAGCAGAGGAGTGTCTCTATGAGTTGCCAAAGCGTCAATTTCAGACAAGCATAAACATGTTCACCACGACTACCCAAAAGTAGCTGTTTTAAAGATCCCGTTTGGGCTATTTGGTCCTTAAAGGGTTAATGAGCTTATTTGGCTCATGGCGGATAGTGGCTTCAGATAAGACATGCTTACGGCAACGTCTTTTGGCCACCAAGAAGTCGTAGCAGTCTGCTAACAAAGATTGCAGGGTGGCTTTAGTCATAACTTTAAAAGAGTGTTCCTCGTCATAAGTAAGAGAAAACATCTCCGCCATAGTCGAGATGTTGAGGCTCCGGCTAAACCTAGACCGGGACTCGAACTCGAGTCGGATTAAGGTTTCAGGTAGTCTTGGGAGGCGTTCACTGAATTGCGTCGATGCACAGTCCGCGGATAGCTTACCAGAAGTGAATGTCGATCTGATGGGAACAGCAGAGATGTAGGATCCGTCTCCCGGAGTTGTGGCAAAGGCTTATCTTCGGTCACTGCCTGAAGGGCTAATTCAACCATTTTGGTGACGCAAGGAGTGGGGGTCTGTTCGTCCACAAGAAACATGGTGTAAGTACTCTTGTGGGGGGTCAGCATGGTGTTTGTACAACCCCACTCATTTAAGGTTCGAACCCAAACAGACTGAGCCTGTTCCTTCGGAAAGATAACGGTCTCTTTAGGGACCTTATCTAGTCGGACAAGAGCCTCTTCCGTAAGCCGGGCGAAGCCGGGGAAAGGAAATTGAAGACCGGGAGGGAAGAACTCAAAATCTTCAATGGGCCTGGTCCCAAAACCCTCGATGGTCAACATTCCGTCCGTGAAAGGACAGTGGAGCGCCATTTTCCACGGGTTGTTCTTCGTGAAGGGTGGAAGTTTTGAGGCGTCCGGGATGAGGAACTGCTGTTGTTGAGGCAGTCCACTTTCCAGGGTATCTAGTCTTCTGGTGACGGCAGAAAGTATAGAACTAATCTGCTCTGTAACGACCCTCGACAACATATTCGTGAGGGCCTCCGGGTCGAGGTTGGTTGTGGTAATTAAGGGGGATGACTGCACTCCCGGGTCCTGAGACATAGGGGCAGTGCTAGTCGAGTCACTAGGAGCTCCGGGGAGGGGAGCCTTCTTGGGCTTCGATGATCCAGGTAGTGTAGGATTCTGACGAGTCCTCACTAAAGGTCTTTTCTGAGATTTGACCTTGGCAGGAACCGAGAGCGATCTCGGGGAGGATTCGTGGTTCCCTTCAAAACCAAGAAAGGAAGAATTATTAGAAGTTGGAGAAAAAGAGGGGCTAAGAAGAGAGGTCTTAGCGCCAGACCCACCTGCCTCACTTACAACCTTACCTGTGTCTGGTTCGTCAAAAACCATGGGCTCTATGTCTAAGGTCAGAGCCGTAACATTGTCTTCAATGGGGTCCGGGTCGTCAGGGATGTCTGTATCCTGGACGAGATTGAGTTCTACGGTTTCCGCAATGTCAGCAATTATAAGAGCCGCCACTTGCCTAGGCACTGCTGCCGAAGATTTTGCGTTCGGGTAGATAAGTCTACAATAATCTTCTGAGAGGACGTAGGGCTTCCTGGCCTTTACGTTACGGGCGAAGCCGCCTACCCACAATTTCAAAGTGGCTCTTGCTGAAGTTTTAACCGCCTGGGAACTCTGAAAGAACGGGGATAAGGTTAGCAAACCCGAGGGACAAAATGATAAATGAACCCGAAGATTCATAACAGAAGTCAATGATTATCTATCATATTGATGTCGCCCAGTGAAGGGAAGTAAATACAAAAATGACTGAAAGAGGCTCACCGAATCTGAAGCGAGGGTGGAGATAAGGTCATAACAGATAAGGCAGTTGTCAGGGTGCCATACCACAATATCGTCCATCTGGATCCCACAGTCCGCGTGGGACCGACAGACAGCATGGCCGCAAGGCTGGTGAAGGACGGCCGCGCAGGCTGTCATCCGGCAACGGACCACCTGTAAAAGGAATAGTCCATGAGCATCTACTAGTTTCTCTATAAGGGGTCCCGGAGGGTCCGGGACCTGCCAGTTAATAAAATAAATGTATAGCCTTAGACTAAACATGCAGAGAACTGAGACTATTCCAATAGCAATCCGGCAGAGCCGGGTATGAAAAAGGATGCAAAAAACAGTGATGAATATATAATCATAACTAGTTCCGGGGCCCCCGTGGCCGGGGAACAGGGTAAGTAAACTTAAAGTAAACTTAAAGTAACTTAAAGTAAACTTAAAGTACCCAAGATACATCCTTAAAGTAAATAAATAGAAAACGCCAATTATGATCTAAAACTAATGTCTGTAATGAATAGGGCTCCCGGAGGGAGGATATTAATCAAAACCGTGTCAGTGTCAACCGATCTTGTAGTTAAGAGCTCGGCGGCTCCGATGTCTGATGACGGGAGGGTATGACGGGAGGGTACAACGGGAGAGCGCGGGGGGAGCCAGTGGAACCCCCCTACCTTACCTGAGGTACCGGGACAAAGGTAATGATTCATGTAGAATATAATATAATGATATGGGATATAATAAGTCCTATACGGACGATAATAGCATGAGGTACCGTAGGGGAGGACACTCCTAATATAAGTGCTCTTTCTAACAACCGTAGCTAAAAGCAAGGTTACACCAAGGTGCAGTTATACCGACTAATCACGTGTGATAGTCCCCGGTGGTCCCGGCCTTCCCCCTCCCCGACCGATGGCGACGGGAGGGGGGAGACGAAACCGCCCGGTATGAATGAATGAGACTAAGTCATACCCCGTTGGTATACTCAGTCCTCAATATGTCGGAACGTTGATGGAAGACTGAGGTACAAGCATACTTGACCCGTAAATCATAACCAACAACCATCGAGTGAGAGGAAGGGTGTACACTGAAGGGGGGGGGATGGAATAACCTCCCCAACTTGTTGGGGGGGGGGGGGGGGGTAATGGTACAGGGAAATCGCCAGTGCGCAGTGGTAGACAGGGCTACCAACTGGAGATCCCCTAATCATGACATGAAAATCCCAAAAATATGATCATAACGGAGTAAGCAATAAATATAATATCAATGCACAAATACATAAAAATAATTAATGAATTAAAAGCGAAATCACGTAAGTAAGGTTAGGCATGCAGAAAAAATATGGCGAGAGAGGGACTCGGGCGAGTAAAAAGGGAGGAGCATGACGCCATCAGGAGATGGAAAGCAGGGGTACCAACCTAGTTACTGAAGCGGTAGATCGAACAGTAAAAATAACAAAATACGCGAGAGTCCCACTCGAACCAAACGTAAAACTAGGTGGAGCGTAATAAAACAAAAGGTTTTACTAATAATAAGTGAGATGGTCGAAATTAAAGCTCCGAGAACTAGCGAAACAATCTCAATGGTGACGCTATTCACCAACATGCACGAATGCAGGCATACCAACATAACCTACTCCTGATGAAACGCTAACACCGATATAGGATAACATAAAATAAATGCTATATGAAAGCATAAAGTCGGTGTACTAAATGAATATTGCTATATGAAAGCATAAAGTCGGTGTACTAAATGAATATAAGGAAAAAACTCCTAAAGGATCGAACGAATATAAAAGACGGACGAACTAACGAGACAAAGGGCAGAGGCGAAAGTAAGAACGGGGACGCCGCTCATATATAAACACTTCTCAATAATAAAAACAAAGATGCTTGAAAGGAGTGATGGGCAAGCGTGGGTTGAGTTAGTAGTACTGGTCTGCGAGGCAGGGGAGGTTGAACGGCACCTCACTATTGGGGGATTTCGAAGAGGAGAAGTCTAAATGGTACGAGACCTCTGGTATTTCGCCCCAGTCTATACCGACACCATTAGGTGAGCGAGCTAGTTCAACCTAGCATTCCTTTACATTTTTTCTCTGGTAATATTAGCAGTTATATTCCTTTGAAATGGTGCTTAAGGAGCATTTCACTGCGCGGCACAGGGATTGAGCCCAGAAATATACAGTACAGACCACTGCTAGCTGTCCTAATGGGAGACTTCAATGCTGCAGTAAACTGGGACACTATGAATTCTACATCAAACGCAGAGGGACATAGACTACTAGAATTTGTCAACAATGAGTTCCTCCATCAGTGGGTTGATAAACCAACCAGGGGAAACAACATAACTAGATATTGTGCTAACAGAAGAAAATTTAGTATCCAGTGTTTTAGTAGGTGAAAATATAGGCAAAAATTACCACAGAATAGTTAGGTTTCAGGTAAAAATTCCTCATCCAAAAGAAAGGCAAATTATAAAAAACTAGACTACAGGTATAGTAACTGAATAAAACTATAAAAAACTAGACTAAAGACGTAGTAACTGGATAAAACTGTTGGAACACACCAAGAATTTAGAATATGACAAAACAGGGAACATTGATACATAATAGGACTCCTTTGTAGGAATATATAAAGAAAAAAAGGCTAAATGTATACTGCATAGAAAAATTTTACCAAATGGAACTCCACATCCTAAGTGGTTCAACAGAGAAATAGCCAGTGCAATAAGAAGTACAGACAGGAAACATAGGTCAATGGGTCCACAGCCTTCAATTTAGGAAATTGCCCACCACAAGAAGTTGAGCCAAAAGTAGATAAACTAGTTAGAAAGGCCAAGATCAATGAAGAGAGAAGACAAGTTTCAGCTAGTAAAGAAAACACAATAGAATTTTTTGCATATGTAAACAGTAGAAAACCAACCAAAAACAACATAAGCCCATTAAGAGACTTGGAGGGTAATCTTATAACAAATGACTTAGAAAAAGCTAAGTTGATGAATGCATATTCCACAACTGTATTCACTTGGGAAGAATCAACAACCCTCCCCAAACCAGCTATTAAATAGGAAGGGCCACAACCATTGTATAGAAACACTTATACAATGGATGATGTCAAAAAGAAAATAAAAGGACTCGGTAAGTCTAAGGCACCAGGTCCAGGTAATATTCATCCAAGAGAGGATATAGAATTAGAAGAGATAACCTCACAGTTTTACAAAATATTCCAAAAGACACCCAATGAAAGAAAAGCACCACAAGGATGGACACTAGGCAATGTTCCCCCAATTTATAAGAAGGGACAAAAAGAACAACCTGTCAACTACAGACCTGTGTGTCTAACTTCAATTCCTTTCAAACATTTTTTATACTATTAAAGTAGATTAAATAGTAGGACATATAGAGAAAAACAGTCTTCTGATAGACAGCCAACATGGTTTTAGACAAAAGAGATCTTGTGTGACAAATCTTTTGGAAATTTTTCGCAATATGTTTAGCATACAGTATATGACAAAAGTGGGGCAATAGACATCTTATACCTAGACTTTCAAAAGGCTTTTTACAAAGTTACTCATAGAAAATTGATGGTCAAAATTAGAGCACTAGGCATCATTGATGAGCCAGCTGAATGGATCAAAGATTGGCTAACAAACAGAAAACAGAGAGTTGCAATCAATGGAGAAGCTTCATAGTGGGGAGTTGTTGCAAGCGGAGTACCTCAAGGATCCATTGTTGTCCCATTGCTATATCTGATCTACATTAATGACATAGATCTAAAGTAGGATTATCTAGTAGAATAGCCAAATTTGCCGGCGATACTAAACTAGGCATAAATGCGGTGAACTGAGAAGATGTAGAAGCCTTAAGAGACAATCTAATGAAGCTAGGAGAATGGTCCAGAAAATGGCAAATCCCTTTTAATTGTGGGAAATGTAAAGTCATGCACATAGGTTATAGTAACTCACAATCAGAATACCTACTGCTGGGTAATGAACTAGAAAGTGTGGACCAGGAGGAAGATCTCAGTATTATTATCAGCAAGGATATTTACGGTTTCTTACTCTCAGTATAACACTCAAACTTAAAATCAACTTAACTGAACTTAGCTTAATTTTTAGAAATTTTACTCTTATTTAATTTTTATACTTTTTTATCCATATTTTTTCATTGGGGATTGCACATATTGTGGAGGTACTCGGCTAGTAATGGCATGCTAACTCCCTCACACAGACACCACACTCATGTTTCTCGATAATTTCATGCTTCACCTCTATCGTCACCATGCACTTTTTCTTCTCACTGCCAACATTACTACTCCCTTTCTCAGGGCCCATCACTTATTATGAAGAATGTTCACAAATATACAGTTAAAATCATATAAATAGTGCAAAGACAACATGAAAGATGTGTACTGAAGTCGATGGTCACGTGAAATGAATGAGTGATGTAGACTTAGAGCATCTGCAAGCGTGCTCATATCTCAAGTTTTGCTTGTATCTCAATACAAATATTTGCTTGGCAGCTTGCTCGTATGTCAAGGTATTACTTTTAAAAAACACTTAAGAGTAGTCATTAATATATTTTTAGTTTTTGATATAATGCTACTGCATTTACAAGTTCATGCTTTACATCTTTGAAAAAGTTTTGCTTGTTATCACATTTTAAAATTTATTTCTGTTGTCCTTGTCATCAGAAAACAAATACGCAATATACGAGCATTCCTTTAAAGGTAGATTTCATCTGCTTTGCCTGATTTTAAACCTAAAATATTTTGGAGGCTAAAGGTTTCAATTTTTTTTATTTCCTCAAGAAACGCTCAGTTTTATTTATACTATTCTACAGATATAAGAGGGGGTTGTTTATCAAGGAGATACTTTTCCTAGATTGGAAAGAGCAGTTTAATATAACTTGGACGATTCCACATACATTAAGGGTATTGGGCCTAATTTGTTTTGTGATATTTTACACACAACCTATATCCAATAATGCAGTATTGTTTAATGTAATTATTTTTCACCAAACTCAAGATGATATGGATCCTAATCTAATGAGAGACTTGTAAACAAGGTTTTATGATATAATAAGTTCAGTTTTATCCAATATTTGAGCTAAAATTCTTTCTTTGGAACACATCAATAACATCTCCAATGTCTATTCACTAAACATTGTCTAAAGGAGTCCTGGCTTATATGTCACATTTGTGGGGCTTTAGTATGTGATATAAGTGAGTAATTATATGTTAAAGTTGATTTTAAAAAGTTTTCTTGAGTTTAAGGTATCCAAAAGTCTAAACTAAAGTTAATTTCATGATCTTAATTAATTGATTATAGAAAGGAAATGCTCTATCTCTTTATTTTACTCCCACCACCTGGAAAGTCAATATGAACATTATTTGATGTTCATGGAAATAAACAGAACTTTTGGAAAGATTTCTTATCTATATTCACCTGTTGTTCATGTACATGTCCACCTTCCTCCCCACTGATTAGTGGCATCAAGGGATAGGAAAGTATCTAGACATTCCTAGCCTCCAGAGATGAAAACAGTATGAACATCAGGAGTATAGAAATAAATTTATTTTTAGTTTTTTCCCCATATTGTGATGCTCAGTTTTCTTTTTGATGAGAAATATATCATTCCTATTCTTAAACATAGTTAAGAATAACGCCATTAGAGAATATTTAGGTAAGAGAAAGAAAGAGAGGAGAAAATATCAAGGGTTTGTGGCATTAGTTTAATTTGAACTGAAAGTGAGAACTGAAATCAGCCTTTCATCTCTTAATTTGTTATGTAGTTTTGAAAGTGGTTATAGAAGTTATTATACTGTGTTTAGTGTGTGTCATCTTCCCTCCACCCTGTAATTATGTAGTTCAGAATATTACTAATTGAAGATGGATTCATTGGAATAAAAGTACAGTAGCTTTAAACTAAAACATTTTATTCCCATATGTACAATTTCTTGCCTTACTCCCCACTTCAGTTATGGGGATGTGTTATGTTAGATGTCGAAACTTTAGTAATCTGAATCATGATCTTTGTTGTTGTAGTTACTCGTGAGCCATTATCCTCTATATGGAATTCTTGGTATATGGTAGGTCGGTGGTAGTTTAGCAGTTCCAAAAGGGAAATACTCTATGTGGCAGCGAGATAGAAAATATTTCCTAATTTTTATAGTGGAGTTGACACTTTTGAAAATAATATTCTATTATTCAACTGTAGAATGGAAATATTGTCTTATTTTAGTTTAAAATACTTTTCTTTTTATATCCTAAATTGTCACAACTCACTTTTGAAAATTTATTTTAAAAGCTGTCACTATTGTAATATACTTTTACAGACAGAAATTACCTTGTATGGTAATGCCAGCACTGATGACCATGGAATTGAAGAATGGGAGTGGATAAAAGGACCTAAAGATTCTGGAAAAGCTGTTGATATGAAGGTATGTTTAATCTGTGATAGTAGATAAATATTTATCTAATGAAAGTACATGAATAGGATAAAGATTTTCTTAAAGTAATATATTTTCTTTTACATTTTCAAAATGAAATAATTTTGCTGGGTAAGCTAGTATTTTCTTTTATTTCTTGTAAGAAATACAGACTGGTTTTACATATTTCACAAGATTCTTTCATCACACGTCTTGGTGATAAGTTACCTGGCGTCTCTCGGTCCCTATCTTGGTTGTAAGTCGACAACTACCTGTAAGCAGAAATAATGCTGTACCCAGTGAAAATTCATCTCTACTGCCTTAATGTTCAGTCCTTACATAATTCAATTGAATGTTAATGGTCTTAAAACCCATTTACATCTAGGGGAAATTCAGACTATTAAAAGATTATAAAGCTGTGATGCAATATGCCTACAGTATACTAATGATACTGTTCTTTCAATAGAAGATTACAATCTAGCATCTCGCTCAGTCCCTTCTCCTACATCCATAACAAAATAACTCATTATGCTAAGATATTTAACACTTCAGAATTTAAATTATCTGGAGTTAAAGTACATGTGAATAATAACTCTTAATATTTTTAATATATGCAATCAACCCTTGTGTAATTATAATTTGCAAAATCTAACCAAAGAATTCGCAGTAATGCAAGATTTCCTATTCATTGGAGACTTCAATGTCCACAACCCTCTATGGGACACATTGTTTAGCATTGAAACAAATGGCTCTAAGGTTGAACAAATAGTAAATGATCGCAACCTATGTATATTAATTGAAGAAGATACCAGCACTTATTATTAAAAATCTCGGGGAACATATTCCTCAATAGACGAAACTTTTTCTTCCAACAATATTATAGATAGATATGAATGAAGTGTGCTAGACGACCTTTAGAGCAGTGACCATTTTCCTATACTAGTAACAGTGTTCAGATGTAGCCTACAAGTTCTCCCACTCAGTGTTCTAGCAAAAATAAAGCTGACTGAGATAGGGTTAACTACTGCACTGTAATTGTTCATTGGCTACTTTCCTCTTGGTAAGGGTAGTAAAGACTCTTTAGCTATGGTAAGCACCTCTTCTAGGAGAAGGACACTCCTAAATCAAACCATTGTTCTCTAGTTTTGGGTATTGCCATAGCCTCTGTACCATGGTCTTCCACTGTTTTGGGTTAGAGTTCTCTTGCTTGAGGGTACACTCGGGCACACTATTCTATCTAATTTCTTTTCCTCTGGTGTTGTTAAAGTTTTTATAGTTTATATAGGAAATGTTTATTTTAATATTTTTTCTGTTCTTAAGATATTTTATTTTTCCTTGTTTCCTTTCCTCACTGGGCTAATTTTCCTGTTCGGACCCCTGGGCTTGTAGTATCCTGCTTTTCCAACATGTGTTGTAGCTTAGCAAGTAATAATAATGATGATAATTTATGCTTCTATTTATCACATATTTTTACCCCAAATTTATTTATTTCTATCCATTATATTTATTATGTATTTTATTTTATTCAAACCATGGTTCAATGATGATTGAAGACGCACTTATTTAGAGAAGCAGGGGCAATAATCTTTGGAAGGGTAACAGATCAGATTTGACTTGGAATAACAATACTTGGCTTAGAGCTTTTTCTCAGAGAGTTTATAATTTAACCATAAAAGAAACCCTTTCTGGTACAGCCCAGGAACAAAAGTGGTGGATTACCCTTAAATCTATGCCTTTTGGAGTAGAATTGACAGTTCCTCCTTTACTTAAGCCAGAAGTCTCAGTCGCTCACTGTCCAAAGGAAAAGGCATCCCCTTTGGCTAATGTGTTTGGCAGTAAGTTGAGTAATGAGAAACTGGATCTTCTTCATTCCTGTTTTCCTGAGTCTAAACTAACTAGGTTAACTTTTCGATCTCATGAAATTAAAGTTCTCTGGATGGACCTAGATTCTTATGGAATAGTAGACCCAAATGGTATTTTTCTTTTGTTTTTTATAAAGACTGCAGATTTCTTAGCTCCAAAGTTATCTGTTATTTTGCGTAAGTTATCAAAAAGAGGAGCTTTTAGGACATGTTGGAGAATTAGTGATGTTGTTACTCCACTATGTAAATGTGTTTGTGGTAGCTGAAGTCCAACTGATTACTGCCCAATTTCCATAACTCCCATACTATCTAAAGTTTTTGAATGTTTTTTGGCAACACAACTTAATAGTTTTGCTGAATGTAATCATCTTTACCCCAGTTTGCAATTTGATTTTTATAATGTTCTTAGAGCCAGTGATGCCCTTCTTATAATCTCCAATGCTGTATAGAAATCCCTTGATTGTGGTCAGGAAGTTCGTATGATTGGCCTTGATTTTAGTGCTGCCTTTGACCGTATTAATCATGAGGCACATGTTTTCAAACTCAAACTGTTTGGAGTGGGTGGTTGTTTCTTAGCATCATTATTAAATTTTTAAGTAATAGATTGCAAAAAATTGTTGTTGATGCAAGAAGTGTCCTACAAGCTTTAGAAGTTTATAATTCCAGTAACCCTTTAATTCTCAAGATTGTCGAGTTGCTTTTTATTATTAGGCTGAGAGGTAAAACAGTTTGATTTTGCTTGCTGGGCACAAACAAAGTGCCCAGGTAGTATTTTCTCCAATATTAGTATTGGTTCCCGGCAATGATGTGTTGTCAGTTGCCAGGAAAATTTTAGCTCTAGGGATTCTATGACAGGTCCATTGGAACCTGAACGCTGAGTTCTCTCTCATCCACAGTGAGTCTGCTTGGCCCATTGAAACACTGCCCTAGAGCAGAGAAGTTGATATTACTGTATTTCTGGGTCGACCTGTGACGGCCGGTGAAAAGTCCTTCTTTGTACCTTTTCTGATATAAATCTTCCAAATATACCAGAGAAAAATAAAAGCATGGAATGCAGAGGTTACTACCTTCGCGCGAGCACCTCGTGAGTGTCGTGTATACATCATGGGCGTGTGAAAACCACTATTCACAGGCTGTCTTCCAATTAGATAACTCCTTCATCAAAGGGAAGGGCCGTAACAAAGACCCTAGAAACCACACTTGTACCACGCCACCGTCACCTACACGAACACCCTCCAGGTCATCCTTCTGTTTTGGACTTGCCCGCTAAGTCATAAATTTTTTTGTTCGGTGTTTTTCGCAAGTGATTGTCGTTAATTCAATATGACTGACGTTGCTACTTCACTTTTACCAATGTTAAGTACCATTGTGGCGGGATGTTGCAAGAACAAGCCCCACACCCTTGAATCACACTAAACAGACAAATGTCTCCTCTGCACAAACTTTCCCCTTACTTTATCATTAACCAGACTCTTAGACAAAAAGGACATAAACACAAACCATAACCTTAAAACTATATTTATGAATACCAAAACAATCACTTAATACTAAAAAATCACCAACCATATTCCATAACCAAAAAAAATCACACTTAGCACTACAATCTTAACTTACTATATATAGAAAACACATTCAAATAACCACATGAAAAACAAAAAGCTAAAAATTCCCTTCAACTCCAAACATAAACGTAATTAATATATATATTTCTGAGTGGACTCCTTCGTCCACACAAGGGCCAACAGTCTTTAATTGCCCAAAAAACCACAACCTTATAGCAACCGCGACACTGACAAATATCAACACAACTGCATTGATTGATTTTGGGTCGTGTGCGTTGTCATCATAATCATCATCATCATACGTAGTCTTGTTCAACAGGCCAGGTCATCAACGCTTGGGAAATCCGAATGAGCAGTCTAACACAATTAATTACAGGCCAGGTCATCAACAATTATCCAAATCCAAGCAGTCGTGCCAAGTTCCTTATTATAGCCAAGTCGTCATCAATTACTGTCACATTCAAAGAAAATCTCTCCAAAGGAGGAATCACGGCTTTTTAAATCAATCAACACTTCCACGCTGGTCAGAAAAATATAAATATAATCCAGCTCTCACACAACTGCCTTAAGCTGCAGTCAAATAAAAAAAGCATTCGCTCCGAAACATTCACCACTATCGTAACCTAACTAAAAAAACAAACAATCTCATTTGAACCAACAGTCTTTCTCACCACCAACGATCGATACACTAACTACTTTCGCTCGCTGACACAATCTCTCTCTCTCTCTCTCTCTCTCTCTCTCTCTCTCTCTCTCTCTCTCTCTCTCTCTCTCTCTCTCTCTCTCTCTCTCTCACAGGATTTGGCAAAAAACAAAATATAAAAATAAAGCAAAAATAAATCCTCCACATTCCTCCCCCCTTACTTTGCCAAATCCTACTCACACAAAACTTACAATATTTTTTTCAATACCCAGTCGCAGTCGGGAACGGGACCTCTACTCTGAGTAACTGGGCCTCCATACACTCTCTCATTCACTTCTTCCTTATCACAATCATTCGCTACATTAACACTATTCTTATCTAAATCCCTATCATCTAATATATCATGTACAATCCCATCTACCTCGTTCTCGTTTGGCCCTATAATTACACTCATTTCTGTAAACAGTTCATCCATTTCATCAAAAACATTCTCAACTTTAGCAAAAGATTCATTCATGCTACTTATCATTCTCCTGTCTCTCATTCTTGCGTTATTCATTTTTTCTTTTACATCATCTAACGAAAAGCCACACACACTATAAGTATCATTCATACTCAGCCACGTTTCATCTGTATTAATACATTTATCCTCCACACTCACTTGTACATTTACACCCTTGTCATACTTATTCGTATTCTTACCTATACCTATAAATTTCCCTTGCACTTTCTCCTCACTTAAAACTTTCAAACGCCTCTTTTTCCTATACTGTATTCAACTAACACTAATTGTTTATTTTCCAGCCCTAATTTCTCATGCATACTAGATTCATACTTGCTCATTTCCAACCAATTACTCATCCCATTCTCACAAACAATAATCCTATTCCTTCCACACACACAGGAGAACTCACCCAGCTGAACCCTCTTACACTCTAGTTTCCCGAACATCCTGGCTGATTTACTCCCTTTTTCCTACATACCCTAGCTACATGCCCATCTACACCACATTCAGTACACTTACCCCGCGGCTCCTTGCACATTCTAGCATAATGACCATCCTTACCACAATTACCACAAATTACATTCACATGATTACTATGACATCCACTCGCTATGTGCCCAGTCATACCACACTTATAACATTTTACCCCTTTCTCTTTCTTGCACTCGCTAATTCTATGCCCTACTTCACCACATTCAAAACAAGCACCTAGAGCCCATCTACATTCATTCTTCTTATGACCTTCCTTTCCACACCTATAACACTTTTCATTACGGACACGACTATCTGACATACCTCGATGCGCACTAACACTCCTATCCCTCCAAACCTGATTCCCTTGCCTAAACCCTTCATTTGTCCTTGCAGGTATTCCCACATTACTCGCCCTAACACTCCTATCTACTACACTATCAGCTACCCTCATCGGTCCTCTCATAACAGCATCTCTAAAACTAACAAATTCTGGCACACTTTCCTCCATTCCAGTTCTTACACTCACAGATTTACTTTCTTTCATACACCTATCCAACTCGTAATCCTCAACTATCTCTAAAATATCATCCCATGTCAATCTTTCTTTTGTCCACCTCATTTTCTCCTTCTGTTTCAAATTAACAAACTCAGCAACATTCTCGGGTACAGTAGCCAAAAACTTCTTCATTAACTCCTTATTCTCATTTATACCTTCATCCCCATACTTCTTCCTAGCTAAAGTTTCCAACCTACATACATACATCGATATCGCTTCTCCTGCATTCATCCGTGCTTCATCAAAATCATTCTTACGCTTATACTTAACACTCCCTTTCATACGTTTTACCTGCTCAATTATTCTCTTTTTCACACTTTCATAATCAACGTCCCCTACACTCATTATCACTCCATACATCGTCAACAAATACCCAGTCAAATATTCTCCTAACTCCCTAGCCCAAACTCTTTTACTATCACCATACTTATCCTGACAATACCTCTCATACTCCTTGAAAAACTCATATACATCCCTACTACTATGCTCATTGAACCTTTCACACCGAGGTACCTCTCTCATAAACACAGTCTTACACACATCACGTTCATTCTCACTGCTATCATCACTGCTACCTTCCTTCTTGTTTCCTTCTTCCTCATTTGAATATAATGAATCCACTTCCACACTTAAATTCCTATCCTTAACCATTCCCTTCTTACCCTTTTTCTTACTTACTACTTTCACCCATTCACGATCGTCCTTGCTATCAGCCTGATACTTTTTCTTCTCTTTCTTCACATCACTTTTACCTTTCCTTTCATCTTTCCTCTCACCTTTCTGTTCATCCTTACTATGCCTAATTCCCTTATCTAAAATATCACCATCACTATCACTTCCTTTCCCATTATCACCTACCTTAACCTTCTCTTCCACTACCAACCCATTACCCGAAGCTGAGGACACTCCTCCGACTGCACCTTCACCCATCATAGTTTTCATCATCCCCATGACTTGCCCCATCATAGCTTCCAATCGGTTCTCCATCCGTTCCTCATTCTCTTTCATCCTCATCTCAACACATTCTTCCACTCTCTCTACAGTTCCCTTTAACTCCCTAAGCTCCTTCTGCATCGCCGCATTCTCCCAGTTCAACCTCTCATTCTCTACTAGCAACCTCTCCTCACGCTCCTTACTCAGCCGCAATTCCTCCTTCAAAACCCTTAACTGCTCCTCCATTTTTCATCAACCTTATATCTAATATCTTATCCTATCAGTCCTTCGTCTAAGAGTCCAGCTTCAATCCCACCTCGGCTGTCCCTGTTCGGGCGCCAAAATAATGTGGCGGGATGTTGCAAGAACAAGCCCCACACCCTTGAATCACACTAAATAGACAAATGTCTCCTCTGCACAAACTTTCCCCTTACTTTATCATTAACCAGACTCTTAGACAAAAAGGACATAAACACAAAGCATAACCTTAAAACTATATTTTGAATATTTAACTTAGCCGGTGAATATATAATAGCTGCTACTCAGCGGCTCGACAGAAAACACACTCAAAAACTCGCGAGCGATCGCTATGAAGGTTGCGGGTGTGACCACCAGCGCCAACTATCGGCCAGATACCACTCTTGCATGTAAACAAACCCTTCAATTCTTCTCTGTCGACCTTGACGACAAGACGTATCATTACTCGCTGTAGAACCTGGAGTTTTCTCAACATATTTGGTGAAGTACTTCATTTTGGTTTGAGCTTTCGCTATACAGGTGTTTTATCTTCAACTTAAATCTTGAACTCGTTTTTGGATAGATTTAATTTTTGATGACTTTGGATTGTTTTTTGGACTTTCCTTGACTTTTAAATGGCCGACCCTTCCCTTAGTACGGAAGTGTGTTTAGGCTTTTAGCAATTATATTATCATGTTATAGATTAATTATAGATTTTCCTCTATATATTTTATATCTCACCCGCCTTTATTAGGCCTCTTCGATTAGCTTTCCATTTATAATAAACATCAAGATGAATTTTAATGATTGGTTTATATGCGACCTTTCCTGAGAGTAGGCGGTCCTAACTTGGAAACCGAAGTTAAACAACGTTGAGCCCTTTCAATCGTAAATAACTTTTACAGAGCTAATGATTTAAAACTTATTAAATGAATATTTTTTAGTAGATATTTTATGAAAGATTTTCTTTGAATAATCTTCGTACTGTTTCAAAGATGAACTAACGTTTAGTTTATTTATGCTACGCAGTTTGCGCTCTATCGTTACGATAGAGAGAGAGAGTATCACGGTTTCACTTTGCAGAAAGAGTAAATCGATTCTGACGTTTTGTTCATTCTTCTTTCAAAGCTTAAATGTTTTAAATTCTATTTTAAAGGAACTTTTTAATTGAAAAACCTTTCAGTTTTTTCCTTTGGTCAAATAACTTGTTTTTTGACGAAACGTAAGTGGGCTCTTCTCTTAGGTGCGAAATCAAGAGAGAGAGAGAGAGAGAGATAGAGACGGAGGGAGAGAGAGGAGAGAGAACGTTCCGATCTTTATCTCGTCCCAAGCGAGTAACGTTGTTCTCGAGTTACTCTCGTCCCTAGTCTCTGTACGGGGAGAAAGGATAAAACGTTTTTAGTTTTTTATTCTCGTCCCAAGGCACTGTACGGTGAGAGATTGAAAACGTAGTTTTGAATGAACTAGTGTTTAGTCTCTTCCCCAGCCACTGATCTTTTTATCTTAAAATATGCTTACTGTTTTTTTGCTGGTATTAATGTGCTTACATTATACGACTGATTTCGCAATTATAACCTTTTGATGAGGGTAGAATTGCGTGCTTCAGGTAGAAATCAGTTTTATTCATACCTAATGTGAATTGTTATAAAATTCGATTTCAGTGAAATAAGTGCAAAACAGAAAATCGTAGTGATAAAGTGATATTGCGCAAAGTGTTATCAGTGTTGCGACCGAGGGTTCGTCTGTTCGTGCCTGTCGTTCGCCTAGTCCGGGACCTCTTGCAAGCTCCCAAGCCCAGGGGAGAAGTAATGTCGTACGACTTATGGGTTCGAGAGGCCTTGATCAGCGAACAGACGTTCCCTCTATGGTATCAGGCGTATCTCACCAAGATCAACCCTACCATAAGGCGAGAGAGACGATTTTCTCCTCATCATCCGAAGGCTTTTCGCATAAGAAACCGTGGAACAAGGTTTCGAGGCCCTTTAAGCAAAAGTCAGTCCTTTCAGGACAGGTCCAGCATCCTGGTTTTAACTATTAGGACAGCTCTGACCCTATGCAGTCATCGGAAGACTGCTCGCCGCCTAAACAAAAGCGTAACACAGACTCCGAGAGTCTTTTTGTAGGCAAGGTTTTGCAGTCACAGACGTTACCCTCGTCTCTTACCGCAACCATTCCCGTTGATCCTAAATGGGTTGTACAGCAAGACATGCAGAATAAGCTTGCCTCCCTTATGGAAGACTATTCTGCCGATAAGTCCGTTGAGCCTAGCCGTTTATCTCATCGAGATCCTGGCCTTCAGCCACCCAAACGTTCCTTTGTGCGTCCTGTTGACGTTGGCGTAGCCAAGTCACGTCAGTCAGGTTGTTTAGAACCACACTCGATGCGGTCTCGTGTGGATTTTCAGCCGCATTTGGACGTTAGGCCACTTGCTGATGCTCCTGTTGACGTTCAGGACGTTCGCCAACCATCGGAGTTGAATTGTTTTGACGCTGAGCGTCAACCTCCGCATTCTAGAGTTGTTTTGACTGCTTAGACTAGGCGGTCAAAGCAGTCTCGAGTGGACGCTGTGCGTCCTCACGCACCTGTTGTTGTTGACAGTTCACAGACTGTCAAGCAGTTACATGACGTTGCGTCCTGGTCCGCTACTAATGCACCAGTGCGTGTGGACTCTGCTTGTAAAGCATTGCCACCACGGTAGGTCTCTCCCTTGCTTGAGACTCGGCTATTGTCGGACAAGGTTCCTTCAGATGAGGAAGTTGCTGTTCCCCCTCCTACTGATATTCCCTTGAGGACTCTGTCAGACGGAGAGGAGCCTAAAGCTGCTTAGCCCTCTATGGACTTAAAATAAATCATACTGATTTTTAAGGATCTTTGTCCGGATCTTTTTGTAACTGCTGCTCCTCGTTCGCCTAAACGTCAGAGTTTACTCTAGGCCTAGCTACTTCGAAGCCGTTGTTTTATAAGCTAGTGCTCTCTCGCTTTTCTAAGAGAGCTTTACGTTTGCTAGGCGACTGGTTTATCACCAGGAGGAGTTTGGGGGAGACAGCCTTTGCTTTCCCTACTTTTAAGCTGGCTTATAGAGCGAGAGTCTGATATGACACGAGAGAAGTTCTCGGCTTGGGAGTTCCTGCCTCTGCCCAGATAGACTTCTCAAACCTCATAGACTCTCCCTGGCGCCTGGCCATGAGACGCTCCAAGATTTTATGGTCGACTTCAGAGCTATTTTCGAGCGTTTGAAGTTTTGCTGTACAATTATGTCATGCATAAACAAGGCTTTCAGGGATGGCTCCTATGATCTGACAGCCACGTTCTCTGCAGGAACAAGTCCCTCAGGGATGGCTCCAATGATCTGGCAGCCATGTTCACTGCAGGAGTACGTAAGAGGCAAGTGCGCTCAATGTGTTCATTGTCAAGACAAACTTCACGATGAAGTCTACCAGGCTGTCTTGACAGCATTTATGGAAGGCGACTGGATGGTCTCTCTCGACATTCAGGAGGCATACTTCCACATTCCTATACACCCGGATTCCCAACCGTTTCTGAGGTTTGTTTACAGGAATGTGGGGTACCAGTTTCGAGCCCTGTGCTTTGGCCTCAGTCCTGCTCCTCTCGGGTTTACGAGGCTCATGAGGAATGTGGCAAAATCCCTCCATCTATCGGGGATCCGAGCCTCCCTGTACTAGGACGACTGGCTTCTCAGAGCATCGTCCAGTCTTCGCTGTCTGCAGGATCTACATTGGACGTTGAGTCTGGCCAGGGAGTTGGGACTTTTGGTCAACCTAAAAGTCCCAACTGATCCCATCCCAGATTATTCTATATTTGGGGATGGAGATTCGCAGTCCAGTTTTTTTCGGGCTTTTCCGTCTGCCACCGAATAGAACAAGCCCTGCTCGAAGTCCAACTAATGCTGAAAAGAAAACGTTTGTTCAGTCAGGAGTTGGAACAGTCTCGTAGGGACTCTCTCATCCCTGGAGCAGTTTGTCTCACTAGGGAGACTACACCTTCTGCCTCTCCGGTTCCATCTAGCCTCTCACTGGAACTAGGACAAGACGTTAGAGACTGTATCATTCCCAGTCTCCGAACCAGTAAAGGCATGCCTGAAATGGTGGGATGGCAATATCAGTCTGAGAGAGGGACTATCCCTAGCAGTCAAGAACCCAAACCACGTGTTGTTCTCAGACGCGTCGGATTTGGGTTGGGGTGCGACCCTGGATGGTCGGGAATGCTCGGGTCTGTGGACCTCAAGTCAGAAGAGCATGCACATCAACGGCAAGGAGCTATTAGCAGTCCACTTGGCCTTGATGATATTCGAAAGCTTCTTCGAAACTAAGTGGTAGAGGTAAACTCAGACAACACCACAACTTTGGCGTACATCTCCAAGCAATGAGGCACACACTCCTTCACGCTGCTCGAGATCGCAAGGGACCTTCTCTTACGGTCAAGAAATCGAGGCATCTCCCTGTTGACGAGATTCATCCAGGGGGACTTGAACGTCTTGGCAGACTGTCTCAGTCGCAGGGGTCAGGTGATACACACGGAATGGACCCTCCACAAGGACGTGGGCAAGAGTCTTTGGGCTACTTGGGGTCAACCCACCATAGACCTCTTTGCCTCCTCGTTGACCAAAAGGTTACCAATCTATTGCTCTCCAGTCCTAGATACAGAAGCAATCCACATAAACGCGTTTCTACTGGATTGGTCTCTTCTGGACTTATATGCATTCCCACCATTCAAGATAGTCAACAAGGTACTGCAGAAGTTCGCCTCTCACGAAGGGACAAGGTTGACGTTGGTTGCTACCCTCTGGCCCGCGAGAGAGTGGTTCACCGAGGTACTTCAATGGCTGGTAGACTTTCCAAGAAGTCTTCCTCTAAGGGTAGATCTGTTACGTCAGCCCCACGTAAAGAATGTCCATGAAAGCCTCCCCGCTCTTCGTCTGACTTCCTTCAGACTATCGAAAGACTCTCAAGAGCTCGAGGCTTTTCGAAGGAGGCAGCCAGTGCGATTGCAAGAGCGAGGAGAGCTTCTACCATTAGAGTATACCAGTCGAAGTGGGAAGTCTTTTGAGACTGGTGCAAGTCAGCATCTGGATCCTCGTCCAGTACCTCTGTAGCCCAAATCGCTGATTTTCTTTTACATCTTAGAAAGGTTCGCTCCCTTTCAGCTCCCACGATTAAGGGCTACAGGAGCATGTTGGCTTCGGTCTTTCGACATAGAGGCTTAGAATTTTCCAACAATAAAGATCTCCAAGATCTCCTTAAGTCTTGCGAGACCTCTAAGGAACGTCGTTTGGCAACTCCTGGATGGAACTTAGACGTGGTCATAAGGTTCCTCTTGTCAGACAGGTTTGAGCCATTACATTCAGCCTCCCTGAAGGATCTCACCCTCAAGACACTTTTCCTAGTGTGCTTGGCTTCGGCTAAAAGGGTCAGTGAACTTCATGCCTTCAGTAAGAACATCGGTTTTTTCTACAGAAAAAGCCACTTGTTCACTTCAACTTGGTTTCCTGGCCAAAAAATGAACTGCCTTCTCGTCCTTGGCCTAAATCTTTTGATATTCCTTGCTTATCAGAGATCGTAGGCAACGAACTGGAAAGAGTATTATGTCCTGTTAGAGCTCTTAAGTTCTATTTAGCTCGTACTAAGTCATTACAAGGTAAATCTGAGGCATTATGGTGCTCAGTTAAGAAACCACCATTGCCTATGTCAAAGAATGCTTTGTCATATTTTATCAGATTTTTTAATACGAGAAGCTCATTCTCACTTGAATGAGAAAGACCGATGGTTGCTTAAGGTTAAGACGCACGAAGTTAGAACTATAGCAACCTCCGTGGCCTTCAAGCAAAATAAATCTCTGCAAAGTATTATGGACGCGACTTTTTGGAGAAGCAAGTCAGTGTTCGCGTCATTTTACTTAAAAGATGTCCAGACTCTTTACGAGGACTGCTACACACTGGGTCCATTCGTTGCAGCGAGTGCAGTAGTGGGTGAGGGTTCTACCACTACATTACCCTAATTCCAATATCCTTTTTAATCTGTCTCTTGAAATGTTTTTTTGGATGTACGGAAGGCTAAGAAGCCTTTCGCATCCTTGTTGATTTGGCGGGTGGTCAAAGTCATTTCTTGAGAGCGCCCAGATTAGGGGTTTGATGAGGTCCTGTTGTATGGGTTGCAGCCCTTAATACTTCAGCTCCTGGGAGTCTTTCAGCATCCTAAGAGGATCGCTGGGCTTCGTGAGGAAGACAGACTTACAAAGCAAAGTAATCGTCTAAGACTCTAAGTCAACTTCCTTACCAGGTACCTATATATTTTGGTTTTGTTATATTGATAACTGTCAAAAACTCTTAGCTTATACGCTGTAAACTTAATTAACTCTGGTCTCTACCCACCGCCTTGGGTGTGAATCAGCTATTATATATTCACCGGCTAAGTTAAATATTTAAAAAAGGGATTTTGACGTAGGAAAAATCTATTTCTGGGCGAGGGACCTGTGCCGCCCAGTGAATAAGCTCCATTTAGCACTTATTCTTAGGTAATTTACTGCTAAATATACCAGAGAAAAAATGTAAAGGAGTGCTAGGTTAACTAGCTCGCTCACCTATTGGTGTCGGTATAAAATTGGGCGTATAATCCAGAGGTCCCGCACTATTTAGATTCATCCACGACAGAAACCCCAATAGAGGAGAGCCGTTCAACCTCACTCGGTACTACTAACACTGCATCCGCTCAGAACCCAACTCCTTAGCACCCAAAGTTTGGGGACTCCAAGGGAGAGGAGCTGGGAGGGTTCACTGGGCGGCACAGGTCCCTCGCCCAGAAATAGATTTTTCCTACGTCAAAATCCCTTTTCTGGGCTCGAACCTGTGCCGCCCAGTGAATCTATACAAGAGAAATGTCACCAAACTTGCAAAATAAAGGAAAAAACATAAGCGTAAGGGAAATACAGGATGCTTTAATCAGAGATGAGTACCAAAAACAATTATAAGGGTATCTTAAATATGAACATAAATCCACTTGGTAGACCATTGACAAATAAGGTAGGTATAATAATGCCGTGAGTGATAATATATACAGATACTCAGGAGTTTAAAAATTTACAAATATAATAACAGTATTCAGGTGCGAGACCAACGAATACAATAGGGTATAAATGAGGCAGGTAAGAGGGAGAGATAAAGAGACAAGGCATTAACCTGTGAGTTACCTGGGAGTAACTACGCTCCCTGCAGCTACTGTAGAAAATTTTAGGGCTTCCAAATGTTTAAGGTAGTGTTTCTTGAACACTGACGGTGATTTCCACCCTGTATACCTGGAAAGGTCCGTAAAATTCATGTGGTGAAAAAAGTTCACCGAAGTAGCAACCGCTCTGATATCATGTGCAAGAGGAAAAGAGTCAGGGCTAGCTTGTTTAATAAAATACAAAATTTGTTGCCTGATCCCTTTAATAGTAATGGTACCGCCTTGTTCTCTAACGAATAGAGGCCCCGAGGAGTTAGAGGAGGTCCGGGATAAATAAGACCTAAGAGTAGTAACAGGGCACAGAGACGGATCTTGCGTGAGGGGAACAATTTTCCAGGAGGACCATCTGTTCTGAGGGTCTTCGTTCTTAGCCAAAAAGAATTTGTTAGGAGAAAGAAGGACCTCTCCCGAAGGCAGAAACTCAATATGACCCGGGTCTCTCGACAAGGCTGCCAGTTCAGAAATTCTTGCCCCGGAAGCCAAGCTCACCAGGAAAAGTGTTTTCCTGAGAAGGGGAATGTAATCACAAGAACTGTTAATGGTATCAGAAGCCAATTTGAGTACATCATTAAGGAACCAGGTCACCGGGGTAGGACGAGTAACCGGTTTCAGTCTGGCACAGGCTTTCGGAATTGAAGCTAACAAAGAGTCGGTTAAGTCTATGTTAAAACCCACTTGGAAGATCTTTTTCAAAGCAGATTTAATAGTGGTGATAGTATTGGCTGCCAGACCTGATTCTAATAAAGATCTAAAGAAAGTGACTGTAAGGTTCAAGTTCATACAGTTCACGTCTGAGTCTATCAAAAATTTTGCCAACTTTTTAACTGCAGAGTCATACTGGCGGATGGTGGAATCCCGTTTATCCGATTCTAGGAACAGGGTGTTTTGAGGATCAATATTGGCACCATGCATGGCCGCAAACTTCATAAAGTCCATAAAGTTAGGGCGCTCTGAATGTTTGAGAAAGCGTACACAACGCGTGTTTGTACTATCTGAGACAGAACCGGATTGGGTATCGGGTGAGGGTATAGTCTCAACTCTCGCAGGAGAGGATACCAGTTGCTCTTGGGCCAGTTGGGTGCGACCAAGGCTACTTGTCCCTTGAAGGATCTCAGCTTGTCTAGAACTTTCAGCAAAAGATTCACCGGGGGAAAGAGATAAATCTTTTCCCAGATGTCCCAATTCTGTGACATGGCGTCTGTGGCGTAAGCCTGAGGATCTAGATTGGGAGCCACATATACTCTCAATTTGTGGTTGGACTCCGTGGCGAAGAGGTCCACTTGTAGACCGGGAACCTGAGAGAGAATCCACCGAAATGACTTTAGATCGAGTGACCATTCCGATTCTAGAGGGGAGGTCCGGGACAGGGCGTCTGCCACTACATTCCGGACTCCCGCCAGGTGGACAGCTGAAAGATGCCAACGGTTCAAGGCTGCTAGGGAGAATATGGCTACTAGAACATGGTTCAGAGGCCCTGACTTTGACCCGCCTCTGTTGAGGCAGCGGACCACCACTTCGCTGTCGAGGACCAGACGAAGGTGTTGTCTCTTGGGAAGAGCGAGACGTTTCAGGGTTAGAAGAACTGCCATGGCCTCCAGCACATTGATGTGAAATTGGCGGAACAAGGGAGACCAAAGACCTTGAACTTTCCTGAGCTGAGAATAGCCGCCCCAACCTGATAAGGATGCGTCCGTGTGAATGATTAATTTCGGAGGCGAAAATCGAAGGGGAACTGACTTTGACAGACTGTTTGCTCTTGTCCAAGGAAGAAGTCTTTCCCGTAGAATGGGAGGAAGGCGGACTTTCCTGTCCCGGAGCTTCCGGTTCGCCCTCGAACGCCAGACACGATTGATATCTTTCAATTTTGCCTTCAGAAGAAGATCCGTCACTGAGGCAAACTGAAGGGACCCCAGAATCCTCTCTTGGAGTCGTCTGGAACTTACTTTGTCTTTGAGAAAGCGTTTGGTGTTCCTTGCAATCTCTAACCTCTTGGGTTTGGGAAGACACAGAGTATGAGATATAAGATCCCATTGCAGGCCGAGCCATTGGAACTTCGATTTTGGAAAAAGACGGGACTTCTTGAAGTTGATCTGGAAGCCTAGAGATTGAAGATAATGGATGACTTTGTGAGTGGCTTTTAGGCAATTTTGGGAGGTGTCTGACCAAATGAGCCAGTCGTCCAGATAGGCTACTACTTGAATCCCTTGATTTCTGAGTTCCTGAACAGCGACTTCTGCTAACTTTGTGAAGATCCTTGGGGCGATGTTGAGCCCGAAAGGCATCACCTTGAAGGAGTAACTTTTGTCCCCTAAGCGAAAGCCTAGATACGGACGGAAGTGTCTCGCTATCGGGACGTGATAATAGGCGTCTGTAAGATCGATAGAGGTGGTGACGGCCCCACGGGGAAGTAAGGTCCGCACCTGCGAGACGGTAAGCATTCGAAACTTGTCGCATTGAATGGACAAGTTGAGAAGGGATAGGTCTAGAATCACTCTTCTCTTGTCTGAATCCTTCTTCGGGACACTGAACAGCCGACCTTGAAACTTCAGGTGTTTCGTTTCTTGTATGGCGTTCTTTTGTAAAAGATCCTGGACAAATTCGACCAGGTCCGGAGTGGAATGTTGATGAAATTTGTTCGGAGGAGGAGGTCCTTGAACCCAACTCCACCCCAGTCCCTTGGAGATGATACTGAAAGCCCAGGGACTGAACCTCCATTTGTTGCGGAAGGCATAGAGCCTCCCCCCTACCTGCTGCACCTCAGTATTGGTTTGAGGAGTTGCCTCCACGTCCGCCTCGGAAGTTCTTTCCCCTGCGAAAGGCTCTTCCCCTGCCTTTGTTCTGGTTAGAACCACGGTGGTAGCCTCTACCTCTACCATAACTCTGGGAAGAGCTATGAGCCTCATAAGACTGGTTAAAGGCAGGAGAAGTGGCGGAGGCACCGGAAAGCTGGCTCTTAGGGAGCAGAACGGTGACATAGTCGTCCGAAGGAGCCTGAGAGGTGGAAGGCTGTGCAGGGGCAACAGGAGATGGGGGAAGAGGCAGCCGGAAAATGGACGAACCACTCTGCTGTTGCCTGAACTGGGTGGAGGTATATGGACGGAGCTTCTTCCTACCCCGGGCTTGGTAATTTGCAGGGTCATATTTACGTTTAGGAGTCAAACCCCAACGGGCTTTAAGGCTCTGGTTGACTCTAGTGGCCTCCGCCAAGACTTCCTCTACGAGATCCTCAGGGAAGAGGTTTGAACCCCAACAGGAGGACCGGATAAGCTTATTAGGTTCATGCCTAATAGTCGCCTCTGCCAGGACATGTTTGCGACACCTGCGTTTAGCAGTAGCGAAGTCATACAGGTCATAGTATAATGACTGCAACGTAGCCTTGTTGAGAGACTTAAAAATACTCTCAGTATCGTAAGTCAAGGCTATCGACTCCGTGGAAGTGGCCAAGTTCAGAGTACGGCCAACGCGTAGGCTTGAATCATACTCCTGTTTAATGAGGGATTCCGGGAGACGGGGAAGCCGCTCACTAAACATTACTGAAGCACAGTCTGCTGCTAGCTTGCCAGAGGTAAAAGTGGTATGGACGTTGTCCCAACACTCAATGCCTGAAGGAAGAAGGAGGGAGATTGGATCCACCTCTCGGATGGGAGGCAAGGGCTTCTCCTCCAGAGCATATTGGAAGGCAAGCTCTGCTACCTTATTGACACATGGAGTCACGGTGTTTTTGTCCATTAAGAACATTGTGAAGGAGCTCTTATAAGGCGTCAACATGGTGTTGGTGCAGCCGATGTCATTCAGGAATCTGGCCCACACAGATTGGGCTTGCTCTTTGGGGAAGATGACTGTCTCTTTGGGGACCTTGTCTAACCGAACCAAAGCTTCCTCGGTAAGCCTGGCATAACCATGAAATGGAAATGCCAGACCAGGAGGAAAGAATTCAAAGTCCTCTAGGGGACGAGTGCCAAGACCCTCCAAAGTTAACATTCCGTCTGAGAACGGGGAATGAAGAGCCATACGCCAAGGGTTATTCTTGGCAAACGGCGGGAGCTTAGAGGCATCCGGGATGAGAGAGCTTTGGACTCGCTCCGGAGCACCTTGCTCTAATGCCCCAAGTCTCTGACCGATGTTAGAGAACATCGTGTCCATCTTAGACTGCATCTCTGATACCAACTTAGCCTGCATCTCCGACACGATGCGAAGCATGGCTGATTCGGAAAGGCCCGGGCTAGCAGCAGGAGTGGCGGAATGAACTCCCGGGTCGCGAGACTTAGAGGAGGAGCCAGAAGCCTTAGATGACAGGTTTGTATTCTGTTTAGAACCATGAGAAGCCTTATGAGGCTTACGAGCTTTAGGTAAGGTTCTAGACTTATTCTTGGGGGGAACCGAGTGTGATCGTTGGGACGAATCACGGTCCCCAGAAAAACCATGAAAGGAAGAGCGATCAGATGAAGAAGAAAGAGAGGGGCTGAGGATAGGAATCTCAGCGCCGGAAACACCTGCCTCACTTACCACCCTACCTGTATCTGGATCATCCAATAACATGGGTTCCACGTCAAGGTTCATGGAGGCAACATTGTCTTCTAGATCTCCGGGGGCGTCCGACGGATCCTGCTCCGGATCAATGAACCCCGCTATGGTGGCATCAATGTGGGCAATGATGGGAGCTGCAACATGCCTAGCCACAGCGGCTGAAGACTTGGCGTTGGGGTAAATCAAGGAACAGTAGTCCTCGGAGAGGACGTACGGCCGCTTGGACTTCACGTTCCGGGCAAAACCACCAACCCACACTTTCAGTGTGGCCCGAGCCGCAGACTTTTGCTCCGGGGATGCCTGAAATAATGGTGGAAATTAAAAAGGGAAGACTCCCAGTGGTCCTTCAAGACCATAGATATCTTACTAAATAGTGTATGTATGCCAAAAAAGGTAAGATAAATAAAAAGGCAACATAGCCAACGGGACTCACCGAGTCAGATCCAAGGGTGGTAACGAGGTCAAAACAGACCACACAGTTATCCGGGTGCCATACCACGACATCCTCCAGCTGCACTCCGCAGAGGGCGTGAGACCGACAGACGGTATGGCCGCAGGGCTGATGTAGAACAGCTGCACAGGCCGTCGTCTGACAATGCACCATCTATAAAAAGAATAGTATATGAGAAACTGTAATTCTCTTAAGTAGGGGCGGGTCCGGAGGACCCGGGCCTAACATAAGCCTAACACAAGATTAGAGCTTAACTGTAATATTCTTAAGTAGGGGCGGGTCCAGAGGACCCGGGCCTAAACATAAGTCTAGCTTAAGACTAAAGTATAGCCATCCATTCCGGTCGAGCCGGGAGCATAAAAAAGGATGCAACAACAAGAAATTAAGACACATGGTGTCTGATTTCCCGGGGCGAGGCTAAGCCCCGGGCCGGGAAATAAAAGTATCAAAACCAATTCGTATAGGAACTCCGGGATAGTGATCTGTCATATAATCAATATATATAATCATAGGAACCGTTATAAATTAATAGGGGGGCGGAACTGTAGATAAGAACCGCCAACCGAACCCAAAGGGTTTCATATAACATAAACCAGTGTGATAAGTGAATATAAAATAGGGTGCACCGGGATCCAACTCTGTAGACCGGTGGCCAACCAGACTAGACAGAGACGAACCCGCCGGGACACCCGGAGGACAAAGTCCATAAACACTGAACTACCCCCTCTAAAAGGAGGGAAGGCAACGGTCCCCTAGGGGAGGGGGGGAGAGAAGCCTAGCCGCCCACCTAGCGAGAGGGGGAGCATGGGGGAGGATCACGTGATACGGAGCAGCAGGGCTACCAACTGACGATCCCCAACCAGACAGATCAAACGGAGTAATAGCACAATATTCATTATAATAGTGATAGCGTTGATAATATAAAATAAACACATAAAAATTTTTGGGCAAGGCATGCAACATAATAATTAAATCACAAAAGACACACCTGATGGCTTGAAAAATAACATTGCCGCCTAGCAACGAAGGTCGGCAGCCATAACGATACGTAAATGATATCGGCCCAAAAAGTGAACCGCGAGGGTTCTAAACGCTAAATAATGAATATCCACAATAACAAATAAAATTTAATAATAAAAATAATACATATAGTAACACCGCGAGTGAAACTAAAAGCTCTCAAAACAGGAGTACCAACTGTAAGTGAAATCAAGCAAGATCGATATGAACGAAGAGAATAAACTCCTATAATTCAAATATTAAACGATCTAGGTTGCTCAAAACACAGCAAAACCAGGCTTGGTACTTAACTTAGACGGTGTCTCCTGGGAAACCGACGAAGAAGCCATAATCCAATGAAAATAAGTGGAAAAACGAGAGCACAACAAAAAAGCGGGTTACAACACAAGACGTGCTAAAAGGAGTTGGGTTCTGAGCGGATGCAGTGTTAGTAGTACCGAGTGAGGTTGAACGGCTCTCCTCTATTGGGGTTTTTGTCGTGGATGAATCTAAATAGTGCGGGACCTCTGGATTATACGCCCAATTTTATACCGACACCAATAGGTGAGCGAGCTAGTTAACCTAGCACTCCTTTACATTTTTTCTCTGGTATATTTAGCAGTAAATTACCTAAGAATAAGTGCTAAATGGAGCTTATTCACTGGGCGGCACAGGTTCGAGCCCAGAAATGATATTTTAATTATAAAATAAATTTTTGAATATACTTACCCGGTGAATATATAAATTAAAGGCCCTCCCTTCCTCCCCAATAGAGACGCAGCGGGACGAGAAGAATTGAAGGGTTTGTTTACATGCAAGAGTGGTATCTGGCCGATAGTTGGCGCTGGTGGTCACACCCGCAACCTTCATAGCGATCGCTCGCGAGTTTTTTTAGTGTGTTTTCTGTCGAGCCGCTGAGTAGCAGCTATTATATATTCACTGGGTAAGTATATTCAAAAATTTATTTTATAATTAAAATATCATTTTATGAATACCAAAACAATCACTTAATACTAAAAAATCACCAACCATATTCCATAACCAAAAAAAATCACACTTAGCACTACAATCTTAACTTACTATATATAGAAAACACATTCAAATAACCACATGAAAAACAAAAAGCTAAAAATTCCCTTCAACTCCAAACATAAACGTAATTAATATATATATTTCTGAGTGGACTCCTTTGTCCACACAAGGGCCAACAGTCTTTAATTGCCCAAAAAACCACAATCTTATAGCAACCGCGACACTGACAAATATCAACACAACTGCATTGATTGATTTTGGGTCGTGTGCGTTGTCATCATAATCATCATCATCATACGTAGTCTTGTTCAACAGGCCAGGTCATCAACGCTTGGGAAATCCGAATGAGCAGTCTAACACAATTAATTACAGGCCAGGTCATCAACAATTATCCAAATCCAAGCAGTCGTGCCAAGTTCCTTATTATAGCCAAGTCGTCATCAATTACTGTCACATTCAAAGAAAATCTCTCCAAAGGAGGAATCACGGCTTTTTAAATCAATCAACACCTCCACGCTGGTCAGAAAAATATAAATATAATCCAGCTCTCACACAACTGCCTTAAGCTGCAGTCAAATAAAAAAAGCATTCGCTCCGAAACATTCACCACTGTCGTAACCTAACTAAAAAAAACAAACAATCTCATTTGTACCAACAGTCTTTCTCACCACCAACGATCGATACACTAACTACTTTCGCTCGCTGACACAATCTCTCTCTCTCTCTCTCTCTCTCTCTCTCTCTCTCTCTCTCTCTCTCTCTCTCTCTCTCTCTCTCTCTCTCTCTCTCTCTCTCTCACAGGATTTGGCAAAAAACAAAAAATAAAAATAAAGCAAAAATAAATCCTCCACACCATAGTTTGTTTTGACAGTTTATTTCAGTACTGGGCATTTGTTCTTTTTCCAGTAAGGTGGATTTTAGTTTGGGAAGCGGTTGGCCTGCCTCGGTATCGGCAGCCATTTTGGTTTTGTTCGCTTCGGTAGTTTTTCAAGTTAATAATACTGTATTATTTTATGTCATATTTCATTCCATGTTCAAGCCTTTTGCAAGAATGTTCTTGTAGACCACACAGTCCCTCTTCAAATATAGGTTTTTCCTTCGTCAAACCCCCATTTTCAAATGTGATATTGTTTCACTTTATTTGGTTTGTTAATCGTACCAAGGTTCTTTTATATATATCACTCAGTACTAGGATTATTTTTATATTAATATTTTTCATCCCCAAATATGTTTTTATACTCTTTAATGTTACATTTTAGGACACAAGAACACCATTTCTTCATTTGAGTAACCTTGAGGAGGGTCATTACCAATTCATTCTTCGTGTAACAGATGGAACTGGACAGTTATCGGAGGCTCCTGTCTCGGTTTATGTTCAAAAGCCCAACATGAATATCCCCAAAGGTAAGATTTTTGCTCAATGGTTTTAACAAAGATTTTAAGTGTAATCCCATTATTCCTCGAGTCCATTGATCTTTTAGTGTTATTGTAACTAAAGGAATATACAGTAATTCTCCCATTATCCTCACTCAAAGAGTGGTGTAATAAGGTCAATTTGCAGATAATGGTAACATAGCCTAGTTTAGGTTCCCCCCAAAATAGCTCATAATAATGTCTAGCCCATGCAAAAATACACTAAAGTTGATAATATTGCATAGAATAAACAAATATTAACCATTTAATTCAAGTGGGTATTACAAACAAAATTCTTAGACCCCAGCGACTTTCCTGTTTGGCACAAATTCATAAATCTAATACTATCCAAACAAATTACTCAAAATTATTCAATAGTATCAGCCAAGTCACGGATCCATATTAGGTCAGTTCTTATTCACCTTGCGCCTCTTAAAAGTGAGTGATAAAGGGAAAGTGTGGAAAAGGGATATACAAGGGATTACTATATTTATATTTACATTGTCTGAACACATCTTGTTTGGTTTACTTTTACTCATTTTATGCTTTTTTAGTGTTTTGCATTCAGTTCCCTGTGCTAAAAACACACATGCTAGTCCCATATGTAAAGGCCCTATAATTACATGAATTTAAGATGGTAAAAAACATCTTCATGGTTTGTTATTAACTAAAGGGCAGTTCTGGTACTTGGTAGCCTAGGTTAAGACTCAAGAGTTTGCATTGTTTTGAGGGATTCCTTGAAAATATTTTATAATATAACAATAAATTTATGATGGAGTATTGTAGCTTTAAAGTAATTTGATTGCTTTAAGAAATAATTATTTTACGATCTCACATCATGGTCTCTCAGTCTCCGGATTACTACTAACTCTGAAAAAAATCATGAAGATTCCTGGGCTTGTTACTCAAGTTGAACCACTCTGAACCAAGGAGTTTTCTCAGAGGATCTAGATTGAAAAATTTGGGAGCCATGATATTAAAGGAGCATACAGTAACTAG
The DNA here is from genome assembly GCF_036898095.1 of Palaemon carinicauda. Lineage (NCBI taxonomy): Eukaryota > Metazoa > Arthropoda > Malacostraca > Decapoda > Palaemonidae > Palaemon > Palaemon carinicauda. Next base: position 90,285,851 of record NC_090746.1, read on the forward strand.
TATTTCTGGATTTTTAGAAAAAAAATTAATGATTGACGACAAAATAATGTATGGTATATGGTTTCTCCTGATTTTAGAAAGTAGATATTTGTTATTAATTCTTATCCTATAGAAAAGTATTCAAATTACAGTAGTTTTCTTCTGTGAATAAGTACTTACATAGATAAAAATCAACTCCTTACTTATAATAGTTCTTTTTATTGAAAAAGCAAATTTTGTATGTTAGTCAGGTGCTCAAAAATTAGATAAGTAAGAAATTATGTTTATAAACGAATAACCTTTACATAGATTATTTCAAGTTAGAGTGAGCGAAACTGTCAGAGAGGAAATTTTGGGAAGAAAGAGTTCCCTAGGGTAGTGTGCCAAGTGTAACCTTATTTGCATTAGCCATTAATGGGATTTCTTTTGTCATTCACCAAGATATTCTCTCAACACTCTTTTTAGATGATCTCTCCATATAATTTGCCAGAAGCTATAATGGCAATGATTTAGAGAAAACTACAACTCTCAATTGACAAAATTATTCAGTGAGCTGATATGAATGGATTTAAATTTTTGACAAGCAAAACTGTTGTTGTCCATTTCTGTCGTATTCGGGGATTACTTCCAGACCTTGATACTGTATGTACATCAAAGGGCAATGGATCCTGTGTGCAAGTAAAGCTAGATTTTTAGAATTAATATTTGATTGCAGGCTGACATGTATTCCTCACTTGAAAGGCTTTAAATTAAAATGTCTTGAGACTCAAAATCTTGTAAAAGTTTTGTCCCATACATCATGGGGTGTATATGGCAAAACTTTTAAAGTTATGCAAGGCTTTAATTTTTAAAACAAATAGCTATGGGTGTGAAATAATTCCTCAGCTCCCCTAAGCCGTTAACGATTTTAGATTTTCTACACTATTCTGTAATCAGATTGGCCACAGGACCCTTTAGAACTTTGCCTTTCCAAAGACTCCTTGTTGATGCTGGAGAATTACCTTTAGACCTATACCGAAAATCTTCTATTGGTTACTAAAACTTCCTAATTCTTTAGTCTAGTAGGCGGGAAACCTTGCAAGTCATTTTAGATATTTTGAGTTGCACCCAAAATCTCAAAATCTCCTCAACGTTATGTTTTGGGTAAAAACATTAGTAAACAGTCATGCTATAGGTAGAAATATAGTGCGCCCATTTATGACAACTTCTCCATGGAAATTACCAGATATATCTTTTTGTAAATATTTTATTGGTAAAAAAAACATGACTGGCTTAGAAGCAGATCTCTTTTTTTTGGTATAGGATGAAGAACATAGGAAATCAACTTTTATGTATACTCAAGGCTCCAAATTTTATACTGGCATCGGATTTGGATTATATAGTAGTGCTTTTGATTGTAGAGGTGCACATCCTCTAGTATCTTCTATATTTACTGCCAAACTATAGGGCATACTAACTGCTATTGAAATAAAAGATGAGGGCAATTTCACCATTTTCAGTGGTTTAAGAAGTGTCCCACAAGCTTTAGAAGTTTTTAATGCTAGTAACCCTTTAGTTTAAAAAAAATTTGGAGTGCCTTATTATTATTGGACTGAGAGGTATAACAGTTCAATTTTATTGGGTTCCGGCACATGTAGATGTGTCTGGAAACGAGGAGTCAGATTTACTGGCAAAGAATGCTGTAGCTAAGTTGCTTCCACGAAGGTATCCCATTCTCTCCAATGGTTTTTTTTTACGTAGCATTAAGAATTTGATTAATAATAATTGGAAGAGCATTGTTATAGTTTAATTGGAAATAAGGTGAGAAAAATAACGAATGTTATCTCTCCTTGGAGGTATAACATGATGCCCCGAAATTGGGAGATTACTTTTTGTCGTCTCCGCATTGATCGTACTTGGTTGACACACGAGTTTCTGCTAACTGGCCAAAACCAGCCATATTGCGACAACTGTTTGGTACCCTTAACTGTGAGTCATTTGTTGACCGAATGACCTCTCTTATAGCCTTAAGAAATAGATGTCTGTTTGAGGCACGAGGTGATGATGGTAGGCTCATCCTTGCCAAGCTTCTTTGGCAGGATGTGTTGTACTATGCCAGCGGTATTTTTAGGTTTATATCCGAAGATGGTCTTTGAAAGCTATTTAAATTTTATAAGAACATCTTCACTTTTATGGTTTTAACTTGAATACTCCTTAATTTTTTATGATAAACAATATCGCCATTTGTGATTTATACTAATTCAAAAAGTGCCATAGAAACCCTGAAGGGTGACACTCATAAGAATCGAGTTTTCAAGAGAGCCCATTGACAAGTTTTACTCTAGTTCAGTGGGGTAAATCTAGAAATATGTTGGATTCCTGCCAATGTTGGTGTTTAGGGTAATGAGTTAGCAGGTGCTACAGCTAAATCATCAATCGACCTACCAATACAAGCTTTTAAACTACCCGTGAAATATCAGATAACGCACTTAAAACATTTAATAGTTACAAAATTGCAAGCTCGGTGGAATAATGAATGTGGAAAATAAGTTATAAGAAGTAAAGGCAATTATTTCTCTATGGGAATCTTCAGAATAAAAAGAATGGACTCAAGTAATTTTAACAAGATTGTGTGTTGCGCAAAACACACGCATGGATATTTCATGTGCTCATCTAGTGAAGTATATTTTTAATGACTATAAAATTTTTAAAAGAGAGAGATTTAGATTTTGGTGAGAAAAGTTTTCTTGACCTTTCATCAGACTGAAAATTATTCTCTTTTTAGGATTTTAACATTTTTAAGAAACATAAGTTTTATAGATAAGATTTAAATTTCTATTATCCCAGATTTTTACCCATTATATTTAATATTTTATTCATTTATTCAACATTAATGTAAATAATATTTTTTCCTCCCGGTGTTGATCGAGCCAGCTCTGTAACAGTCGAGTTTGACTCATTGGGTTGGTTAATGTTCTTTTGATAATAATAATTTACTTAAAAGATAGCTCTGTCACTTATGGTCCAAAGGAAAAGGCAACCCTCTTGGTTATGTTTTTTGACAGAGTAGATAAATGAGAAACTTGATCTTCCTCATTTCTGTTTTCCCAAGCCTAAACTAACTAGTTTAGCTTTTCTGTCCAGTGAAATTAAAACACTCTTGATGGACTGTGATGCTTATGGAGATATTGACCCAAATTACTGATTTCTTAGCTCATAAGTTGTCTTATATTTTCCTACAAATTAGCAAGAGTTATTTTTCAGCACTAGTTTGAAAATTGATAATGTTACCCCAGTTATTAAGTAAATGTATTTGTGTGGGCTCCAGTCAACCTGATTACTGCCTAATTTCCATAACACCCATATTAACTAGAATTATGAACGTCTTTCTGAAGAACGTCTAAATAGGTATGATGAAGGTAATCATCTGTTAATGTTGGAATTTGTCTTGCATAAGGGCCTTGAAGCATGTGATACCCTTCTTACAATTTCTAATGCTGTACTGAAATCCCTTGATTGTGGTCAGGAAGTTCATATGATTGGCTTTGATTTTAGTGCTGCATTTGATGCCCTTGTTTCAAACTCAAACAGTTGGGTGTAGGTGGGTTTTTTCTTATCATCATTATTGAATTTTTAAGTTATAGATGAACACTACAGTATATTGAGTATAGGAATGTGGTATCTGCTGTTCTTCAGGATACTGTGGTATCATTTAATTTTGCTGGCTTGAAAGTTTGCGCAAACGTCAAAAAATTCTATGGTCACGTGGTTGTAATTTTGCGGATTTTCAATTTTAGCCATAGTATTTTCCCGCCAAGAATATCTTTAAACACAATGTCAATAATCATCCGATGTTGGATATATGTCAATTAGAGCAGTCTGTTTGTTAGTAACAAACTGACATGTCCACTGTTGTAGTAAAGTGGTTGAACTCACGCAGAAATGGAACTGAAATAGGACATTGTTAGAAGTTTTTCAAGAGCAGGACTGTAATGATAATGTCATACGTGTGCTGAAAGGATTTTCCAAAAAATGCATACTAGTAGTTTATTAGTACATGCAAACATTTTGATCTTTGTCTTGCATGTTATCTTTTATTGATTGCCAATAAAAAGAAAAAAAAATTCTAATTAATTATTGGTACATACGTTATTTATAATATCATTAGTCCTACACAGTTTTGAAACACGAATGACTACGTAAATTATTACATATACACTTCTGAAAGTGAAATAAAAAAGTAAAAGTAATAATACTAAATAAGTAAATAAAATCATTATTATCAGTGAGGCCCAATGAAGTTGATTATTCAGTTAAAGCATAATAATTGAGAGGCTAAATAATATGCCCATTTACGGATGTTACTTTTTTAATGGCGTAAACTTGAATTCGTGCAAAATATCTTGTGCTAAATAAGCAAAAATTTGTCCTGCGTGAACAAAACTGATTTCACAGTAGTGTTCTTGGCCCTTTACTTTTCATACTATATACGTATATGTGGTTTGACTAAGAAAATAAGCTTGATGCATATACAGATGATATTACTCTCTGCATCATTTCCATCTCCTGAATGTAGATCCGGCATTGCTTAATCCCTTAATAGAGATCTAGCTAAAATTGGTGTATGAAGTTGAATCCTAACAAAACTCTAAGTAGGTCAAAGACAGTGGCTCCTCAACATCCAGATCTTAACATTGGTAATGTTTTTTTTAACTTTATATGACTCCTTTAAAATATTATGAGTGATTCTTTATAGCAAATTTACTTTTGAGAAACAAATCAATTTGTTTCCTCATAAATTGAAAAAAAATGTCTTGTTAAGAAAGTCTTTTAAGAATTTTGGTGATTAATCGATTCTGAAGAAATGTTTTGCCTCTTTCATTCTACCTTGTTTTGAGTATCGTTCTCCTGCCTAGTCTTCAGCTGCTGTATCTCATCTTCATTTGTTAGACACAAACTTACGGTCTATTGAATTTCTAATTCCTGTTCTAGATATTAATCTGTGGCAACATTGTTCATTTAAGAGTTTTCATAATTGTGACCATCCTTTGCATTCAGATCTTCCCAGACAACACCACCCTGCACTTAATACTTGATTAATTCAAACAGTCATGCCTTCTCCAACATAAGGCTCAATACTACACAGTATTCTGGAAGTTTTATTGTAGCTATTACCAGATTCTGAAATGATCTTCCTGATCAGGTAGTTGAATCGTTGGCACTTCAGAAGTTCAAACTTGTAGCGAATGTTTTTATGGTGGACATGCTGATATGTGTCCCATTTTATAGTTTATATGTAACAGGGCTATTTTAATGATGCTACAGATATTAGAATATTTTATATTACTTCTCTTGTGGTTTATTTATTTCCTTATTTCCTTCCCTCACTGGGTTATTTTTCTCTGTTGGAGCCCTTGGTGCTTATAGCATCCTGCTTTTCCAACTAGAGTTGTAGCTTTGCTAGTAATAATGATGATAATAATAATGATAATAGTAATAATAGTAATATTAATAGTGTAATCATCATCATCATCATCATCATGGTTATACCTCTATCTCATCCTCTTAGGCTGAAGAAAGTGTATCCATGTTCATCAAGTGTTCTTTCTACTCAAGCTGCTACAGCTATTCTTTGTGACCCTTTGCTAACTCCTTCATGTCATCATCGTTCTCCTCCAGGCCTATGGACCTGCCCGGAGAGAGAACATCATCCCCAACAGGCACAGCCTCAAGGTCCCTTCCAGTCACTGCTTCTGGCCACAAATACTTTCTAGCTATTTGGTCAAGTATATCAAACCGAAAATTAAGTAAAATCTACTTCAATGTCGTGTTCCCTTAACAATTAATATGGCATGAAAAATAACAAAACTTTAACAGCAAAAGAAAATAATAGTAAGAAAACATAACAATAACTACATTTAAGAAATAATATTTACAATATTTTTCAAGATTCATAAAATATTCATAGTTCACCTATCAAGCTACTAGTAATTTAAGAAAAATTGTCGTAATGTTATACAGGCCTTAGATGTATAAAGTCTCTATGAGGTGAGAAGGTTGATGACAAAACTCTGCGCCAGATTTAAAGGATTTTCCACGATGTAATTTCAAATGTAGAAGATTATAATCAGGAACAAGGCATCTTATAATATTCAATCTTCCAAGACCTCCTCGGTTGCTTCTAAAACCTAATAGCGTTGTAAAATGTAGCTTTCGTCACAAGTTTGACAAATTATATCTCCACAATAACAGCCATAACCTAAAGAGAATGTCCAGCGCTAAACTATATCGTGTGATACGCATGCCGAGGCTAAGACATTTTCAAAGATCTACCTGTAATTCTTGTTTTAGAATACATCAACATCTTTGAGATACAAATAATTACAATGCTTTAATCCTGTCATTAACATTTATCATGTAAAAATAAACCTTTCTCACATAGTATTAGATAAAACGGATTTTGAGCGAAGCGAAAAATCTATTTTTGGGTGAGATAGCCATGGGGTCCTGATGGAAGGTTCCTTTTTGGTAGCTTCCTTGGGTAAATAACTACTAAGATATTCCCAGAGAATTTAACCACAGGTTATCACAGAATTCTAACTTCTGGAGCGAGTATCCTAAAGGTTTCCCTTTTAAGACATCGTATATCAACAGGGGACGCATGTATTAACGCGCCACATAGCTATCTACACCCCGAACAGAGTTAAGGCTTCGGTGTGTAAAGGCGGAGAATAGCTGGGAGCCGTTCCATAGCTAATCTCATCCGTGGCTACTTTTGGTACTCGAGACGTAAACAAACGGGCGCCATTGCTTGAATGACGTCACGTTCGTCTTCATCCTGAAGCCAGTTGCTTGCCGATCACCATGATACAGCAGAGCAGGGTGGGACCTAAAAACTGGACGAAGTAGCAGGGAGGGTCCATCAGGACGCCATGGCTATCTCACCCAAAAATAGATTTTTCGCTTCGCTCAAAATCCGTTTTTTGGGCTCAAGCCATGGCGTCCTGATGGAAGAATACCAGAGAATCAATGTATCGTGGTAGATTTTCCCCTATTGGTAAGTGCCAAGGGCTTTGAACAAATTAGCATAGTAATCTTAATAAAGAACCGTAGGGAAGAATCTTCCTGCCCCCCTTGCCAGTGAAGTTCCCACGGGCCATGCCGAGGTCAAAGTGGTTATTGAAGGGCTATTCACCTTGTTAGAAGAACCTGAAGAACTTGGAGACGAGACTGAATGGTTGGCATTCGTATCGGAACATTCTGGAAGGCAGACAGGTGGTGGTTGGACACTGTGTGCTGAGAAGGTTGGTTTCGTCTCCAGGGTATGAAGAGTAAGTATTCGTATTGGAATATTACTTTGTAAGAGTGAATATAAAATAAGGGTTAGGACCTTAAAATCTCCATGAACCATGAGGAAAGGGGATAATAAAACTATGACAGGCATGTATTTCATAGTAAGTAGGAGCGGATTGAGACGCACAAGTAATAAAATAGAAATTTTATTTCACAGTTGCAGAAATTAAATGAATTACAGCAATAAGTAAAGTTAATTTACAGAAATTATAATGTACATAGTAATAAAGACTTGCTCTTGAATCTGAAAGGGAATTTCAAATTTATTAGTAGGCACTCGTCCTCGAGGAACGTTAGTCTTTAATTAAAACACATCATGCTCTAGGCATGCGGCACTTGTGTGACAACTATGACATTTCACCTGGGATAAGAACAGTTATAAGAAAGCACTAAGTGTTTTCGACATCACTATATATCGCTCGAGGGTCAACATAGGCACCCGAAGAGTTAGAGTCCCAAGTAACTCACTGTTCTATGCAGAGTTAGGTGCAGGTTTCATAACACTACCTGCGGCTACCACAAAATGTTTGACTTCGTGCACTTGTTTCGCATAATGTTTGAAGAAAACACGCGAGGACTTCCAGCCTGTGAAGCTTTTAAGGCTTTCGAAGTCCATACTCTGAAAGAAATTCAGAGACGATGCAACTTTTCTAGGATCGTGACCAGCGGGTGTACTGTCGGGATCCGCTCTGCGAATGAAGTAGGTGATTTTCGCTCTTAATTGTTTCAGTGACAGGTCGCTGCCCGATGTTTCTCCTTTGAAGAGTTGGCCTCCACCAAAGTTCGAAGTTCTGCGAAGATAGACCTTGAGGCTCTCTACTGGGCATAAAGAGGCATCTTCCTTCAGGGGGCATATTCTCCAGGGGCCCCATCTTTTGGTGGGTAATTCATTTTTGGCGAGAAACGTCGGATCCGGGGAGAGGGTAATGTCTCCTGAATCAGTAAACAGGATATGACCCTCTTCTCTTGATAATGCCACTATTTCGCTGACTCGGGCTCCTGAGGCAAGAGCAAAGAGAAATATAACTTTCTGAGTCAGATCCTTGAGAGGGCATGAATCATTATCTAAGTTGGAGGCGAAATGGAGCACCTTGTCCAATGACCAGGAGATCGGTTTCGGTGGGGGTGCTGGGCGTAGACGAGCGCATGCTTTCGGCAGTTTATTGAAGATGTCGCTGGACAGATCAATTTGGAAGGCATACAATATTGGTCTAGTCAAGGCCGATTTGCAAGTCGAAATCGTATTGGCTGCTAATCCCTGTCCATGAAGGTGAATGAAGAAGGACATGCAGAAATCAATTGTGATTTCCTTAGGATTTTTTGTCTTGACGAAAGAGACCCATTTTCTCCAAGATGATTCATATTGCCGTCTTGTGGATTCGGTCTTGTATTCCTCGAGGAAGTCTAGACTTTTCTTCGAGATCCCAAACCTCTTCTTTGCGGCTAGGGAGAGAAAATCATGAGATGAAGGTCCTTGATTTTCGATGATGAAGCGAAGACAGTCGACTTCTGTACTTGTTGGGAGAGAACTGGGCCCGGGAAAGGGATCAGCTTGGGCTGCAGCTCCAGGACCAGGGGGTACCAGTTGCTCCGGGGCCACTTGGGAGCCACTAGGGCCGCTGTCCCTTTGAAGGTTCTCAGCTTGGAGAGGACTTTCAGCAGAAGGTTGGTGGGAGGGAACAGGTAGATCTTGGACCATCTGTTCCAGTCCAGTGACATGGCATCCACTGCTTCTGCCTTGGGGTCCTCGTACGGGGCCACGTACCGAGGAAGTTGATTGTTGTCGCTCGTTGCGAAGAGATCTATCTGAAGTTATGGGACTTGGTGGGAGATGAAGGAGAATGATCTTGCGTCTAGAGACCATTCCGACTCTATCGGGTTTGTCCGAGATAGAGCGTCCGCCGTCACGTTGCGGAATCCTTGTAGGTGAACTGCAGACAGGTGCCATTTCTTCTTCTCTGCCAGACGGAAGATTGGGAGAAGCACCTGATTTATCTGGGGCGATCTTGAGCCTTGGCGATTGAGACATCGAACTACCACCGAGTTGTCTAGGGTTAGACGAATATGGATCGAGGGAGGCGGGGAGAGTTTCTTCAGAGTTAGAAGGACCGCCATGGCCTCCAAGATGTTGATGTGGAACGTCTTGAACAGGGGAGACCATGTGCCTTGAGCCTGTTTTTGGTGGGAGTGACCTCCCCAACCCTCCAGCGAAGCGTCCGTGTGGATGTTGAGTGATGGAGGTGGGTGTTGAAGAGGAATGGACCTTTTCAGGGCCTTTGCTTCCGACCACGGCTTGAGGAGAAGTCGAAGTCTGTTTGGGAGCCGTCTCTTGAGGTCTCTTCAAGCGATGGATGCAGAACGTCTCCAGACTCCCGCGGCATCCTTTAGCTGTGCACGAAGCACTGGGTTTGTTACCGAGGCGAACTGTAGAGAGCCTAGAACTCGTTCCTGCTGGCGTCTTGAGATCCGCTTGGATTTCAGTAGTCGCTTGACAGACCCTGCTATTTCCTTCCTTTTCTTCTGGGGAATGGAAAGGCGGTGTGACTGAAGGTTCCAATGGATTCCTAACCATTGGAACTTCTGAGCTGGAGAGAGGCGAGATTTCTTCGCGTTTATCTTGAATCCCAGGTGTTCTAGGTACTGGGTGACTTTGCTGCAGGATTTTACACAATCCTCGGGCGATGGAGCCCAAACTAGCCAATCGTCGAGGTAGGCCATCACCTGGACGTCTCGGAGGCGGAGCTGTTGTACTATGGCGTCCGCCAGCTTTGTGAAGATCCGAGGGGCCACATTGAGGCCGAAGGGCATGGCCCTGAAGGCGTAGCTTTTCCTTTGGAGTCGAAATCCTAGGTAGGAGGAAGCGTGATGGTTCATCGGAATGTGCCAGTAGGCATCCGCCAGGTCTATGGAGACCGTGTAAGAACCTCGAGGCAGAAGGGTCCTTATCTGTTGAAGAGTCAGCATCTTGAACTTGTCGTTCGCTATGAACTTGTTGAGGGGGGATAAGTCCAGAATGACTCTGAGTTTGTCGGAGTCTTTCTTGGGGACACAAAACAGTCTCCCTTGGAACCTGGTGGACTTTACCTTCCTTATCACCTTTTTGTTCAAGAGATCTAGGACATATTCTTCCAGAAGGGGGGTTGATTGTTGGAAGAATTGCTGGAATGTTGGGGGGGGTTGAGTCCAACCCCAGCCTAGACCCTTCTTGACGATGCTGTGTGCCCAGGGATCGAAGGTCCAACGATCCTGGAATTGGCGGAGTCTTCCTCCCACCGGAAGCACTTCATGGCTTCTGGTGTCCCGAGGGCTTGCTGCCTCGGCCGCTAGCTCCCTTTCCTCCTCTGCCTCTGGAGGGACGGCGAGACGCGTCTCTGCCTGCACCTCTGCTTGAGCCTCTACCTTTGGGACGAAAGGTAGTCGTCTGTTGCTCGAAAGCAGGGGTGAAAACCGGTGACTGTGACAAGACCGGTTGGGTGACCAGCTGAAAGGTCTGCTGTGGCTGAGCTGCCACTTGGGAGGTAGCGAGTCCCGGAAACTGACGTCTTGGTTGACGTTGCTGGGGTTTCTGTTTGGAAGATTTCCTCTTAGGTTGAGGTCCGTCGTCCTGAGAGGATTTCCTCTTTTTTGACATGCCCCACTTGTGGAGAAGGTTCCTATTCTCCGTGACGGCTTTGTCGGTGATTTCCTTCACAAGGTCAGAAGGAAAGAGGTGTTTGCCCCAGATGTTGGAGGAAATCAGCCTCCGGGGGTTCATGTTTCACAGTGGCACCTGCGAACACGAATTCACGACAGGCTCTCCGAGCCTTCATGAAGTGGTACATGTCCTTCACCAGGGTTGCCATGTGGGATTTGGCAAGTACCATGTAGTGGTCTGGTACTCTGGTGTCACAGGCCATGATGTCCAGTTGGACCTGGTGGGACATGGATGCTGCGAGCCTCTCCTTCGTATCTTGTTCCCGACGAAGGAGGTGATCGTTGAGTTTCGGGAGGTCTTCATTAAACTGACGTCCGGCGACGTCAGGATCTAGCTTTCCCACCACGAAAGTATGCTGGATGTCCTTCCAGTGTCGAGCGTCGGGGGGAGTGACTATGGAGAAGGGTCTGCACTCCTCCAGTGCAGGGCAGGCTTTTCCCTCTTCCACAGCCTTGAGGCACGCAGCGAAGGCCTTTTCCATGAATGGAAGGACTGCATTCTCAGGTGCAACGTAGGTAGGGTGCTTCTTGCTCAGGGCCGGAAGCTTAGAGCAGGTAAAACCCCTACTTTTAAACGTGTTGGCTAGCATAGCCTGGGCCTTCGCGAGATCGAACACTATTTCCTCTTTCGGTTCGGTCTCTTCTTTAGAGGCAGGTTCAGAGCGAAGTCGGACGTAACAGTCCGGGTAGGCCTCGAAATTTGGGAAGAACTCCACGTCTTCCAGGGGGACCGTGCCGATCTTGTCACTGACGAAGATCCTGCCGGTCGCTATAACCATATGCTCAGCATACCTCCATGGGTTGGCATGTGAGCAAGCGGGGAGATCCTTAACCGAGATCTTCTTCGGTTCTTTGGATCCTATCATAGACCTGATGAACTCCTGATTCTCCTTCAGCCTGTCGTCCATGATGGCTTTAATCATCCGGAGCATCTCTTGGGTGGATGGCAAGGGTTCCGGGGTAGTGGAGGTAGACGGGAGAGACACTTCCGTCGGTGTAGGAGTAGGGGCGGTGATGGAAGGAGGAGCGACCTCTTGCTCCGACTCGGCGTACTCCACCTGGTCTTCATCATCTTCAGCCCCTTGAGCCATAAGGGTCTTCTCCGTGTCTTCCGAGACATCCGACATGTGTTCATCATCTTCGGAATCCAGGCGGCACTCGTGCATGGACTGGGCCATGACTACATCAGGTTCCACTGTAATTTGGACAGTGGGGATCGAATCCTTGGGTACCACAGAATCAGGGGAGGCCTTAGGGAACAGAAGTGACCTCAATTCTTCAGTGGCCAGGTACGGTCCGGTGGCATTCTTCTGGAAGCCACGCACCCACTTGCGTAGCTTCTCCCGAGAAGTGTCCCTGACCTCCGCTGAGGGAGGGTTATGGAAGGCATCAACTAGGTGAGCCTGGCAGACCGTACAATTCAGTGGGTCCCAGAATTTCAAATCCCCTTTCTTGTTAGCACAAGGGGCGTGAGTCCTGCAAGCCGTATGCCCGTAGAAGTGCGGGCGTTTCACAGCGCAGAAGTCGAAGTCACACTTCATCTGCTCCTCCTGTGGAAGAAAGAGAAAATGAGTATGGGGGAGTCATAAGAATGGCTCTTAAGTTAAGTTAATATTAATCATTAATTTTAACTTGATAAAGGGTGTGATGCACAGAGGATTGAGAGAGTAAAGAAACATACTCCATGCATCTCGCCCAGCTGGCTACCGCAAGCTTCATCCTTGGATAATCCGAGGTGGCCGAAGGCACAGGATAGAATTCCCGCAGAATCCATAGGGTAATGGAATTCCATGGAAATTACCAAGGATAAGTTTGGGACTGAGGTCACTCAGTCCCAAATTAGGGGGCTAAAGGATCCCCGAGGGTAACTGCTTCCGGCAACCAGCCGCGCTAAGATACACGCAGCATGCTGGAAATCTGAAGAATGCAAAAGGACAGCATGATTACTAATAGAACAGTATCAAGGTACTGATCCACTAACGTAAACAGGCCATCTGGTTGCAGTGTAGGGCTATCAGTATGAGGTGATAGCTAGTAGAAGGGGGTGCAAGTCGTCTTGACGCCTCCGGGGGGTCCGGCAGACCTCCGGCACGCCGGAGGCCGCTCCAGCAGAGTTTCTGGCATTAGTACAGACAGTATAAGTCAAGAGTAATACCAGGGTGGCGGCCGCCGACACAGCGGCGGCGCGCCGGCAGAGGGAGCGGCGGCTCCGGCAGCCGGAGGATGCCAGAGTGGTGACAGGATCAAGGATAGTTATGGCAGAACCGGGTTGCTGGCAGTGGATGCCGGCACTCCGGTGGCCGGCCGGCGGGCGGACGGCCAAGCTATGAGGGAGGTGAAGAGCCATCGGCTGGAAGCCGGCGGCAGGCGGCAGTCCCCCGGCACACGGAGGACTGGCGGCCATGGGGGTATGGAGGGAGTCACCAAGGTAGGAGGTGGGTATCACCGACAGTGGAGGCGGCAAGGGACCGGCACCCGGATAGTGAAAGAGACAGGGGGAGGGATGTAAGGAGTCCAGTCATGGACTCCCAGACATCCCCCCCTGAGAGGGTGTACCCATGATAGAGGCTGGCTCTATCACCCAGAAGCAGGGGCCGCAGAGGACCGGGAGCTAGGGTAGCCCAAGGGAGGGCTAGGGAACACCCAAAGAGGGGGAGACCCCTGTATACAGAACACATCCAGTGGCTAACCCCATATGACACTATGAAGGGTATATGTACCAGAGCGGACTGTACGCAGAAGCTCCAGGTTGCCCTATCACTCCACCTTAAGGAGGAGTTGTAGGACAGGGGACAGATGGGTATAGACTAACCTAAGTATAGGCTAGGCTATACAAGAGATAGGTGGGGAGGGGAGAAGAGAAGAGTCTTCCATGAAAGGGGTTCTGTACCAGAGCGGCCACTAAGGAAGGGAGGACACTCCCTAACCTAAGGTAAGGCAGCCTGACTGAAACGGTGCATGGGTACAGTTTCAGCAAGGGACAGAATTACCCTTCCAAAACCTAACCTAGAGCAGGGCTGAGCGTCCTGAACTAGGAAGGATAGAAGACATATCGCTATCGCAGGACAGTCGTAGACTAGTCCTAGCCATAGAGGAAAGATTAGCCGTTCCTCACTCTCAGGCGCAACCCTAAGGGGGGTTCATTCCCTTAGGGAGGACTGAGAGGCGATAAAATACTCTGGTAAGAGCTTGATCCCTTTACGTGGTAAGGGGAGCAAGGCTACGCAGAGGGAATGCCAAGGGCAGGGGGATGAAGGGAGCATATAGGGGTCCTACATGTAGGTTAGGTTAGGAAGGCACACTAACTAACCTATCCCCTATATGGTCCCTGAAGGCGAAAACACTTGCATCACAGTCAATAGTATTGTAAAATAATGCCACTATCTTCATAAATAAGCCTAGGATCACTGATAAATCATGCATGAACACTGATATATAGGCGCACTGGCCTGGGGGCTATAGTAGCCAACTGGTATAGGGTCAATCGATGACCGGTAAAAAAGCGTCAAAACACGATATAAAAGTTCCTAGCTATGAAGACTAAATAAACTAATGTTATCGATTAGTAATTGAGGCCGGAGGCGTTGTTGTGGCTAACTAAATAAGGCATGCAGAACAACAACGACGCCATAAAATGGCGGGTCCGGTAGAGGCACAGCTCTGCCACAAAACAACAATTATCTCGAAAAGTAATATTTACTTTACGGTCAGAGCTTAACTAAACAATACTGGAACCTTGTACTCAACTTTCCAGAAGAAGGCGAGGCCGAAGGTAGCGACATAATAAGGATGCAAGGCGATAAAGATAGCACAGGGAAAATCCGTCTAAGTAAGGCAAGCTACTAGCAGAAGGATGAAGACGAACGTGACGTCATTCAAGCAATGGCGCCCGTTTGTTTACGTCTCGAGTACCAAAAGTAGCCACGGATGAGATTAGCTATGGAACGGCTTCCAGCTATTCTCCGCCTTTACACACCGAAGCCTTAACTCTGTTCGGGGTGTAGATAGCTATGTGGCGCGTTAATATATGCGTCCCCTGTTGATATACGATGTCTTAAAAGGGAAACCTTTAGGATACTCGCTCCAGAAGTTAGAATTCTGTGATAACCTGTGGTTAAATTCTCTGGGAATATCTTAGTAGTTATTTACCCAAGGAAGCTACCAAAAAGGAACCTTCCATCAGGACGCCATGGCTTGAGCCCAAAAATGTAATCTACATATAACACTGGCCAAGTTCATAATCTTATAGGAAACTGCCTGTCATGCTTTTTGTATGAAATTTATACTGTGCAAAATATTGAAATGATCTTTCCAGAACACTGATGGTTAATTTTGTAGGATGTCACTTCAAAGTGCCTCTAAAAAAGTGCTCTGGTACAGAGTTTCTTAAAATTTTAAAGGACCTGCTAGTCCATGGGATGAATGAGAGTAGTGGTTTTAGGGGGTAAAACTTCACAGTGATGAAGTTAAACTCCATCAGCATATCATCCTGCAAGCTTGGGTGGTATGCAGGAGGATTAGCCATAGAAAAAGGCTCCTTTGGAAGCAATTTGTTTCTCCTCTAAATATTTTTTACACTAGGTAAAATAAGACCATTGAACTACTCACTGAAGAATTGTCTCGTCACCCAAACCTTTGAGTTTGCCCTCCACATGAAGTGTTTTGAAAACCCCTTTGTTCTGTGAGTGGCAAATTAGTAAAGGCTTAAAATCAAAATCTCCACTTGCATTACTGCACAACAAAGGTTACCCTGTCCATCACTGGCTTGTGCCCTGGCAATGCCTTCTCGTGTGAGTTAAGTCCTGTTTGGCCTTTTCATCTAAAACAGGCATGTCAGGCTGCAGTTTAAAACTTGTTTGGGGAACAGAACCCTCAGCCTGTACTAAACAATATGTAACATGTGTCTTTGTTGGCACTGACTGCTTCTCCATGCCTCACAACAATATGTATGCTAGTCTCGGTATTAAAATTATATTCTGTAACCAGCTGTGCCTGTCTTTAAATACATCACTAATATCTTTACTCCTTTCTTACATACCTTTTAAAAGATCATATAATATTTTTGCCTTCTCACAAATTAAAGCCTCCGAAAGGTTGTTCCTGGTTAACCATTTTTTTATCCATATAAATAATAATATTTTTGCTTGCTTTGGTGTCCATGATCTTTAATTTATTTATAAATGTAAACTCCCCTACAACTTTATGTGATTGGTGTCCTCTTCTGTTCACAATCCATGAAATTGTTGTTCCTGGCATATATTATGCCACTGCAAGGTCAGTGATGCTCATGCTGCTTCCACACTTTTCTATAGTCTCTTTTCATGTCAGTATTGATTGTAAATATTTCCTTTGTAGCTTGGATTTTGTCACTAACCTTCTGAATGTATTCTAAAAGTATTCATGGTCAAATAATACATGAAAATTTGCAGTGTTATAGAAATGGATTGTGCGGTGATTGAGATTTACAGTCAGACTGAGGAGTGATGCTTTGTTTGTCATGAACGTGGTACATGTGGGCACACATTGACTCAAGCCAACCCATACAATTTAAAACAAGTACTGTATGTCATATATTAAGCAAGATGTCATAACCCACGACATTATTTTTTCTTTATCAACACATGGCATATATCAAATTTTATTTCATCCGAAGTGGTCGTATAGTGAGGTTCTACTACAATTAAATTTTTTCATGATGACGGAGTTTGTGAAATTATATCAACATGAGTGACTAGTTTGCTTTAAAATCTTGTCTAAAGATAGAATGGACTTTTGTCTAACTTCTGAATACTTATTTTTTATTTTTATGAAAGAATTTGATTGGAAGAATAGATTTGATTCTGATAATTTGACTCAAAACAAAGGCTGTATCTTAAAATGTTAATTTAAATGTTTTTCCAATGTGAAGGGATAATACTAAGGCTTTCTATTTTCAGCAAATGCTGGAGAAGATATGCGAATTGTCTTACCTAATACAACCGTTATATTGGATGGCAGTCAGACTACAGATGTGTCGGCTAACACCCATTGGCTCTGGAAGAAACTCAGGTAAAAATTTCATAAAAGACATTTATTAAATGTGTTAATACGGGGTTTCCAATTCCTGGGCCTTTAATATTCTTATTATGCCCTTATTATTGGATATACAGTATATAATTTATAATATAAATTCAAGAATGTAAAGGAGATAAGATCTCATTTTCACTTAAATACAACGTAACCATTGAACTTGTGTAAATACAGTATACAAGGCTTATGAGTAACTTAATATTGAAAGGATAATCCAATGATGAAAAATTAGTTCAGATTAGAGCAACTGCAGTAGTTACCCTTTTTAACTATACTTTCTCTCTGTTTCATCACAAACCCATTACTTTATATTTGCTTCATAGTATCCACACAAATTTTCATCACCCCACTGGAAGAGAAATCCTCCAGTTCCACCTGGCAGTCTCTGCATCTGGGCTATGTGTGATTGTTATTTTGTTAGACTGCTAGAATAGTGCATTGGTATTTAAATAGCTTCCTACAGACTCTCAGTTTATAGGTATTTTGCTTTCTTTATTATTTCTATGAACCTCTCCTGATGTTCACATTGCTTTTGTTTCTAGAAACTTGGAATGTTCAAGTTACTCCTTAGGATTAAGAAATTTTCTCGTGTTCTTTTTTTCAAATACACCAGTGAGACCAACAAATAACAATAACAACCTCCAGAACATGTCGGATAGTTCCCTCAGTCTAAAAGTCGGTCATGGAGTAACAAAGACATGTACTCCTCAACTGCAGATGTCAAGTTTTATTTTTGTTTTTATACTGATTTTAGTGTTTTTAAGGTGCCTTCTCTGGATCTGTTAGCAATCGCTGCAGTGGTGTGCATAAGAATTGTTTTTGGGTTATAATGGTCAACATTCTATTGTGTCTCTTGCAGGGGACAATTTTTTAATTGAGAGAATCCTGTGAATGTGTAGGTCTCGCTGTTCCTCTCTGGGAAGGCTAGGCTACTTATAGAATGATGACTGTAATGCCACTACAGCTTTTGAATTTGCTATGGCCTAATGAGTTAATTTTGATAGCCAATTTGGAGTTTAACATCATTTGCTTCTTTTCAAAATCTCAGAAAGCCATTAAGTTTTAGATGCAGGGTAATATTTCAAGCCTAACTTGTCCTGTTTTAAACTGTAGCGTAACACCTCAAGTGTTGCCTAGTGGTTCTAATGCACTATTCAGTAAGGATTATGATGGTACATAGCATCTCCCAGATTGGTTAGAAAATGCAAACTCATTTCCAGGCTTAATTTGGCCAAATGTTATTGGCAAGTACCTGTACTGCTAAGTGAATCGGCCAAAAAGAATATGTGCTTTTAAAACACCATTTGGTTTAAAGAATACAGCTAGTACTTTCCAATGATTGATGCATAAAATTTTAAAGGGTATCAACAACTTTGTCGTTTATTTAGGTGATCTTGTGATATCTCCAGAATCTTGGGATGAACATTTACAGATTTTAGCAAAAGTCCTGGCAGCCATTGAGAAAGCAAACCTTGTTCTAATTCTAAAGAAATGTGAATTTTGGAAAACATCTATCACTTATTAAGGTAAAAAATGGGTCTTGGTAAGATCTGTCCAAAGAATTGGAACACTGAAACTATTATGTTCCCCAATCACAGCAACTAAAAAGCAGTCCATGAGATTTCTCATAATGGTTTCATATTTCCATAGATTTGTGCCCAATATTTCAGAAAAAAGTGCTACCATAACCAATTTGTGTGAAGGGATATACGTTTTATATTTGGTGATGAGTATAAAGAAGCTTTCAATAAATTAAGGCCGCAATGATTCACACACCAGTATTACTGTATTGTTACCTGATTTTAGTAAGGTGTTTAATTTAGTGATTGATGCCTAGTACAATTATTACTAGCTAAGCTACAACCCTAGTTGGAAAAGCAAGAGGCTGTAAGCCCAGGGGCTCCAACAAGGAAAAATAGTCCCGTGAGGAAAGAAAATAAGGAAATAAACGATATGAGAAATTGTGAATAATTAAAATAAAAGATTTTAAAAACATTAACATCAAAATATATATTTCATATATAAACTATAAAAAGGCTTATGTCAGCCTGTTCAAGCTAAAAAAATTTGATGCAAGTCAGAACTTTGCGTGTACTTAATGAATAAAATAGAGGATAGTTAGAAGCCTGTTTGATTCTGGTCTTAAGTACCCTAAAGCCCACAAAGAAGTGAGGGTTGGCTCTAGCTAATTTGTTTAGTACTTGAATAGAGGTCTTTAACAGTGAAAGGAATTTAGGAATTAAGACATATTATGAAGAAGATCTTGTTAGTACTCTATAATATATATTTATTTTTCAGTGGCCCAAGTAATGTGCATTTTTCTAAAAATGATGAGGTAAAGGTCAACGTCTCTGGGTTAACCAAAGGGGATTACGTGTTTATGCTTACTACATGGAATGGAGATGACCCTTCTAAGAATTCATCCAATGATGTAACGGTATCTGTTATTCAAGGTATGTGAGTACTAATTTAAATTTTTTAAGAATGGTCATGGAATAAAGATTATTAAGTTGGATATTGTATAAATGAATTCATTAATACTTCAATTAGACTTAAGATGACTCCAGTCAATCCAACATAGTGACAAATATGACCTTGAAAAAATATGTTTAGTACTGTGTATCAATACTTATATATTTTTATATGTACATACACATATGCATATATATATATATATATATATATATATACATATATATTATCATAAATTATTCACAGTATGCCTAAAAGAATTTTTTTTTTGAAAATTTAGATTAGGGAAATGTAGGAATTAATATTAATGGGTAATACCTTAACAACTTAAGATTTGCCGATGACATAGTGTAGTTGTATTTAGTGAATCGTGGGAGGAATTGCAATAAATTGTAAAAGATTCGAAGAAAGAAAGCTGAAATGTTCAATGAAAATGCAGAGAGACAACAAATAAGTGTTATGTACAAACCTTTAGAAATTGTTAATGAATATACATACTTTGGACAGACAGTAAGTGTTTCCTCAGGACATGAAACTAAAATTAAAAGAATGATAAGCATGGGGTGGTGATTTTTAGAAAACAAAATGATATTATGAAACGTAAAATGGCCCTTTCTCTAAAAAGAAAAATATTTAATGAGATGGTCCTACCAGTTTCAAATTATGCATCAGAAACTTGGAGCCTTACTAAAGCCTTACAACATAAGTTAATTACAACTCGGAGAGCTATGGAAAGAATAATGATGGGAGTAACACTAAGGGACTGAAAAAGAGCAACATGGATACGAGAGCAAACTAAAGTAGAGGATATTCCAACATGTAAGAAAAAGAAATGGGCAAGGCCAGGACATGTAAGGAGAATAGCAGATGATAGATGGACATTAAGATTAACAGAATGGGTTCCTAGAGATTACAAAAGAAACAGGGGAAGGAAAAGAGGATGATGGATTGACGAACTATGAAAGTTTGCATGTTAGGACTTTTATAGAAAGATCATAAACAGATGCAAGTAGAAGGACATGTCTGAGGCCTATCTTCTGCAGTTGAATAATAATGGCTGATACTGATGATGATGATATATACATGTGATATATATGTGAATATGTATACATATGAAAATATGCATATAAATACATTTATGTATAGGTATATATATATGTACAGTATATATATAGGGTATATATATATATATATATATATATATATATATATATATATATATATATTTATATATATATATATACTGTATATATATATATATATATATATATATATATATATATATATATATATATATATTTTTATATATATATATATATATATATATATATATATATATATATATATATATATATACATATATATATATATACATATATATATATACTGTATACATACATATATATATATATATGTATACAGTATATATATATATATATATATATATATATATATATATATATTTTTTTAAATATTTAACTTAGCCGGTGAATATATAATAGCTGCAACTCTGTTGCTCGACAGACACATACATAAAAAACTCGCGAGCGATCGCTATGCAGGTTGCGGGTGTGCCCACCAGCGCCAACTGTCGGCCAGATACCACTCTCGGATGTAAACAAAACCTTCAATTTCTTCTCTGTCGACGTGTCGACAAGACGTACTTTTACTCGCAGTAGAACCTGGAGTTTTTCCCATCATATTTGGTGAAGTACTTTATTTTGGTTTGAGCTTTCGCAGTATAGGTGTTTTTCTTCAAATAAACCCTTGAACTCTTTTTTGAATCGGATTATTTGTTGATGACTTAGATCGTTTTTTGGAATTTTCCCTTGACTAATTCAAAATGGCTGATCCTTCTCAAGTTCCCAAGTTTCGAAAGTGTAATGCTAGGGACTGTAATAGGCGTCTTCCAAAGGCTTCTCTCGACCCTCACACTGTTTGTTCCAATTGTCGGGGTAAAACCTGTCAATTGGGAGATCGGTGTGAGGAATGCGTGGGCCTTTCGGAATTCGATTGGATCGAATTTGATAAATATACACGCAGACTAGAGAGAGATAGGGTAAGGAGAAGTTCTTCTAGGTCTGTAGATTTTTCCTCTCCACATGCCCCTGAACCTAATCCTTCCCCTGTAGTGGTTGTTCCTAACCCCCCTCCTAGCACTCAGGAACCGTCTATGCAAGACATGATGCGTGCTATTCATGCCTTGGGGGAGAGAGTTGAGGCTTTAGCAAGTGACCGGAATCAACTCATGGCGGACGTGAAGGAACTCAAGTGCCAAAGTGCCACGGCGGAAAGTGGGAAAGTGCCTAGTGTTACGCAAAGTGTTGTGAACAGTGTTGCGACCGAGGGTTCGTCTGTTCGTGCCTGTCGTCCACCTAGTCCGGGACCTCTTGCAAGCTCCCAAGCCCAGGGGAGAAGCAATGTCGTACGACTTATGGGTTCGAGAGGCCTTGATCAGCGAACAGACGTTCCCTCTTTGGTATCAGGCGTATCTCGTCAAGATCGCCCCTACCATAAGACGAGAGAGCCCATTTTTACCTCGTCGTCCGAAGGTGTTTCACGTAAGAAACCTTGGACCAAGGTCTCTAGACCTTTAAAACGCAAGTCGGTCCCTTCAGGACAAGTCCAACGTCCCGGATGTAGCCACTGGGATATTTCGGACCCGTTGCCGTCATCTGATGACTGCTCGCCGCCTAAGAGAGGCAAAGTTGTGCCGTCTCAGTCGCTAACCCCGTCTGTTACCGCACCTGCTTCCGTTGACCCTAAATGGGTGTTACTGCAAGACATGCAGTCTAAGCTTGCGTCCTTGATGGAGGACTACAACGCTGAGAAGGTTTCCGTTGAACCTACTGGCCATCAGCCATCCAAGCGTTCTGTTGTGCGTCCTGTTGACGTGGATGTAGCTTTCTCGCGTCAACCAGTTGGGGTTGTACCTCCACCGATGCGACCCAGTGTGGATTTCCAGCCGCACGTTGACGTTAGGCAACGCACTGATGCGATTGGTGACGTTCAGGACGTTCACCAACCATCAGAGTTGACTTGTTTTGACGCGGTGCGTCAACCTCCGCAACCCGGTATGGTGTTGACTGCACAACTCAGACGGTCTAAACAGTCTCGGGTGGACGCTGTGCGTCCTCGCGCACCTGTTGTTGTTGACAGTTCACAGACTGTTCAGCAGTTTCAGGACGCTGCGTCCTGCTCCGTCACGTATGCACCAGTGCGACCGGACTCTGCGAGTCAAACGTTGCCTACACCTTTGCCGTTTTCTCATCAGTTATCGGATGAGGAACTGTCAGATGAGGACGTTGCTGAACCACAGCCTGAGGATCAGCCTTCAGAATTAGATGAGCCTAAAGCAGTTCAACCATCCTTGGACTTTAGAAAAGTCATGGTTGTTTTTAAAGAGTTGTTCCCTGATCACTTTATTTCTGTGGCTCCTCGTTCGCCGCCGTCCGAGTTTGTTTTAGGCGTTCCTGCTACCATGCCTGCCTTTACGAAACTCGTTCTCTCTCGCTCATCCAAGAGAGCTTTACGGCTGTTAGGCGATTGGTTAGAGACCAAGAGGAGTTTAGGGAAGACGGCATTTGCCTTCCCCCCATCTAAACTCTCGTCTAGATCGAGCGTCTGGTATGCCACGGGAGAAGTTCTCGGCTTGGGAGTTCCTGCCTCTGCCCAGGGCGACTTCTCAAGTCTTGTAGACTCTCCCCGTCGCCTTGCCATGAGACGCTCGAAGATTAGTTGGTCACCCTCGGACCTGGACCACCTTCTTAAAGGCATATTTATGGCGTTTGAAGTCTTTAACTTCCTGGACTGGTGTTTGGGAGCCCTGAGTAGGAAAATCTCATCTGCCGATAGGGATGTTTCCTTACTCATTATGTCCTGCATGGACAAGGCCGTCCGTGATGGGTCCAACGAGCTTGCCGCTTCATTCACGTCCGGAGTCCTTAAGAAACGAGAGTCTCTGTGCTCTTTTCTGTCAGCAGGAGTGACGCCATGCCAAAGATCTGAGCTACTCTTTGCGCCCTTGTCTAAGTGCTTGTTTCCTGAAGTCTTGGTTAAGGAAATTGCCTTGTCTTTAGTGCAGAAGGACACCCACGATTTAGTTGCGTCCTCGGCTCGCAAAGCTCCCCCTTTGCCTGCCTTGTCTGCTAGACCTAGGATAGACACTCCAGCGTCCAGGTTTATCCCGCCCTTTCGTGGCAGAGCCTCCAGCAGGGGAGGTGCTCGTGCCGAAGGGAAGAAAGGAAAGAGGAAAGGATCCAAGTCCTCTCGGGGCAGAGTCTGACTGCCCGCAACTTCAGACAGCAGTAGGTGCCAGACTCAAGAACTTCTGGCAAGCCTGGGAGAAGAGAGGCGCAGATCAACAATCTGTGAGGTTGCTCAGAGAGGGGTACAAAATCCCTTTTGTACGCAGACCTCTTCTAGCGACGTCCCCCATCGATCTCTCTCCCAGGTACCGAGAGGAAGCAAAGAGACAAGCCCTGAAACTGGAAGTGTCTCTTTTGCTAGAGAAGGGAGCGGTGGTCAAAGTCTCGGACCTTCAATCACCGGGGTTTTACAACCGTCTCTTCCTAGTATCAAAGAAGACAGGAGGTTGGAGACCGGTGCTAGACGTCAGTGCTCTGAATGTCTTTGTCACAAAGACGAAGTTTACCATGGAGACCACAAAGTCAGTCCTAGCAGCAGTCAGAAAGGGAGACTGGATGGTCTCTCTAGACCTAAGGGACGCTTACTTCCACATCCCCATTCACTCAGACTCCCAACCTTTTCTGAGATTCGTCTTCGACGATGTGGTGTATCAGTTTCGGGCCCTGTGCTTTGGCCTAAGCACAGCTCCTCTCGTGTTTACGAGGCTTATGAGGAATGTGGCAAAATTCCTCCATTTATCGGACATCCGAGCCTCCCTTTATTTGGACGACTGGCTTCTCAGAGCCTCTTCCAGTCATCGCTGTCTGAAGGATCTCAATTGGACTCTAGATCTGACCAAGGAATTGGGACTCCTAGTCAACTTGGAAAAGTCACAGCTGGTCCCATCCCAAACTATTCTGTATTTAGGGATGGAGATTCACAGTCAAGTTTTTCGGGCTTTTCCGTCGGCCCCCAGAATAGATCAAGCCCTGCTCGTCATCCAGAAGATGTTGAAGAAAGAACGCTGCTCAGTCAGGCTTTGGATGAGTCTGGTAGGAACGCTGTCATCCCTGGAGCAATTTGTCTCGCTAGGAAGGCTACACCTCCGACCTCTACAATTCCATCTGGCTTTTCACTGGAAAAAGGACAAGACGCTAAAGGCGGTCTCGATCCCGATTTCCGAAAAGATAAAGACTTGTCTGACTTGGTGGAAAGACAATATCAGTCTACGAGAGGGTCTTCCCCTAGCAGTTCAGAAACCCAACCACGTTCTCTTCTCGGACGCATCGGACTTGGGCTGGGGCGCGACGCTGGACGGTCGGGAATGCTCAGGTCTGTAGAACTCGAGTCAGAGGAGCATGCGTATCAACAGCAAGGAGCTTTTGGCGGTTCATCTGGCCTTGATAAGCTTCGAGAATCTCCTTCGAGGCAAGGTGGTGGAGGTCAACTCGGACAACACCACGGCCTTGGCGTACATTTCCAAACAGGGAGGTACCCACTCACTGACTTTGTACGAGATCGCAAGGGACCTGCTCATCTGGTCAAAAGATCGAGGCATCTCCCTAGTAACGAGGTTCATCCAGGGCGACTTGAACGTCCTAGCAGATTGTCTCAGTCGGAAAGGTCAAGTAATTCCAACCGAATGGACCCTCCACAAGGATGTGTGCAAGAGACTTTGGGCGACTTGGGGTCAACCCACCATAGATCTCTTTGCAACCTCGCTGACCAAGAGGCTTCCAATCTATTGCTCTCCAGTCCCAGACCCAGCAGCAATACATATAGATGCCTTCCTCCTAGATTGGTCACACCTAGATCTTTACGCATTCCCACCATTCAAGATTGTCAACAAGGTACTGCAGAAATTCGCCTCTCACGAAGGGACAAGGTTGACGTTAGTTGCTCCCCTCTGGCCCGCGAGAGAATGGTTCACCGAGGTACTTCGATGGCTGGTAGACTTTCCCAGAAGTCTTCCTCTAAGAGTAGACCTTTTACGTCAGCCACACGTAAAGAAGGTACACCAAAGCCTCCACGCTCTTCGTCTGACTGCCTTCAGACTATCGAAAGACTCTCGAGAGCTAGAGGCTTTTCGAAGGAGGCAGCCAGTGCGATTGCTAGAGCGAGGAGAGCGTCTACCATTAGAGTTTACCAATCGAAGTGGGAAGTCTTCCGAGACTGGTGCAAGTCATTTTCCGTATCCTCGTCCAGTACCTCTGTAGCCCAAATAGCTGATTTTCTCTTATACCTGAGAAAAGTTCGCTCCCTTTCAGCTCCTACGATCAAGGGCTACAGAAGCATGTTGGCCTCGGTCTTCCGGCATAGAGGCTTAGATCTTTCCAACAATAAAGATCTGCAAGACCTCCTTAAGTCTTTTGAGACCTCTAAGGAACGTCGTTTGGCTACACCTGGGTGGAATTTAGACGTGGTCCTAAGATTCCTCATGTCAGACAGGTTTGAGCCTTTACATTCAGCCTCCCTGAAAGATCTCACTCTTAAGACACTTTTCCTGGTATGCTTGGCCTCGGCTAAAAGAGTCAGTGAGCTTCATGCCTTCAGCAAGAACATCGGGTTTTCGTCAGAAAAAGCTACTTGTTCTCTGCAGCTTGGTTTCCTAGCCAAGAATGAGCTACCTTCTCGTCCTTGGCCTAAATCTTTCGATATTCCTAGCTTATCGGAGATCGTAGGCAATGAACTAGAAAGAGTATTATGCCCTGTTAGAGCTCTTAAGTTCTACTTAACTCGTACTAAACCTTTACGAGGCCAATCTGAAGCGTTATGGTGTTCGGTTAAGAAACCATCCTTGCCTATGTCAAAGAATGCTTTGTCATATTTTATCAGATTGTTAATACGAGAAGCTCATTCACACTTAAGTGAGGAAGACCGATCTTTGCTTAAGGTTAAGACGCACGAGGTTAGAGCTGTAGCAACTTCCGTGGCCTTTAAGCAAAATAGATCTCTGCAAAGTATCATGGACGCAACCTATTGGAGAAGCAAGTCAGTGTTCGCGTCATTTTACTTGAAAGATGTCCAGACTCTTTACGAGAACTGCTACACACTGGGACCATTCGTAGCAGCGAGTGCAGTAGTGGGTGAGGGCTCAACCACTACAATTCCCTAATTCCATATCCTTTTAATCTGTCTCTTGAAATGTTTTTAATGTTGTTTTTATGGGTTGTTCGGAAGGCTAAGAAGCCTTTCGCATCCTGGTTGATTTGGCGGGTGGTCAAAGTCATTTCTTGAGAGCGCCCAGATTAGGGGTTTGATGAGGTCCTGTTGTATGGGTTGCAGCCTTTGATACTTCAGCTCCTGGGAGTCTGTCAGCATCCTAAGAGGATCGCTGGGCTCCGTAAGGAAGACAGACTTACAAGGCAGAGTAATCGTCTAAGTCGACTTCCTTACCAGGTACCTATTTATTTTGGTTTTGTTATATTGATAACTGTCAAAATGAAAAAACTCTTAGCTTAAACGATGTAAACATATTTTACTCTGGTCTCTACCCACCTCCTTGGGTGTGAATCAGCTATTGTATATTCACCGGCTAAGTTAAATATTTAAAAATGATATTTTAATTATAAAATAAATTTTTGAATGTACTTACCCTGTGAATATATAAATTAAACGACCCTCCCTTCCTCCCCAATAGAGACGCAGTGGGATGAGAAGAAATTGAAGGTTTTGTTTACATCCGAGAGTGGTATCTGGCCGACAGTTGGCGCTGGTGGGCACACCCGCAACCTGCATAGCGATCGCTCGCGAGTTTTTTATGTATGTGTCTGTCGAGCAACAGAGTTGCAGCTATTATATATTCACCGGGTAAGTATATTCAAAAATTTATTTTATAATTAAAATATCATATATATATATATATATGTATATATATATATATATATTTATAAATACATATATATTTATATATATATATATATATATATATATATATATATATATATATATATATATATATATGTATATATATTTATAAATATATATATATATATATATATATATATATATATATATATATATATATATATATATATATATAGTATATATATATATTTATTTATAAATATATATATATATATATATATATATATATATAAATAGATATATATATATATATAATATATATATATATATATATATATATATATATATATATATATATATATTTAGGAAATATTTCAATTTGAGTAAAGTGGGTAATGGCAAAATTGTGCTATTGCTTCACACTGGCTGCCTGATAAGAAAACTTATTGAGGCCTCAGGGAATAGATTTTAGGATGCAAAGGACTCTATGTATGAACTATTTTTGAAACAATTGATAGTTATTAGGCCTTTTATCATTTGACATTTATTACATGTAGAGTATGTTTATGGTTCAAAGAAGATAGCTAAATATTAAAATTTGCTTCCATTTAAATATCCTCTGAAATTGTAGGAAATGAGAGTAAATATCATTTGAATCACTACTTGGACTACTTTCTAGAAGCATTATTGATTATATCAATTTTGACCAATTCATTGTTTAGGTAAAGTAATTTTCAATGCTTTGATTACTGTAATATTCTTTACTGGTTTGCCAGTTTTTGAATGTTGGGATAGACAGTAATTTTTAATTGAATAATTTTACTTTGTTACCAGATAAGAATGTATCACCCAAAGCTAATGCCGGTGGGGACTTCAGTGTGACACTCCCAGTATCTGTCATTGCAGTGGATGGTTCACAATCATCAGATGATGTTTCAGTTACAAAATGGAAGTGGGAAAGAGATTCGACTTCTCTTGCAGCAGGAATGGTTATAAATGCATCAGACAGCTCACCTGTACTTATGGTATGTGTACTTTATCACTATTATATATTTCACCACACAAACTCTTAGTCTCTTGTCATAGGTTGAGAGCATCAAAGAGCAATACTGTGTACTTCAATATGTCTCATATAACAAGTTTCTTAGTACGTCGGTAGTAAATAAACTAAGAAATTCTTTAGCTTCTTCTGCTTCGTATTTTTTTGGTCCTATGATTACTTTACATGGTATTGCATATTATTTGGATTCCTCTTACTTCTTCTTCTTCTTCTTAACTAGAGAATGCCTTGATGTAGTCATTTGGCTGTAGCACGGCGTATTATTTCCATGCTGAAGCCTTGCGACTGGCTAGAGGGCTCTCGAACTGGGGAATGATATTTTTCTTTAGTTTGATTAAATTTCTCTTATCCTATTTCTAAAACTTATTATTGCTTCATCCTCCTTCATATTTATAAACTGTCTCCAGCCGTGCTGTCAAAACTCTCTTAGTCTTTTCACTTTCCAAGCTGTTTGGAGAGAACACCATATCTGGGATCAAAGGTTTTTCTGACCCAGTTGTGAGAGCTCTGGTGGTCTTGCCAACTACTTGATAATGTTTGGACCATACGAGTGTCGGTATTCCCCCACTGGCATGCGGAACTATTCTAGTACTGAAATTTGGCCCTCAGATTCCAGGGGTGTGCTGGACTCAGAGATAAGACACTCGCCATTCTGTCTGGTTTGCCTGCCACATGGGGATGATTGTATTCTTGAAATGTTCTCAGTCCCATCAAGTGGGTTTGGCTTACACTTGAGCCACTCTAACCATAGTGCTACCATCTTTTTGGAGTAATCTAGTAAGTAGATATTTGGGAATCGGCTCTCCCAGGTGTCATTGGTAGAGGAATTAATTCCATGAAAGGATAGTAGGTTCTCTTTTAGGATGTCAGAGTCACATTTTTTTTTCCCCTAGACTTATTTCTTTTTCATTCATTTTATTCACTTTTATCATTATTCCTTTCCCCTTTGAAAAAATGAGTAAAATGTTGAGACGTTCGGTGAATAGACTCTCCAGGAAGGCTGCAGTCCCAGCAAGTCTTCAACTGTGACGAAACTATTTTTTTTTTTGGGGGGTGGGTGGAAGAAAAGGCCTCATCAGACGTACATCATTGCGGAAGAAAAGAAGCTACCTGGACATAAGCCTATGAAGGACAGGCTTACCTTTGCACTTGTTGCAAATGCCAGTGGGGATTGTAAGGTGAAGTCCTGCTGGTGTATCACTCCGAGACTCCTCGAGCCTTCAAGGCCCACAAAGTGATTAAGGAGAAGCTTCCGGTGTTGTGGAGGGCTAATGCAAAAGCCTGGGTAAGTAGAAGCTTCTTCACTGAGTGGGTAAATCTTTGTTTCGGCCCGAATGTGAAAAAATATTTGGAAAAGAAGCAACTCCCTCTGAAATGCCTGCTGGTGTTGGACAATGCCCCTCCTCACCCTCTTGGCCTCGAGGAAGATATCGTAGCGTATTTTTCATTCATCAAGGTTATCAATCTTCCCCCAACACCACCCTTCTCCTCCATCCCATGGACCAGCAAGTGATTTCAAACTTTAAGAAGCTCTATACAAAATATCTCTTCAAGAAATGTTTCAAAATCATTGATAGCATAAACCTCACCCTGCATGAATTTTGAAAGGAGCATTTTTATGTTGTGATATGCCTCACACTCATCAATAAAGCTTAGCGGAAGGTTTCGAGGCACATCTTGAACTTTGCATTGAAGAAGCTGTGGCGTGATGCCATCTCTGCACGAAATTTCAAGGGCCTCCACATGGGCCAAGCTGAAGCCTATGTCGAAAAAGTTGACGATCCTGGACCTGTTGCTCAAGCCGAGGTTCCCGCGATCGTTAGACTCATGATATCCATGGGTTTGGAAGTTGATGAGGATAAAGTTAATGAGCTTCTTGAGGAGCACCAAGAGGAACTTATGACGGATAACGTGAAGTAGTTGAAGGCCATGTAAGTGAACATCGTTCAGGAACAGTTCTCTAGCGGCGAGGAGGAGGAAGATGACCTGATGACAACGGTAGAAATTAAGGAGGGTCTAGCTACCTACCATAAAATGGTGGCTCTTATAGAAAAGACATACCCGTAAAAGATTTAAGCAGGTTGTCTTCTTGAGCAGGTTAATGACATTTGCCCGAGTCATTTCAGAAACATTTTGAGAAGCAGGCAGAAACAAGCTTCCTTGGATAGTTATTTATTAAAGAGGCCCTCGATACTAGTAGGCCAAGAGGGATCTGAACGTGATCCCCCCAAAAAAGAAAAGTGGCAGTGAAAAAGAAAATGATTACATTTAGAAAATACAAAAGTTAAAGTGAAAAAATACAAAGAAAAAGAAAATTAGAAAAAGGCCAAAAAAAAAAATAATTTTGAGTTTATTGTAAAGTTGTGATGATATTTTCTACCATTTATTAATGTGTTTTGCAAAGTTAAGTGTTCATGTTTTCTGCCTTTCGTCATCTTCTGCCGCCTCGCCACTCCGCTCTCGGACATTGCCCCACTCCAAAGGTAAGATTCTACATTTTTGTTATAGTATTTTCGATTTATTATTGCATTGCAGTACTGTCTGTTCTAGTTATACATTTGTTTACAGGTTATTAACTGTTAGGTTATTATTGAATGATCCAAATGTTTGTATTTCATTGTGTTTAGTGGAGTTTAGCTTTATTATAAAATAATTTAATGTGGTGTTTTTGTAGAGCTTGGAACAAATTAGGCTATTTACATGTGAAAGGCAACTCACAATGCGGCAAAATCACGGTATGAAAGCCACCACGGAATGAATTACTTATGTATTATGAGGCATTACTGTATACTATGAATCATCAAAATGCTTCTAAACATATTCAATGAAAAGTTCCTCACTATGCTACATATAATAATGACTAAATGGTAAAATATGTGGACAAAAGAATCAAAACAATAAATAAAAACAAGTCAAACCAATTGTTTTTCCATGGAAATCATCATACCAGGAAGGCAAAAGAACTAAAGTCATTTTTAGCATGATTGCCTATTAGTAATACGAGACTGACGCATGGGTTATTGATGTGCACACCTCATTAGGTAACTCTCAACTGCAGTGAGTGTGAGATGATTTAACCGTTAAACATATTTATGCAAAATCAGTCTAAAAAACAAAGACATTTTTATTTTTGTTTTAAAACTGTGTCCAACATGTTATCAGATTTTAAGATTTTAACTATTATATGAAGTGCAGGTTTAATAGATAATATTCGAGTTCCTTTATGTTTTATCACCTACATTGTATATTGTGTATTACTGTGTATTATTCCTTCCCGAATTTTTTCAGGTCAGCTCTGTATGAGTCAAGTTCGATTCAATGGGCTGGGTAATTTCCTCCCTTTTGATATTAATTATTATCCAACTAATGAATTAGTATATAACACAATTAATTATTAGCCTGATTATTAAAAAGTGTGTGATCTACATACTGTAGCTTATTTCTTCCCTTTTTTGTACAAATTCACATATTAACCAAATTCATACTAATGCCTGTGTTCCAACATACAGTATAGCCTATTAGAGGTTATCAGTTTGTTCATTTCTCTAAATATGCTATTCCCTATAGATTCCTTAGCTTTATTATTTTACTCTAAATTCTTGATGGGTAA